>NC_134267.1:13466030-13807451 GCF_031893055.1 Leptodactylus fuscus | reverse complement strand
AGATATGAGTAACAATTATAGAATAATAAAGCATACATTCTATTATTACATTCTATTATTTCACATTCTATTATTACATTCTATTATTAAATTCTATTATGACACATTGTGATTGTGTTTCTCCGTACAGCAGTCCGTGCCCATTCCATGTGTCCCTGGCCCAGAGTCCGGTGCTGGGTCTGATGTCCTGGTGCCAGGTCCGGGCACGGCTGTGACTTACCCGGTGTCATTGTTACACTGTTCCGGCCTTGGTGGCTTCTCCTGGCCATTCATCTCCATGAGGTAGCCGTCACACATCACATGTAAAGCGCAGCGCTTTGCCCCAGAGTCTGATGGCGACCTTGGTGTCATCCGGAGCTTTTAATGTTCTGTGTCTTTGATAGTAGAAAAATAAAACCGCTAAGAACTAAAGCACTTTGTCAGTAAGTCGGAGGATCCCTGGAGAATCTCCTTGAGAGGAGCAGAAAACTACCATTAAGTGCCCGTGGCAAAATATGCTAAATAGTCCGCGACATCACTATCCTCCGATTGTAGACCTGGACCTCGGATTAACCCATTCAGCTCAGCTCTGAATTGTTGGATTTTTCATCTCAGCGTTCCAAAATGTTTTATTTTTATATTTTTGCAGCATTATTAGTGGCATTCTATGAAATCCATATACTTGCTGGACGCAGTTTTGCAAATAGTGTAACTGAGTAGGTTATTCCATACCAACATATGTATCAGCTCAACAGAGGCCAATGGGCACTCTGAAGGGAACCTTATAGGTATGTGCGGTATGTGGGAGGTACCAGACAATCGGTACAAATGTGATGGACCCGTAGGTACTGAATAAAAGTCCTCTCACCACCCCCACCAACTCTTTTTATCCTTTAATAGTTGCCGCTCCACTGACTCCAGCACAGTTGGAATTTCCTGAGCCACAAGTTCCATTAGCTTTGGCTTAAGCCACAGTCTATGGTCAAGTGGGAGATTTTGGTTCAGATCATACAAAGGGGTCCCCCTTGTCCTCTCAGGCCTGAGACAGTAGTGGACCCAATTGCATGCTGAAACGAATGGCACAGATTGCTAGGGAACAGTGGAAGATAGAGAGAAAACTGCAACTCCGCTGGAATCCATAGAGTTGCCACAATTAATGGAGTTGTTGGAGGAGGCACTAGCTCTTTTTTAAAGGGGTTGTCCAGTACTCGGTTGTCCAGGATCTGCTGTTTATCCAAAAACAGCGCCAGATCTTTGCATAGGTTGTGTCTGGTACTGCACTGACTCCAGGACAGTTGGAATTTCCTGAGCCACAAGTTCCATTAGCTTTGGCTTAAGCCACGGTCTATGGTCAAGTGGAAGATTTTGGTTCAGAACATACAAAGGGGTTCGCCTTCTCCTCTCTTGCCTGACACAGTAGAGGACCAAATTGAGTGCTGAAACGAATGGCACGGATTGCTTGGGAACAGTGGAAGATAGAAAGAAAACTGCAACTCTGCTGGAATCCGTAGAGTTGCAACTATTAATGGAGTTGTTGGAGGAGGCAATAGCTCTTTTTTAAAAGGGTTGTCCAGTACTCGGTTGTCCAGGGTCTGCTGTTTATCCAAAAACAGTGCCACATGTTTGCATAGGTTGTGTCTGATACTGCAATGACTCCAGCACAGTTGGAATTTCCTGAGCCACAAGTTCCATTAGCTTTGGCTTAAGCCACAGTCTATGGTCAAGTGGGAGATTTTGGTTCAGATCATACAAAGGGGTCCCCCTTGTCCTCTCAGGCCTGAGACAGTAGTGGACCCAATTGCATGCTGAAACGAATGGCACAGATTGCTAGGGAACAGTGGAAGATAGAGAGAAAACTGCAACTCCACTGGAATCCATAGAGTTGCCACAATTAATGGAGTTGTTGGAGGAGGCACTAGCTCTTTTTTTAAAGGGGTTGTCCAGTACTCGGTTGTCCAGGATCTGCTGTTTATCCAAAAACAGCGCCAGATCTTTGCATAGGTTGTGTCTGGTACTGCACTGACTCCAGGACAGTTGGAATTTCCTGAGCCACAAGTTCCATTAGCTTTGGCTTAAGCCACGGTCTATGGTCAAGTGGAAGATTTTGGTTCAGAACATACAAAGGGGTTCGCCTTCTCCTCTCTTGCCTGACACAGTAGAGGACCAAATTGAGTGCTGAAACGAATGGCACGGATTGCTTGGGAACAGTGGAAGATAGAAAGAAAACTGCAACTCTGCTGGAATCCGTAGAGTTGCAACTATTAATGGAGTTGTTGGAGGAGGCAATAGCTCTTTTTTAAAAGGGTTGTCCAGTACTCGGTTGTCCAGGGTCTGCTGTTTATCCAAAAACAGTGCCACATGTTTGCATAGGTTGTGTCTGATACTGCAATGACTCCAGCACAGTTGGAATTTCCTGAGCTACAAGTTCCATTAGTTTTGTCACCCAATAAGCCATGGTCTATGGTCAAGTGGGAGATTTTGGTTCAGAACATACAAAGGGGTCCCCCTTGTTCTCTCTGGCTCGAGACAGTAGTGGACCCAATTGAGTGCTGAAACGAATGGCAAGGATTGCTTGGGAACAGTGGAAGATAGAGAGAAAACTGCAACTCCGCTGTAATCTGTAGAGTTGCAACTATTAATTGAGTTGTTGGAGGAGGCAATAGCTTCTCTTTAACGCGGTTGTCCAATAGTAGAAAAAAGTCAAAACGGTGGTCCAAGGGTCTGCTGTTTATCCAAAAACAGCGCCACATGTTTGCACATTGTCGTGTCTGGTACTGCAGATAATATCCATTCACGTGACTAGTAACACTAGTAACAACCCACGGACAGGCATGACCCTGTTTTTGGAAAAGTAGCAGACCCCGAACCCCTGTTTTGACACATTGTTACTGGGTGGATTAGGGAAAGTTTTTGCTTTTCTATCCCCCCGATCCAGTATAGCTCCACAGAACGTCAAGTCGTAAGGAAGAAAAGAAGTGACTGAGGACAATGTTTTCCCCCCCGTCCTCGCGTCGCTCGCGTGATAAACAGCCCCATCTGCATATTATAAATCACATTACCGCCAAACACAATTTACTGCTGCGTATTGAGGGGCGCAGCGGGTTACGGCTTTACAGACAGCACCACTTGGAACTCCATACATCTCGAGTGACTGAAGTGCTGTTTTTAAGTAGCCCCGGCTCAGAAGACCTGCCGGGAACATGTCCTGTTCACAACCTCGCAGCGAGGGACTCAACCAAGGCACTTTGCCGTAGCCAATTTTCACACAGCTCTGTGAAAGCCGGTCCTATAGGCTTCCATCCACTTCCCGGGAGTTAAAAGCCTGCATTAATTCCCTCTATTATTTCTGTACCAGGCTGCATGACGGTAGTACTGTAGAGATTTTCAGACAAAAAAAGTGAGTGGGATGTTAATTGCAATATGTCTAGAAAAGAGGAGGAAAATAAGAACTGTATGACAGCTGTTGAAGAAAAGCTTGGCTGCATCTTCATTCACAAGAGACTGTTAAAGCATTTCACCCTTAATGTATTTTTGGGAATTGAAGGCACTGTGCGAAGAAAAAAAAATTTTTAAAAAAAAAAATTATATGACATCGGATATGCAGAATGACAGCGAGGGATGTCGGAGGGGATTTGTGAAGTAATTGTTCGGTTTTTAGATTTGCAAAAAAAACAAAAAACAAAAATCAAAAGCAAACAATACAAATGTAAAGGATAAAAGTGAGACAAGGGCGGCATGCTGCGATAGTGATACTATAACAGAGCAATAGGGTCGGAACAATGGAACCAATGGGATGGTCAATGGATGGTAGAATTGCCATAGGTCGCAACGTATATCCCATCATGTGCATCAATAACCTGGTTAGGGCCAAGCACTGGAAAAGCACATGGCTTAGGGCCGTAGACCAGTCTAGCTGGGGCCCAACAGATGCCCGGAACCCAAGAGGAAGGGATAGAAACAGTTTGTAGCGCCTGCTGTCTTCTCACCTCCAGCCTATGTAGTGCTTAGATATATAGTAACTAGAACAAACTGCGATGTCGCTGCCGTGTGATCATGATCACCACTGATCCAGTGACCAGTGACTCTTGAAATGACAGAGGAACTACTTATCCCTGTAACTGGGAAGCCTATGGTACTGGTGACACTAACCTATCTATCTGCAGGACTGGAGTGATATGCTGGTTCTGGTGACACTAACCTATCTATCTGCAGGGCTGGGGTGATACGCTGGGTCTGGTGACAGTAACCTATCTATCTGCAGGGCTGGGGCGATATGCTGGGTCTGGTGACAGTAACCTATCTATCTGCAGGGCTGGGGTGATATGCTGGTTCTGGTGACAGTAACCTATCTATCTGCAGGACTGGGGTGATATGCTGGTTCTGGTGACACTAACCTATCTATCTGCAGGGCTGGGGTGATATGCTGGGTCTGGTGACAGTAACCTATCTATCTGCAGGGCTGGGGTGATATGCTGGTTCTGGTGACAGTAACCTATCTATCTGCAGGGCTGGGGTGATATGCTGGTTCTGGTGACAGTAACCTATCTATCTGCAGGACTGGGGTGATATGCTGGTTCTGGTGACAGTAACCTATCTATCTGCAGGGCTGGGGTGATATGCTGGTTCTGGTGACACTAACCTATCTATCTGCAGGGCTGGGGTGATATGCTGGTACTGGTGACACTAACCTATCTATCTGTAGGGCTGGGGTGATATACTGGTTCTGGTGACAGTAACCTAACTATCTGCAGGGCTGGGGTGATATGCTGGTTCTGGTGACAGTAACCTATCTATCTGCAGCTCTGGGGTGATATACTGGTTCTGGTGACACTAACCTATCTATCTGCAGAGCTGGGGTGATATGCTGGTTATGGTGACAGTAACCTATCTATCTGCAGGGATGGGGTGATATGCTGGTTCTGGTGACAGTAACCTATCTATCTGCAGCTCTGGGGTGATATGCTGGTTCTGGTGACAGTAACCTATCTATCTGCAGGGCTGGGGTGATATGCTGGTTCTGGGGACAGTAACCTATCTATCTGTTGATATGTGAGGTTCTCCCTTTAAGTGACAATTTGCAAATTAAAAAATTAAACTATTAATTGAATAAGAAGGTTTTCCAAACCTACTTGTCCAAATGAGTCATTTATGAGAAAAGTTGAGAAGTTTCCCAAACAATGAGAGCGTGCCCATGCCTCCGTACCTGTCAGGCACCAATTGCGGCTATTCTTAAACTTCTGTTCATATTTCTATTATTTTAATAGAAAAATAAATGCTTTAATTATATGCAAAATAATTTTGAAATAAAAACATATTTCAGTCGGGAGACATCTGATTAATTCATAGCAAGGAGACTGAAAGGCTGTAATTGACTCGAAATTAACGTAATACTTTGATATCTGACAAGTCGCACTGGTCTCATTTAATATTCCGTTTTATCCGAGAAGGATGGATGGTAAGAATGCTTTTTTTTATAAATTGGCACAGATTAGGAAAAAATAATAGAAAAATAAACAAAAGGAATCTAAATCTGAGGTCACTATATCAGAATGTAATCTAGAAACATTGCATTGAGGCATCCTCCTAAAGTGGAACTCTAATTGTAACACAATCATAAATGTATAGTACAAGGGAAGAGAAGAAACTTTGTAATATATCTTATTAAAGAAATTTCCTTTTCCACTTATCAGGCTGCTCTCCTCCTTATCTTCACTCGGTCTGTTTGTTTACATAGAGTCTGTATCCAGCTCACATAAAGAAAACTATGGAGAGGGGAGGGGGGATGAGGAGGCTGTTAATTGGTTTATTTCTTAATTCTGCGCAGTAATAGAGTCTTATCTTTAAGATATCTTTAAGCAATATCAGAAGAGCTCCCTAACTCAGTGTTTAGCGTCTTTTCCAGCAGCCTCCTCCTCCCTTCTCCATAGACTTCTATGTAGAAAGTAGCTCAGTAGGGTTGAGCCAATCTTGAGATTTCAGGATCGATTTTAAAATCAGATTACCGATCATTCTCCAGCTGATCCCGATCGTGAAATTTGCTCGATCACCGTCCGATCCCGATCGCTCAACCCATGTCAATGCTTCTCTATGGGAAAAGTCACTTTGGAGTTGAGCTGATCTTGAGATAACCTCCGACCTCGATCCCCCTGGAAAAGATCGGGATCAGAATTCCGATCGTGATCGGGAAATTTACTCAATCGCCGATCGGAATCCGATCTTTTCCGATCCCGATCGCTCAACCCTATAGCTCGGTCAAATAAGTCGAGAAGGAAACAGATTGCAAAGTTTCTTATATTCACCTGCACTACTCATTTATGGAAAGTGGTTTTCTAGAATACATTTTCAACTATTCACAACCTATTGGGGGATTCTAAATTGATAAATTTCAGTCCTACATTACGAGATAAAAGACCAGTACCTGGAGAACCGCGCACATCTATGCATTAGACAGTCAGACATGGTAATGTGTTGCACTTCTGTTGCCCCTCGGTGGTGCTGCAATGGACTTAAACGCCAACTTCTGGGTTCACTTGGGTTCCATAAAAGAGACATACTGTGAATCGTGGCGACATGATCAATGGCGACATCCCCTATAAATGCAAAACCTGTGCCGCACCGCATTGAATCATGAAAAATCACATTGTAGCTGTGCAACTAAACCTTCGGACAACCTTTGATTTTTTGGCAGCATTTACAACCTTAATATATATTGTAATATACTTTATGAAGATATTTTGGCAGTGAAATCTGCTTTGTTCTTCTGTTTTTTGGTAGCTGGAATGTTTCTAACTGGAACAGCCATCTTTCATAGAACATAAAGATTACGGATCTATCTATGTTATTTCCGGAGATATCATCAGCCAGATCTGTAGCTGTGTTTTCAACTGATGATATCTCTGGAAATAATACAGATAGAACTATAATCCTGGTGTCCTATGAAAGATGGGAATCTCGTCTTTCATGTGACACAGAAACACCATTCTATATTATAAAATACCTAAGATATAAAGGGCTAAATTGACACCCCCCCCCCAGCCTCAGCTGCCCTGCACTATACAGGAGCCTGTCTAACAGGACACCGTGAGAATCAAAGGCAAAGCTCACACCAAATATTGATGGGATTCACATTTCTCTTCTCTTCATTCATTAACAAAACTAAACGATTAACCCTTCTATTCCAAAAACATCCATAACTCAATACATCTATAGGAGATGATGCCCCGAGCTGCCAGACGATATATACATTACAAATGTGATCATGAATCGCGGAATGTTATTGGAGTATACAAATATAGCCGGGATTTTTTTTTTCTTTTTTGGCACGGTGAAGTCTCCTGTGGATCATTTTGCCAAGGAAATAATTTCAACATATTTTCATCTTGTTTTTGTTCTTGAGCTCGTCGTGTATTTAATTCCCAAGAAGAAGAAATTGGTCACAAATGAACAAGATGTGTTTGCAGAAATGATGAGGAAAGTCTCCATCTGTTTGGATGTGTGTATGCTGTATGTCTGATTGATGGCATTGTATCCTCACGGCGCCCGCCGCAGATAGCCAGGCGGAGAAATCCCATCCAACTGATGGCGACAATAACAGAAGGAAAATAAAATCTATTATACAGTGAGTGGCAGCTTGGGCACATTTCACTACACACTATAGCTTTTTTTTCCCCTTGTCTTGGACTCGGGCTCTACAAATACATGTTTTCTGCTGTCACAAGCCTGGCTGCTGACAAGCATCCCATTTGGGGCAGCGCCCATTAGAGCATAATGACGGTATGGCAGTCTGTCATGGATGAGCAAGTAAACACACACAGAAACCACCTAAAACACACACCACGGCAGAGAATCGATTCGCTGGTAGGGATTAATGAAAGGGATACGTTGGCAGCATCGGGGTGGGAGGCTCGGAGTTGTGCCCTATACTTACGGCTTAGTCCTGCTTTCGAATTACAGTGAAAGGCCACAATACACGTAACCGATTTTCATGTAACCATCTTCTTTGAGAAGTCACTTCCTTAGAAGAACACAATGCAAAAAAGTCATCTCAACGAGGTTTCATTGTATCGGTGCAACAATGTCTCTTGTTCCCTTAGGCGAGGTTTACATTGGAGTCTCCGTTGGATTCCACCGAAAGTCGATAGAAAGAAAAATCCTTCATGGACTTATAGTCTATGGGATCCGCGGGTGTCCAAGGGTAACCTCTGTTTTTGCAGATGGGCTCTCCACAGTGGACCCAAACGATGGCGAGCACTAGTGTGAACCGAGCCTAACCATCGGGGTGGAGTGGTCCCCCCAACCAAGATAGGCCGATATTGTCATGATATAGTAATAGATACCGAATCTATAGAAAGATCTGCAGACCATTTAGCTTGGGGGGTGTCAAATTCATTTTCACCGATGGCCACATCAAAACTGTGTTTGCCTTTAGACAATATTCATGAGCTTCGATCCTCCAGTTTATTCGAACCAGAAATGCTATTATTATACTCCTGGGTCTGTTCATGAGTCCAGAAAAGATGCCGCAACATGATCAGTTATACCTACCGTAACTCATCTCTCGTATTCTTGCAGCAGCCAGCGGTTCCTCTATCTTTGTCTGGCCGATGTTACACAGCCCGGGGTCACCACTGAGGCTTGTGGTTGGGTCAAAGTGTCATGACGTTGGCGTGTCCCAAGTGACTGATCACAGGCCTCAGTGGTGACCCCGGGCACGTAACAGTAAGAGAATAGAAGAGGTCGCGAGGGGATTGCTGCCCAGGAGAGGTGAGTATAAGAGTTATGTGGCCGCACCTCCCCTGCGGGAGTTTTTTGTGGGCAACAAACCCTATAAATTTCAGGTTCAGGTTAAGCTCAAAATTTTGGGGGAAATTTGGGACAAACCCAGTTCAAGCCAAGACAGCTCGCTCCTCTCTAGTCACCTTCAAAAGGCCATTTGTAATTGTTAAACTATCTATATGTAACTACTCATCAACACATTGCTGACGTATATTTTTCTCCTTTACCACCGACACTTACCAGACTTACCAGTTTTTCCTCCTTGAAGCACAAACATGTCTTCACTTTCCCATCTTTCATTAAAATTCCTTCCATTTGCATAAATTTTTCTTTTGTTGCACATTTTGCAATTATTTGTCAAATTCACTTGTTGAGATCCACCTTAGGCCAATGTGTAAATGCCGCAATCTGATGCCTTTTACGCACCAAGATGGCCCCCATGTAAAATGTATACAAGAATACAATGCATTTCAGTAAAAAAAAATATTCCCCGAATCTCACATTTCCATAATACCTGGAAATGATCAGATACGGCGTCAGGAGGTTTTTCTATCAGTAGAACTGAGAACGTCAAAAAGTCACACTTACGAACCTGAAGTGCGTGTTGTCAGATACTATGTTTAGTAGAGCCATTGGTGACGTTTCGACGGCGCTGTCGCCTTTTTTTTAAAAGGTTTGCTTAGTATGGTCTGTATAGTGTTGTCCAATTGTATGTAACAATGTATATAACATGTGAAGATGATATGAAGGTGAGAAAAAAAATTATCAGAAACAGTTCACCTTAATTATAACACTTTCAAAGCATTGCACTTTTTTTTATCATCACTAGAACATAATGTATTTTTGAAAATAAGCTTAATGTTAAACATATAATTAAGATTTTTTATTAGAAAAATTGTAAAAATCCTGCAGTTCTGACTCTGACTACTAAGCCAAATAATATGCTGACAATTCTATCTGCAGGGCTGGGGTGATATGCTGGTTCTGGTGACAGTAACCTATCTATCTGCAGGGCTGGGGTGATATGCTGGGACTGGTGACAGTAACCTATCTATCTGCAGGACTGGGGTGATATGCTGGTTCTGGTGACACTATCCTATCTATCTGCAGGGCTGGGGTGATATGCTGGTTCTGGTGACAGTAACCTATCTATCTGCAGGACTGGGGTGATATGCTGGTTCTGGTGACAGTAACCTATCTATCTGCAGGGCTGGGGTGATATGCTGGTTCTGGTGACAGTAACCTATCTATCTGCAGGGCTGGGGTGATATGCTGGTTCTGGTGACAGTAACCTATCTATCTGCAGGGCTGGGGTGATATGCTGGGACTGGTGACAGTAACCTATCTATCTGCAGGACTGGGGTGATATGCTGGTTCTGGTGACAGTAACCTATCTATCTGCAGGACTGGGGTGATATGCTGGTTCTGGTGACACTAACCTCTCTATCTGCAGGGCTGGGGTGATATGCTGGGACTGGTGACAGTAACCTATCTATCTGCAGGGCTGGGGTGATATGCTGGGTAACACTATACCGTTCACCCCACGTCCAGGTTAAATTGGAGAGGAAATAAAAGACACAACATCTTCTTGCTTAATAACTAAAAATTGAGTTTATTAAAGCGATCATGTCCAAATCGTTTTGTATCAAATATTACAGCTGGAATAATGATATTCAGAAAGCCAAACAATAGCGTTTTCCATGTGCAGTATACAATCAACAGAAATCGGAGAGAGATGCGTCGTTGTAGCGACATCGCGGGTGGAAAGAAACGGTTAACAACGTTCTATAGAAACGATACCATAGAAAACTTTCTCGCCTTACACAGAAAAAAGAAGAGAGAAATTTTTGGGATTTAGAAAACTATTAAACTTTACATTCACTCCGAGATACTCGCACGCATTCTTCTCACTCCTTAAATATTTAGATTAAAGGGGCGATCTCGCTCATTTCTAAAAAGCGGAACCCCACTGATGTTAATGAAGTCTCATCCCCCCCTCCCTCCGCCCCGATGACCTCCATCGCCCTAGGAAGCGTTGGCAGTGTAGAAAGTTTTGTCTTTGGAATGTTTTATAGAGAACCGTACCGAGCCTGGCTCACGTACCGAAATAAGTGCCCCTAAAACAAAGAGGGGGTCAGACATCAATAGTGTAGATCGTACGGCATTTCCGAAAAAAAGAGAGGTATTTTGAAACATTCGCATGGCATAAATTTAGGAACTCGAGTGAAGTCTGCACGACTGATCTAGTAATAACGTATAGGACGCCCTATAGGGTCTCGTGTCTGACAAAAGTTACCCACGGGGTCACCGAATCGCTTTTAAACTTTCTTCCCACTAACAAACCTCGAGAACATTTCCTATACCAAGATTAGGTTAATTTTGTGGGAACAAAGAACAGCCAATTTTTTTGGGGAAAAATTTTTTAACTATCAGTTTTGATTGTAAAAAATAAATAAAATTTTAAAAAAATTTCCCCAAAAACAGCACTACTCTTCACGATGGGCTGTTTTCGGCACTGCAATTCATTCCAAAAGTGGAAGAGGTGCAATACCAGGTACAGAAATTTTTGTTTTCCCTTTTAAGACAAAAAATTGGCCCTTAACCCTTAAAAAATAAACATTGACACATAGCTGTTATAAGGAACAAGTTTGAGTAAACTTTGTAATATATCCCTTTTCAAAAAATACAAATTTCTCCACTTTTTAGGCTCCCTCCCCCCCCCTCGCTTCTAACCTGTCTCAATTTATTGGTAAAATCCATCACCAGTGTGGCAAAGATGAAGATGGATGATCAGCTCACTGAGAGATCAGGTTCCAGCTGGGGTTGAGCCAATCTTGAGATTTCAGGATCGATTTTAAATTCCGATTTCCGATCATTTTCGAGCCGATTTCAAAATCCAATTTTTGATCATTTTCCAGCCAATCCCGATCGTGAAATTTTCTCGATCGCCAATCAGCATCCGATCTTTCCCGATCCCGATCGCTTGAGATAACCTCCGACCTCAATCCTGCTGGAAAAGATCGGGATCGGAATTCCGATCGTGATCGTGAAATTTACTTGATCGCCGATCGGAATCCGATCTTTCCCGATCCCGATCGCTCAACCCTAGTCAATATTTCTCTATGGGAAAAGTAACTTTTAGGATTGAGCCGATCTTGAGATTTCAAAATCCAATTTTTGATCATTTTCCAGCCAATCCCGATCGTGAAATTTTCTCGATCGTCGATCAGAATCCGATCTTTCCTGATCGCTCAACCCTAGTTCCAGTTGCTCCCTAAAGATCTATGGAGAGGGAAGGGGAGGAGAAGGAGGGAGCTGCTGCAGAAAAGAGAGACATTAAAGATACTGTTTAGTAAGTCATCTACTATCTCTTTCTAGTTACATATTCCCACAGTACTGCTCTACAATGTCCTCCATGCTGCTGCTGCTTCCACATACTGTAAACAGGAGACATCATAGTTGCTAGTCTTAACCCCTCTGGAGATGAGCTCAGGGAAAACTGAACATTCGATATAGAGACTGCAGAGGGGTAAAACTGCTGGTCAATATAAAATATTCTCATATAAGTCATATAATATCTCGATATATTGTACCTTTCCCTTATTCTGAAACATCATTTTCTGATTGAAAGGATTTCTAGCTTGAACCTGTACAAGTATTTTTGCATATTATAGAGCATTTCCACCTTGTATGGTGGCAGATGGAGTTAATTTATGGGAAAATAGCGATTCCATGTGCTGGCACGAGGCATATGATAAACCCATAGGGAGCATGAGGGCAACCAAATGTTCCCTTTGAAAAGAACTGTGACCAGTGTGTGATATTGGGGCTTGCAAGCTACAAGTTCTCGTCTGGATGGAGCACAGAAAATTGGAAACACATGGAGGAACAGAACTGTATGGCCACTGTGTCAGGGGACCATAATAAGGTCTTGTGCAGAGGCCTGAAAGGAGCCAATAAGGATCCGCCATGTTAGAGATGAAGAAATGCTAAAATGTTGCAATCTACTCATTTTTGGCCAACGTTCTAAAATTCCACACCCGATGTCACCAACCGCTCTAGTTGGCTAGGGATCCAGAAGAGTTATTCTAACAAAGTTTTCGACCTTCGATAGGAGTCCTTTGTTAGATCAGGCGTGTGTGTAGGTAACACAGGCATGCGGTTGTGAGTAAGATATTGACATCGTTTTTTCTCAAAAGATGATTTTTTTTCTTCTAGTAGCTAAGTTTTGGTTGCTATGTGGGTGGTGGAATCTGGATTTGACATACTGCCACCTGAAAGTTGTAATGTTGTCCATAATGTTTGTAGGGTGTGCTGCATAATATGCAAATTGAAAGCGAAGAGCCTCTGGAATTTTTCAACATTATATCGTTCAAGCCAATTGTTTCGAATTTGCCGTGACTATCCTGATTTCTATGGTGGGTTTACAGAAACACCAAACAATTTGGGGCAGTTCTTGGGGGTGACACTTAAAAATTGCAATTCCCCAGACTTAAATTTTGGTGAGTATGTAAGCCTTAAAAATTGGAAAATTGAGTAGCTCATCCCAACGTTAAACTCACAATGGTCCAGTCAAGATACAATGAGATGCCTTGGGAAGTCGTATTAGATATGGAGAAACCTTCTAAGATATGAAAATTTGTTTTTCAGGCCTCCTGAGATATGAAAAGTCATTTGGTGACATCTTAAGAAGTTCATATGGCGGTGCCTACACAACCCAAAGATGAAGAGATGTTTGGTGAGCTGTTCTCAGATATGAAGAGTTTTTTGGTGGTGCCTTTCCAGATATTAAGAGTTGTTTGGTGGGACTTGTGAGATATCAATAGCTGTTTGGTGTGAGGCTCTAAGATATAAGGAGTTGTTTACTTAGGCCTTCTGATATGAAGAGTTGTCCATTGAGACCTTAAAGCCTTCCGAGTGGTTTGACCAGAAATATTTGGTGAGATCTTCTCAGACTCGACAAATTGTTTGACAGTGACTTTGGTGGGACTTCTGAGATATCTTGAGTTGCTCAGTGAGATGTTCTAAGATAAACAGACTTAGTAATGGCCTCATCATGGTCTGGTGAAGGCTACTAAGATCGTAAAAGTTGTTCGCCAAGACCTTCTGAGATATGAAGAGTAGTTTGGTGGTGCCTCCTGCAATATTAACAGTTCATGTCCATCACGTGTAATTTGACTATGACAAAGACACAATCTTACAGTCATCGGCCATTTTAACCAAGAAGTAGTCTTGCCAGGCCAAGGAGTCAAAAATATATATTTTAACTCCTTTAGATGTTTTTGTAAGATCAGAAGACACCAAGGCAGCTAATACAACCTTTCAAAGACTCCATCAAACAGCTCCTTATATCTTAGGCCTGGTTCACCTCTGCGTTTGGGCCATTCCGTTCCCCTATCCGCATGAAATACGCAAGAAGAACTTTTCTCTCTACATTTTTTTACCAAGTGGAAACCACATGGACTCCATCATAGTCTATGGCGTCCGTCGGTTTCCTAAGGTAAGCACTTTTTTATGCGGGGGGGGTTCTCCAAGCCGACTGGAAATCCGAACACAGATGTGAACCGGGCTCATCTTTCCGAACCTATACATGATGGAATATTTGGCGTGACATTGGGGTTATTTGTAGTTGCACCCATACAGTGTCGTATTGCACGGCAGATGAGAGTTGTCCATCTAATCCATATGGACATCCCGTTTAATAATCCCTTTGCTTTTCTTCCCTATTTTGGGCACAAGTCCCCCATAACCTTTAAGACAAGATGTAACCAGATCGGGAAAGACAAGTAAAGCAAAGTATCTGAAAACTTTTGCAATGTTCTATGTCGATTAGATCTCGATTCAGACTATGCATTACGACGGCGTATCGGCGGCTGTCTCTCTGAAAGCCTGAAGTGTCACATATGTGACTGGTGACTGCTATAAGTGCCGCATCCTCTTACTTATAACCATTATTATGCATCTTCTCAGCCTATAACTTTCTAGCAGTTCTTTTCTTAAGTGCTGCTTCGGAAATTGCTAAAAAGACACAAATTGCCAGACAATCTTTAACAGCGGGGTACATTTAGGTTTGTAAAAATTGTAAACATATGTTGTAAGACACTTATATTTTTTAACCCCCTGTATGCTGAGTGACTACACCCAGTCCCTGATGTTTGGTGTCCTGTTCACATGTAACGGTCCTTTTGCATTTTCTTTGAGAGCCTGTAGTATTAGGAAAGTTCGTAACCCAGACGTAGCTACAGAGGGTGAAGGGCGGCAGTCACGACCGGGCCCTGCTTCCTGAGGGGGCCCCAAAGGTTCCCCTGACATAAAATATACCACTATTCTCAATGGTACAAGGTAGGTAGGGGCCCCATTACAAATTCTGCACAAATTCTGCAATATCCTCTGCCCTTCACCTAGATATGGCATCACGTATATATATATTTGGAGGAGGACAGAGATTTCTGTTCCTTGTACTCCTTGTCATACGGTTCTATCTGCTTGAAGCCATGACCAGCAGAAGAACGTGTATAGAATTATACAGTGTCCATTGGGTTCTATGGGTTTTGAAGGGTCCGTGATCCAAAAAATGTTCACCCCAGGCAAAAATTGCACCGTTACACTTGGTGTACGTGCACAATTTCTCTTATTACTTGTATAACTAGTCATGTGGAGTCTTCACGCCAAACCACCAACTCCGACTCCAACTCCAGATTATGACCCTCGAAATATGAGCAGTAAAATAGTGTTACCCCTGACAGCCAGATACTAGAATCCATTACCGGATCAAAAATGAAAGCAGCAATCTGATTGGTTGTTAGAATCAACTCCTCCCCTTCCTGTCTGCAGGACTTCCTGTCTGCAGGACCACCTACCCTCTATTTTTCCACAGCCCGACTCTGACTCTTGCTCTGACTCCTTCAAAAACAGCCCGAGTCACTAAAGCTCCTCTGATTCACAAAAAAGTCAATGACCAAATTCCTATAAAAAGAACAAACTCTACATCGAATTAATAATACAATATCCCAAATTGTAGAATATTTTCAAAAAAATTTTTATTGACTCCACCACAAACTAGCCCTGACTACGACTACACAACTACGACGCCAACTCCACAGCCTTGTTTTTAATTTACCCTTACAAGGGGTATCTCACTTTTTGGGAGTGCCCACAAAACAAGCCCATTCACTTGAGTGGAGCTGCATAGAGTTTGACCCGAAAAAGTCCGAGATCTCTGGGACCTACATTGACGAAACTTCGACTTCGACTTTTTCTCGACACCACCATGTTCCCAGTCATCTGCTATGAAGGTAATTGACGTACCACTCACGTGACGGGGATTGTGTAGTCGTAGTCGGGGCTAGTTTTTGGTGGTCAGAAAAAATTTACGAATTCCGGCTTCAAAATGGATTAATTTATATGATAATATACAATTCTATAATTAATTAGATACATGGTTTATTACATATTTCTTGTCATAGGAATTCAGTCGCTGTTTTTTCGTGGATTTTCTGATATAAAGTGTGGCCAAACCATCTCAGTTTTTTTATGTGTGCGCCGCCACCAAGGAATCCATGCACGTCGCTCCTTCCGTTTTATTACTATTATGCGGTAGGTTTATTGCATGTTTTTTTTTTTTTCCAGGAGATATCAGCTATGTAGCGGTGACACCTTAGTAAAACGTAATACAATTGGGATATTACATTCCAGGGCTTTACATGATTTTAATGTCTCTAATTATCTCGAGTTGTAATGTTTTGACATGAGAGATTGGTGTTGTATAAATGCGATTCTTTATAAGCTGCAGTACATTAACCCACAATAAGCGGCGGGGATACAAAAAGAGGAGATGTAATCATTACAAAGGCTTCAGCCGTCTTGTAGGATATCAGTGCGATACATGTCATTCATTCCATAGAACACAAAACGTGTCTTAGAAATTTGATCGCCACGAAAAATGAAAAATCTGCTTCATATGAATCATAAAACATAAACCAGCGCCATGCTACTATTCACAATACATTCATGCCATGGGGCATCTGGGGCTCCATAGAGATTATGGGCCTCGTGTATAGGAGAAGACAAATAGTGTACTAGTATCCATTACTGGATCAAAAAGCAGTGATCTGATTGGATGTTAGTGAAACTCCTCCCCTTCCTGTCTGCAATCGTCCTTATAAACCAGGGCTGTGGAATCGGTCGGCCAGATCACCAACTCTAACCTCAATCGCCTGACTCCGACTCCTTCATTATAGGCCAGGGATTGTCTTCCTACATTGAATTAATTAGGCAATATTGATAATTGTATAATATAACTAAAAACAAATTATCGTTTTATTTTTTTAAACTTTTTTCCGACTCCGACCAAAATTGGCCCCTTTTCTGACTCACATCTCAAAGTAATTTTGAGCACATTCATCTTGTAATTAAAGGCACCAAGAAACATGGAGACAACATGGGATAAATGTGTTGTGTTCTCGGCTTCTTCCATTTTATTGGATCTCTTAAAGGGGTTGTCCAGTGGATATTTTTTTTAGAAATAATTGATATAAAATAATCAGCCCACTGAATCCTTACCATTGCTTTACCAATTCTTACCAGGTCCCCATTGGTCTCTATTTACTGGCGCCATCTTGACACCCAGGATGTGGCGGGTAATGGCCATTCAACCAATCACTTTTTGGCTGTGTTAAGAATTGCCAAGATGGGATCAGGAGGTCGAGAACAGAAGGGGCAAGTCAACAGTGGTGGGAAATTGGTGAGATACATAATACAATTCTGCCCCATGCTAAAAAAAATTATCCATCGGAGAACCCCTTTAAAGAGACAATCTAGTTTTATTGCTCTATTCTGGGTGGATAGAGTTGTAGCTTGATCCTCTCTGATATTCCCTTTCCTTATTTTTACATTAGAAAGAAAATGTTTTCACTAAGGTCCCTATTCATTCTAATTGGATCCTTCTGATGACAAATTCTATCACTTACAGTCAGCCTCCGCTCCTTCCGATTTTCGACTGATTTTCTCCCGTGCAGCGGCACTATTGGCCTCCTGCTGTGCAGGTAATTGCAACCCAACCCCATTTATTACCGTGAAGGGAAACACAGTGCAGGGCTTAGCTAGTGTTGCGACTCTTCATTCTAAGGCAGCGATTCACAACACGGGTGCCACGGAAATCTGCCAGACACAGGTCGGGAAGACAACCGCATGCCTTCAAGGAACCTTGGGTCTTTTGGTATAAACTTTCTGATAGGGGTGACCCAAGGATTTTTTTTATTCCAGAGGTTCCCTGAATCTCAAAAAAAGTTGGGAAATACGTTCTAAGGACTGTGGCGTTCATAGCAAAAGTAAAGCTGACCATAAGGTGGGCCAAACGTGATGGTCAACAATCTGATGTATATGGAGTTCTCCCGACTTTCTTACAACTTCAGATGTCGGGGAAGTTGGGTTTCAACACGCCTGATACTTTTGTCCATTGGGAGACAAGCCACCATCAGAGTTGTCCGATAGCAATTTATTCCTCTCTTCCCATCCAGAACATGACCAAGCATGGGGAAGACAATCAGGAGGGATCCAAATTATGTTGCCATCTTCAGACGTCATATCCCATCCTTCATAATTCTATGACCTGGGATCCACCCTAACTCTCCAGGTATTTTAGTCATCAACATTGCGGCAACCAAAATTTTCAGAGCATGAAGTATGTGAACCCTGATACATACGTCTCCTCTACTTTTGTGGAAAGCATCCAATTTGGTTCAAGAAGAGCTTATATCCATAAGAAACAAGGCAATTGTGCAATGTGGATTTACATTTGGTTTCATGGGGTGAATGTGAATACATTCCATAAGTAAGTATATGACTGCCAAAGGGCTCTAGATTTAGAAGAACACAGAACTTTCTTTGTCCATGTTCTCTCAGCTGAGATGTTTCGTTCCATCTATGAGATACACAAAACCATCCGCCATGATAATGAAAGGGGTTTTGGTTAAGGCTAGGTCTACACAGCTTCTCCTCAAGAAGTGTCCCTCACAATGTATCACATATGATACAACCACCAAACTGGTCAACCTGTATCTTACTAATTTCCTGTAGAAGTTAAAACCAAATCCAAAGTCTAAAACATTAGGCAAGACAAGGGATGGCATCAAAAATATTCAAGCTCCATATAGTTAAAAGGTAGGAGGATCATGTAGACTTTGGTTGACCACTGTGTGTATAATCTATGGGGCTTCGAATTCCTCTCTAATTCTTCCGTGTGACCTAAAGTTATAAAACTCAAGTTGTCAGAATCCTTCATTAGAAAGCCAATAGGATGAGGGTGGGTCATGTTACATTATGCCTCTGATAGATGAACTTCCTGTACCACCAAGATGGTGGACTTAGGTGTGACTACTCTTAATACCAAACTTCTCCATTATCCCAATTGCAGTAGTTTATTAAGATCAGATACAGGGAGTCAAATGAGACCATTGTCCTCCTACGACCCCATGCGGTCTCATCTCACGCCCAGGTCAGTCAAGTGGTACATATGTATTGAACTCGGAAAGGGGAAAAAGCTCTTTTATTCCCCCAAAAAGAGTCAGTTGAAGTCCAAATTCCCAACATCTGACAATTTAGGAAGAGTCCACAGTCTACATGAGAGCCTGGTAGCCGTGTTTCCATACGTCTTACACCATGGTGTCGGGAGCGGGCCTTATATTGATGTATGCCAGAAGTCACTGGCCAAACCCCAGCCTTAAAAAATTTGAAACAAATTGGGATGGCTGTACCGAGAAATGGTTTGGACCAACGTAGGCTTTGGTTTCTTTAAGATAACACATTATATTATGTCCACAAATACACCTAATGTATCCCACAACTATCCAACATGGTAGACCCAGACAGAGACGTCTCAAACACAACCCTAAGCACTATATCCACCATGTATACAATAAAACAAGTCTTCTCCTCAAGGTACAACATTGACTGTGTCTTCTGGTTACAGAATACACAGGCGTCCAACAATAACATAACATATATCTGTCGCCATCTTTGTAAACAATCTCCTCCTTTCGATTTCATTCACTAAACATTATTTTTTGACATTTATCAACAACTTAACAAAACCTTCCCAGACGTCCGAGCTACATTCAGCTTAAGTAACAAGTATAATGTGCAAATGTTTATGTCTGGGCATGATAAGAACATGACAAAACTGTATTAAACAAAGTTAAAAGGGATTCACCATTGGGTCAACCATTTTGTGAGTGACTTGGAGATACAAAATGGCTGCCTTTACAGAACGATTCACAATACAATCCAAGAAAGAGCCTGAATTATAGACTTGTCACCAGGTTCATTAAACTTACTGTCAATAATCTCAGCTTTACAGACAACATATAGTACACCGAGTCACGAACATGCAAGGGGAGCTCTAACCCAACTTTCGACATTCAACATAAAGCCATCAGTGCTGGTGAATTTTTCTAGGGTTATTGTTCCATGGTTGTCGATACCTAGAGGGAGTATCTTTTTTAACTAAGATATATGATACAAGTGGTATAAATGGGACAACAAAGAAGTGCTCTGCCTTTGGACCACCTTTTTCAAAAACCTTACTGGTGGCCTCCTACTCAGAAACTTCCTCAGTTAACTAGACCGAAGAGCCACGTCCAGCACAGCTCTTAGAAATGGATAATTATTGTAAACCACCTTGTATGGTTGTCCATGGAATTCTTTAATGACTTCCCATGGTTATCGCCTACGGGACTCAGAGGAGGTCCCAGAAATAAGACCGCCCATGAAGAGTTTGTTGACCTGCCCACTAGGAGAAGAGGTTACCCAACCTACACAATCCCTTTATACACATATTAGCCGTCTCAGTAATATCATTCGGATTCTTCGTTGCCTTTTCAATGAATCTCAAAAAATATGTTTAATGGGTTTTATGTAGAATTTTTTTGTAACTTGTGCTTTATCATTTTTTTAGGATTTAATATTCAATAACAATAAGGGCTAACCCAGAAGTGTATTCCTAGATATAGAGGCTGACATCCTTGTAATGTGTTCTCCACCACCTTGAAGAACCTGTAGCTAATCCCAACTATGGACAACACAAATCTCAAGAATGGCACCAATGCCCAAAAAAATATTTTTACCCTTACCTAACTTTTTTAAGTCAAATACATGCTATAGCTACAGATCTGATGTGAAGTCCAAGCCAGGTGAGCAAAACACATCTTAAGCTAGGTGCTAAGTTGAGACCATTTTCATCCTACCGAAATCAGAAGACCTTTACCTCCAACTATTGGATTTATTTTTGTACAACCAAAGGGTTCTCCATTGTTTTACAATCCCTAAACTTTATGTAGCTGACAAGTCCTCAATGCGGTGGGACTACCCTATCACTAACAGTTACCCTAAGCCAGGGGTCCTCAAACTTTTTAAACAGTGGGCCGGAGGCAGAGCAGGTCGCACAGATATCGGGAGCGGTGCCCTCCAATAGGTAAAGTGAAGTGCGCTCAATGGCCTGGCCCAAGCTCCCCAGGAGCTTCATTATAAATGCACGCCTGCCGGCGTTGTCGGTGGGGCAAGAGAGAAGTGCTTGGCGGGCCGCATGTGGCCCGCAGGCCGTAGTTTGAGGACCCCTGCCCTAAGCCATGGTCATCGTAGATGGTGTCCAAAAAAACCTACCAGAGGGACAGGACCTAACGTGCCAATCTTATTCATGAGCTGCCCAAACCTGCTGGACAGCCCAAGTACTTATTGCACCACCAAGGGTAGCGACTACTAGACGACACGTCCCGTGACACTCTAACCACCAAAAGACTGTGCCCCTTGGGAGACGTAGCTCGTAGAAGTAAGACACGATAAGACTGAAACAAGGGTCTCGCCCTACTCCCCTCTAGATCCAGGTTCATCAGTGAGAACATTGTACAAAACGGTTTAATTCGAGACAAAAATAAGAAAAGCACCTAAGAAGTGACTGGAATATTATCTAGAAATCCAGCTTGATGTTGCTCACGTCCCCGTGCCCATCTCCGCTCAGATGCACAGGGATACACACTGCGGCATGAAACCTCATCTCTGGTGTGTACTGAGCTTTCCACGGCATGTCAAAGCCATTACCTGCAAGGAGCAATCTTATGCAGGTGGCTAAATTACATCCTGTCCTTTCAAAGAGCAGATGAGCTCTCTTGAGTCACGAGAGACCTACCGACGGCAATTACGATTCCAGCAGCGTATGCCATCTACATACTTGCTGTCCTTTTGACTCTTTCATTTCAGTCCAATGATTAAGCTCTTCATCGCCCGAGCTGTTCAGACCTAAGGATATCCAGCCTATCATCTCCTTGCGCTTCATGCTGCGCTTGTTATACACGGACAATATGAGAGTCACATCAGACAGCTGAAAGAGAGCCACTTGGAAAATGAAGGTTTCCTTGTACAGGGGGTTCGGCTGACCTCGTCGGATGGATGTCTTACATTTTGACATTTCCTGACCCATGGAGTTCAGCAGTGTTAACTTTACATAGGTATCTACAAAAACGAAGGAGATGGTTAGGCGTCGTTGCGAGCAGGCACAGTATAAAGTCAACGCATTAGTGTCGGGAAGAAGGATATGGAGTATACCAGTCATCTGAATCAAATGCAATTTATTCAGCTCTATAATAAGATTTTCCCCAAAAAATATGTCAATAGGAAAATCCAAGCGTTAAATATTTAATGACAAAAATATCAAATATTAGTCTTGGCCGGGAACGATTCAGACTATTGCATTTGCATATACGGTATACCGCATAATCCTCTTGCCTTCGTAAGCCAAATAATATAGCATTGCTAACACCGAGCAAGCTTCGTCTAGCCACAACACTTGAAGCATACCACTGAGTTTTTGGAGAATAAAAAGACATCAACAGAGGGAATGAGAACAATTGATGGAGGAGGAGGATGGTGGTGGGGTGGGGGTGGGGGGGTTAAGGAGCAGAAGTGCAATGGTGACATCAGAAGAGCTGAGAATGTGATGCCAAATATGGGAACTGACTAGGAACACTCTGCATGGATGCGGTTTAGCACCGCAGATCTGGGCTTTAACCCTTCCACCACAGGAGGAGTCTACCACCCAATACACTGCATTGCATCGCCGGCCCCCTTTTTTTTCGGTTTCTATTGGGTTAAAAGCATCCGATCGGGAGCCAAGCATCACTTGAATGCATCCAGACTGCAATTTTGTTACATTTGTCTCCGATCTGAGTGCGGATAATGTACAAAAATTCATTCGACAGACGGGAGAAGGAAATTTCAGCGTAATGGTTTCATACGCCGTATTTGAGAAATCCGGTCATTTTGGTGGCAAACAGCACAAAGCCATTACCGATAAAGAGAAGGGCATTAACTCCATTGTGTTGGCTCCTCTTCAAAGCGGCATTATGCAAAAAATGTCACTAGACAATACAGGTTTCAGGGTTATGAAGAGGTAGACAGGCGGATGACGGATATTAGGATGTGTTAGGAACACGATGGGGAGTTAAAGTGGGCACCGTGCCCAATACGGTTACCCATCCAGGTTGTATAAAAAGCTGGTTTATTGCCAGCGCTTAGGCTGGGCCATTATTCCAAAAATGTCAGTAAGTTCTATATTACCTCTGCTATAATATTGCAAATCTAAGAAAAATAATATAGAACAAAAACATTTTACGGGCAGGATAACGGTAAAGGCTTCAACCAGTCATTGGCTTGCAGCTAGCAAAGTTTAACTTGACACTGACAATAAAATTGCATGCCTATATATATACATATATATATATATATATATATATATATATATATATATATATATATATATATATATTTATTTATTTATTCTAAATCCTGCAATTATTCACTCTTGCCACTAAGCCTAATAATGGACCGGTAATTGACAATTTTGTAGTGGTTCTTTATTCTACTTTAAATGATAAAAAGGATTACAATACAAGATAACACCTCTATAGATAACATCCCTGACCTACCATGATGTCCACTACGAACAATAGGTGACGTCATCACTTATCTACTCCCCTCCCTGCACAGAACATGTCTAAAAACTGTCCTATAAACCTCAATGACTGTATTGCTGCCTATGGTCATGGCTATACCGTAAAGCATTTGACTAAATGCCATGAACGGAGCAGAGGAGAAGCTTAGCTGGGCAAGATGGCCGCCCCGAAAAATGAAAACAGATTAGAAAAAAAGTGATACAATTGATGATACATTCCTTTAAGTGTCAAGTTAAACTTTGCACACCTGTGATATAACTGATCCAAGAAGTTGTTGGCCGATCCTTGACCTTTTTAACACCCGCTCATGCCAGTGATGGTGATCTGTAGTCCCCAGCCAACTTTGTTCATTCATGGTGGTGATATGACTTTATGTATGTGACCACTCACTAGCCAATCACCGGTCCCACCAGTCCCGTGCCATATATACTAGCATCTCCACCAAAAACAGTGGTTGGCTGCAACAGTCATGGACATATACAGAACATCATCATGGCAGGAAAGTCAGCAATGGCCGCCTGGGCTAGGGTCCAACAATTGGAACTACACGCGGGGTGGCTGGAGGCGGTATAAAATCAAAAATAGCATACCTGTCCCAACACTCTATTGTCCGCCATTGGTGTCCTTTCCATCTTATGTCAGGCCCGCATTACCAGAAGCCTTGAGGCACACGTGAACATTGAGACCAAACAGTGGCCCAGAGAGCAATGATCTGCTGGTAAGGAACCGGTGATGTACAGTCCTATAAAAAAGTTTGGGCACCCCTATTAATCTTAATCATTTTTAGTTCTAAATATTTTGGTATTTGCAACAGCTATTTCAGTTTGATATATCTGATAACTGATGGACACAGTAATATTTCAGGATTGAAATGAGGTTTATTGTACTAACAGAAAATGTGCAATATGCATTAAACCAAAATTTGACCAGTGCAAAAGTATGGGCACCTCAACAGAAAAGTGACATTAATATTTAGTAGATCCTCCTTTTGCAAAGATAACAGCCTCTAGTCGCTTCCTGTAGCTTTTAATCAGTTCCTGGATCCTGGATGAAGGGATTTTGGACAAACAATTCAAGTTCAGTTAAGTTAGATGGTCGCCGAGCATGGACAGCCCGCTTCAAATCATCCCACAGATGTTCAATGATATTCAGGTCTGGGGACTGGGATGGCCATTCCAGAACATTGTAATTGTTCCTCTGCATGAATGCCTGAGGATTTGGAGCGGTGTTTTGGATCATTGTCTTGCTGAAATATCCATCCCCGGCGTAACTTCAACTTCGTCACTGATTCTTGAACATTATTCTCAAGAATCTGCTGATACTGAGTGGAATCCATGCGACCCTCAACTTTAACAAGATTCCCGATGCCGGCATTGGCCACACAGCCCCAAAGCATGATGGAACCTCCACCAAATTTTACAGTGGGTAGCATGTGTTTTTCTTGGAATGCTGTTTCTTTTTGGACGCCATGCATAACGCCTTTTTTTATAACCAAACAACTCAATTTTTGTTTCCAAAATGAAGCTGCCTTGTCCAAATGTGCTTTTTCATACCTCAGGCAACTCTATTTGTGGCGTACGTGCAGAAACGGCTTCTTTCTCATCACTCTCCCATACAGCTTCTATTTGTGCAAAGTGCGCTGTATAGTTGACCGATGCACAGTGACACCATCTGCAGCAAGATGATGCTGCAGCTCTTTGGAGGTGTCTGTGGATTGTCCTTGACTGTTCTCACCATTCTTCTTCTCTGCCTTTCTGATATTTTTCTTGGCCTGCCACTTCTGGACTTAACAAGAACTGTCCCTGTGGTCTTCCATTTCCTTACTATGTTCCTCACAGTGGAAACTGACAGGTTAAATCTCTGAGACAGCTTTTTGTATCCTTCCCCTGAACAACTATGTTGAACAATCTTTGTTTTCAGATCATTTGAGAGTTGTTTTGAGTAGCCCATGATGCCACTCTTCAGAGGAGATTCAAATAGGAGATCAACTTGCAATTGGCCACCTTAAATACCTTTTCTTATGATTGGATACATCTGGCTATGAAGTTCAAAGCTCACTGAGGTTACAAAACCAATTTTGTGCTTCAGTAAGTCAGTAAAAAGTAGTTAGGGGAATTCAAATCAATAAAATGATAAGGGTGCCCATACTTTTGCACCGGTCACATTTTGGTTTAATGCATATTGCACATTTTCTGTTAGTACAATAAACCTCATTCCAATCCTGAAATATTACTGTGTCCATCAGTTATTAGATATATCAAACTGAAATGGCTGTTGCAAACACCAAAATATTTAGAACAAAAAATGATTAAGATTAATAGGGGTGCCCAAACTTTTTCATAGGACTGTATGTGAATGACAACCCATCTCCACCAATCAGTGGCCTCATAGACCAATTAGTTTCTGGTAAGGTCACTGTAATGTACGTGAGTGACATCATCAACCCATCTCCACCAATCAGTGGCCTCATAGACCAATAAGTTTCTGGTAAGGAATCGGTGATGTATGTGAATGATGTCACCAATTCTTCTCCACCAATCAGTGACCTCATAGACCAATAAGTTTCTGGTAAGGAATCGGTGATGTATGTGAATGATGTCACCAATTCTTCTCCACCAATCAGTGACCTCATAGACCAATAAGTTTCTGGTAAGGAATCGGTGATGTATGTGAATGATGTCACCAATTCTTCTCCACCAATCAGTGACCTCAGCAGTCATGTGTGCCTCAGGGGTTACAAACCGGCAGGAGACAGAAGGGAACCAACAGCAGGCAACAAAGTACCAGAGGTAGGTCGGTATTCTTTTTTTTTAATTTTACATCCCCCCAGCCACCCCACGATTTTCTACAATTCCTGTACAACCCGTTTAAGAGATTGTTTTATTGTACTAACGTTTCAATTCCTGGATAAATTTTGTAAACCAACACCTTTAAAGCCTTACTCTTATTCTGCAAATAGTGTTGGGCCAATGTCGTTTAGGAGGCCGTGTCATAGTTTACCTTCGAGCAATATCAACAAGGTCTACATAGAGTAAAGTGATAGGACTTCTTGATCTTCAGGGCCACTCAAGACAGTTACTCTCTGTGGCACCTTGGTAAGGCTGTATAAATCCTAAATTTAGGTAGTCGTTTTCCTGAGGTCATCAGCGACCATCAATAAAAACAAAGGATCTGTACCAAAAATTTGGGTAAAATTTTGGTTACAAAACAAGCATCAATGGTAGGGCTGATCGACCATTTTCTAGTAGTCCGAGACCTTTTAATTAGTCTGACGAACATGCTGTCCAGATGTCATCAACAATGATGCCCCAATGGATTGGTATATCGCCAACGGTACAATGCAGTGTTACATGGTAGATTGGTCTACCTTCTATATCCCGTAAACCGTCATCCATCACCAGAGATCAATTCCATTTTACAGTCCCATCTGGTGAACCACAGAGAAGAGAATACGAAACAAAACAATATGGTGGACAGCTTTACTGCAAGTTCTCCTCTGCATGAGAAAGACAACATCCAAGCTAGCCTCTACGGAACTCACCTCGAATTATATAAACCTGTCCACCTATCAAGTGTTTTAGACAACAGAACAGTCCATCTGACAACAGAGGGTGGAGAGCAGAAAGAGAAATAATGACAATAGTTGGGTGAGAGAGGGTTAAAGGTTAAAGCGCAACCATTTCAGTACCAGAGGTGATGCATTTCCATGACATGACCTCGTTGGCGTTGAAAGAGTAGACAGGAACACAATTGTTTTTGTAACTTGAAGTGGAACAGAATAGAAGTAGAAGACCATCGATAGCATTGGCCATGGAGCCATGGTTGACGCCAAGTGTTTATTAGGTCATCCATGACATACACAAGGGGTTAATATTTTCAGATTTACACGGGTGTACAGGAACAAAGACATAGGTCCACAGACATTAGATGAAAGGTGGCAGGTGCCGCAGTAGGAACGGAGAACTAGGAGAACACATGGATGATGGTGACCACCTATAGAACTCTACTGATCCTATTTGGTCAATGAAAGTGAGCGTTGATAATTCATCATCGGTTGACGTGGCCATGACCACGAGACAACTTCTGATGAAAGTGTTGAAAAACAACCTGTCTGAACTTTGTTAGAAAGAAGTGTTAGCCATTGCTGTGGGGCCAACTCTTCACAGATTAGGCATATTGGACAACTTTTATCTAATGTCTATGGGAACCCAAAATACAACCATATACTTAAAGGAGTTGTCCAGGAATTTTTAATTTATGACTATGCTTAGATACGTCACAAATATTCAATCGGTGGCACCTGACCAATATACAGGGCACCAGGGGCACAATATAAAATATCAGGAATTTTCGAAAGTCTGGATGGGCCCCTCAGCAGACAAGCTACCTATCCTGAGGTCCCTTACCCTGGGGTTCGTCACAAAAAACACTATTATATTCTGGGGTCTCTAATAAGTGGAGATCAAGGGGAGGTGAGGAAATATACTCACCCTCCAGGGCTGTCTGATGGTTCCCCAGCATCTTTCTCTGGCCTTTTCTGGCCCTTGGCTGGATTAATGCCTCCCAAGGGCAGTGTTGAGGCCATGGTCACGTAGGGGTACGCCGGTGTAATGACACTAGGCCAAAATGCCATTATGTCGGCATGTCCCACATGGCCAACTGGAGCATCAAGACAGCCAGGGATTGGAGGCCAGAGGAAGACTCTGGGGGACCGGGAGAGGTGAGTATAACAGTTTGTAATTTTTTATCACCTCCCCTGGGTCTTCACTTATTATTTTCTGCTTCTCCCTCCATGTAAAGCAGTTGGTCCCACCTAAGTGTTCTGACTCCACCCATAAGATGGGGCCGCCCCCGCAGAGCGACAGCTGTTTCTGCCTCCATGGAGTGTATAGAATGGGCATCGAAGTGGCCCTGTACAGCTGATCCATGCACGGCAGCCTCTCATGTCCCCACCAATCCGGTCTATCCTAAGGGCAAGCCATAGATTAAAAATTCCTGGAAACCCCTTTAATGTAATAAAATTATATATGTATGAATGGGGACTACCAATCATAGGGCTGATTTTTGAGGGTAGTCTTGCAAATACTAGCTTGATATATATATATATATATATATATATATATATATATATATATATATATATTATTTTTTATTATTTTTTTTATCCAGAAAACCCCAATAATGACTTTTTTTAAAAAAAAAAAATCAAGTTAAACTTTTCTTTTCCAATCAGAATAATTTTGTAGTGTAGATTTAGGTTGTCATCCCATATTACGTATTCCCCAAGATGTCTCTAGGGGGTTCCGCACCGTGCCAGTGCCACACTTTTAATAGGTGCAGTATAGTGTACGATCACAACCTCAAGGGTACTTTGAAGTAATTTGAAAAACTCCTTGTACCTTAAGAAACCTGCAATATGTACGCCATTAAAATATCCGCAACAGTGTGATCATACAGACAGGCTAAAAGCACAGCATGAAGACAGTGCAAGGGCAAGACCCCCCGGGCTACACATTCAATGGGACATAAACCATTGAGGTGTAAAATGATTTGTGTGTTAACTTTACGCTTTGTCTTTTTTTTTTCTTAATTTGCAGTATTATTTTTTTACAATACATTTTTTGTCCTTTTTTTCCCCTCTTTTGCAGCACTTATAGTTAAAGTTTTAATTAAAGGATGCTAAATTGAGCAAATGGGATTATATGGTCTAATATGTATATGTATACCTAACAGGTCTAGGAAGTTACTATAAAATATGTAAAGGGATTGTCACCGAAACCAGGCATGTCAACTCTGCAGATAGATAGGTTAGGGTCACCTGAATTAGAAATATCACTGCTTTTTCCCATATGTAAAACACTGGATAAAAACAGTGCTATCTCAGCAACAAGGTTAGTGATTCACAAGGGGAAAACATCATTTGATATAGGTGACACTAACCTATCTATCTGCAGGGCTGGGGTGATATACTGGGTTCTGGTGACACTAACCTATCTATCTGCAGGGCTGGGGTGATATGCTGGTTCTGGTGACAGTAACCTATCTATCTGCAGGACTGGGGTGATATGCTGGTTCTGGTGACACTAACCTATCTATCTGCAGGGCTGGGGTGATATGCTGGTTCTGGTGACTGTAACCTATCTATCTGCAGGACTGGGGTGATATGCTGGTTCTGGTGACAGTAACCTATCTATCTGAAGGGCTGGGGTGATATGCTAGTGCTGGTGACACTAACCTATCTATCTGCAGGGCTGGGGTGATATGATGGGGTCTGGTGACACTAACCTATCTATCTGCAGGGCTGGGGTGATACACTGGGTCTGGTGACAGTAACCTATCTATCTGCAGGACTGGGGTGATATACTGGTATTGGTGACACTAACCTATCTATCTGCAGGGCTGGGGTTATATGCTGGGTCTGGTGACACTAACCTATCTATCTGCAGGGCTGGGGTGATATGCTGGGTCTGGTGACAGTAACCTATCTATCTGCAGGGCTGGGGTGATATGCTGGGTCTGGTGACAGTAACCTATCTATCTGCAGGGCTGGGGTGATATGCTGGGTCTGGTGACAGTAACCTATCTATCTGCAGGGCTGGGGTGATATGCTGGGTCTGGTGACAGTAACCTATCTATCTGCAGGGCTGGGGTGATATGCTGGGGTCTGGTGACAGTAACCTATCTATCTGCAGGGCTGGCGTGATATGCTGGGTCTGGTGATACTAACCTATCTATCTGCAGGGCTGGGGTGATATGCTGGGTTTGGTGACAGTAACCTATCTATCTGCAGGGCTGGGGTGATATGCTGGTTCTGGTGACAGTAACCTATCTATCTGCAGGACTGGAGTGATATGCTGGGTCTGGTGACAGTAACCTATCTATCTGCAAGACTGGGGTGATATGCTGGTTCTGGTGACAGTAACCTATCTATCTCCAGGGCTGGGGTGATATGCTGGGTCTGGTGACACTAACCTATCTATCTGCAGGGCTGGGGTTATATGCTGGGTCTGGTGACACTAACCTATCTATCTGCAGGGCTGGGGTGATATGCTGGGTCTGGTGACAGTAACCTATCTATCTGCAGGGCTGGGGTGATATGCTGGGTCTGGTGACAGTAACCTATCTATCTGCAGGGCTGGGGTGATATGCTGGGTCTGGTGACAGTAACCTATCTATCTGCAGGGCTGGGGTGATATGCTGGGTCTGGTGACAGTAACCTATCTATCTGCAGGGCTGGGGTGATATGCTGGGGTCTGGTGACAGTAACCTATCTATCTGCAGGGCTGGGGTGATATGCTGGGTCTGGTGATACTAACCTATCTATCTGCAGGGCTGGGGTGATATGCTGGGTCTGGTGACACTAACCTATCTATCTGCAGGGCTGGGGTGATATGCTGGTTCTGGTGGCACTAACCTATCTATCTGCAGGGCTGGGATGATATGCTGGTTCTGGTGACAGTAACCTATCTATCTGCAGGGCTGGGGTGATATGCTGGGTCTGGTGTCAGTAACCTATCTATCTGCAGGGCTGGGGTGATATGCTGGTTCTGGTGACACTAACCTATCTATCTGCAGGGCTGGGATGATATGCTGCGTCTGGTGACAGTAACCTATCTATCTGCAGGGCTGGGGTGATATGCTGGGTCTGGTGACAGTATAACCTATCTATCTGCAGGACTGGGGTGATATGCTGGGTCTGGTGACACTAACCTATCTATCTGCAGGGCTGGGGTGATATGCTGGTTCTGGTGACACTCCCTTTAATTGTCAATTGTGAGCTCCTTCCCCAGGGTCCTGTATTCTGTATTACTAGGTAAGTTTATAAACCAGGATTGTCAGAATTAACAACTAGGTGATTAAAATGTTTTAGTAACTTTGTAATGGACCCAGTTATGATTTTTTTTTATGATGAATGTTTTTGATTCTAGTGCCACAAATATGAACATAAAAAACAGATTTCACAAATTTAAAATTGCAATAATAACATATTTACATGATATTTCAGAGGCATTTTTGGGATTGTAGATACAAATAACACATCGGTGCCTTAAAGGGGCTCTATCATTAGGAAAAGTCATTTTTAACTAATCACATCCTTGCATAGGCTTTAGAAAGTCTATTCCACACTTACCTTTAGTATGTAGATTGCCTCAATGGTCTCTGAATAAGTCTGTTTTTATTCATATGCTAATGAGCTTCCAGCCAGCACAGGAAGTTCCCAGCAGCACTCGTCTGTGCTATTATCTCCTATGTGTGTGTGCAAACAGGAAGCTGAGTCATCAGCAGCAGCAGCCTGTGTGGTATACACGCATAGGAAAGAATAGCAAATGGGGTGCACGATTCATCATGCACCAGTCTAATTAGCATATGAATAAAAACAGACTTATTCAAAAACCGCTGAGGCAATCTACATACTAAAGGTAGGTGTGGAATAGCCTCTTTAAAGCCTATGCAAGGATGTGATTAGTTATAAATGGCTTTTGCCAATGACAGAGCCCCTTTAAAGGGGTGGTCCAGGAAGTGTAATATAACTTACTTCCTCCAGGGATTTCTCATGTTGGACCTGGGGGTTGGTCCCAACCACAAGTCATGTGTAACCAGCACCCGGCCCGGGGTTGCTCTGCCTTCTCCCTCCTCTCCCGTTTCAGATAAGTTACCTGTGCTATGGGGGTTGGCAGGCAATAGCAAACCCATCCTGTATAGCAAAGGGAAAATGGGAGAGGAGGGAGGAGAAGAGCAATCCCAGGGCTGGGGCTGGGTCTGATGACTCTGGAAAGTCTGGGTCCTGCTTGAAAAATCCCCAGAGGAAATAGATATATAACACCATGGACAACCCCTTTAAGAGTCTCTCAGTCTCCTAACATTTCCCTTTTAGTAAATACTAGGATTCATCCTGCAACAACAATTCTGGGGCATCTATTCTCAGAACTGTATGTTGTGCTGTTCCTCTGTAGTTCCTCCTAGAAACTTGTGAACCAATTGACAACTGGATGCTGCCATTCCTTTTCTCAAAGAGGGGCGTGTCCCTACATAGTCAGCCCTGATTGGACAGTGTCAGAGTGTTTGTGGCCACACCCCCAACTGGTAACAACCACTTCCTAAATTACTCAGAGGAATAACAGAGGAACAGCACAAAACCTCCTGATGATTTATTGCGTGGGTAATACATGTATGTACTAAAAGGGACACATCAGGAGAGGTGACAAGTGCTTTCTAAAGAAGTCACAACGTGGAGTTAAAGGGAATGTCCAGCTCCTTTTTATTGATGACCTATCCTAAGTAACACCAGGTTCACTTTAGCACCAGGTGTCGTTATTCTGATCCATTGGGGGACCATAAAAATGGACAAATGGACTGCGAAAATCATGGACATGAACAGAGTCTGACGGACACCATTGACTATAATGGGGTACCTTGAGTGCAGGGGTGTAACTACAGGGGTAGTGGCTGCCACAGGGCCCGGGACATTAGGGGCTACCGCTGTGTTTTTTTTTTTCTTAATAAGCCATTACCGGCTGGTAACTCCAGCCAGTAACGGGCCCTATTTAGTTACTGATCCTGGAAGGGTCGGGATCGGTAAGTGACACCGTGGGCCCCAAAAACACTATTATTATACTCGGGGTCTTTTCAGACCCACAAGTATAATGATCAGAGGGCCAGGAGAGGTGAGGGAATATAGAAAACACTGTTACTCCAGGCTCCAGACAGGCTTCGGGCCTACTTCTTTTTTTTATGTAGATTGTGAGCCCCATATAGAGATCACAATGTACATTCTTCCCCTATCAGTATGTCTGTAGAACGGGAGGAAATCCACACAAACACGGGGAGAACATACAAACTCCTTGCAGATGTTGTTGCTGGGAGGATTCGAACCCAGGACTCCAGCGCTGCAAGGCTAACCACTGAGCCACCATGTTACCCCTAGGCTTTGGGCCTACTTCTGTGACAGTCGTGACATCACATCCTGCGTCCCGGGACATGTGGCGTCCCATACGCCATTGAAGATGGCCGACACCACTGAGGACTGCAGCAAAGCCGGAGATAGGTAAGTAACAGTGTTTATGTTGGTATTACCCCTGGGGCTGGGTTTACACAGAGTATTGTGGCTCGTCATTTGGTACGTACACGCCGCGGGATCTTTTGCGGGCCGTATACACTCCTATTGTTTTCAATGGGAGCCGGTACCGTACACGCGGCGCTATTTTGCGGCCGTGATTTTGCAGCGGCCGCAAAATAGCGCCGCATGTACGGTACCGGCTCCCATTGAAAACAATGGGAGCGTATACGGCCCGCAAAAGATCCCGCGGCGTGTATGTACCAAATGACAAGCCACAATACTCCGTGTGAACCCGGCCTGGGTCTGCGATTATTATACTCTGGGGTCTGAAAAGAGTGTAGTGCTGGTTTCGGGAGACGAACCCCTACTGAGGATAGGTCACCAATAAATGAGCTGCTGGACAACCCCTTTAATAGGACCGGGCTGTGAAAGATAACAATGAAACAGAACCAGGAATAATCATGAAAAGATAAATAAATAAATTATAATATATATATATATATATATATATATATATATATATATATATATATATATAGTATATACTCGTCATGTGAAAATAAATTTTATATATATATATATACAGTATATATATATATATATATATATATATATATATATATATATATAATATTTTATAAAATATAATAAATATATTTACACACAAATATATGTACATAAATATACAATATATTTTATTATATATATATATATATATATATATATATATATATACAGTATATCTATATATATATATATATATATATATACTGTATATATATGTGTATATGAAAATTAAAAATAAATGCATAAAATAATCTAATAATATCAGTGAATTAAATATAGAATAAGGCTTAATATGTTATTGAAGAGTAACCAGAGACAGTATGTGATGACGATACCCTGTAAGTTCTACGTACGTCCCGCTAGCTCCTATAGCGGTACAGTAATTATGGCGGCTGAACGTGATCCCCATCGCAGTAAAACTCATTATGAAGTAGAAAACAGAGCGACATTGCACTCACTGGGAGGTCTGTTGGCTGACAGGTTTTTGAAGTGGCTTCCTTTTATCACTTCTGCGGAGAGTCTGCCAGTCGTGGCATTATAAAGCAGGCCGATGAGGATTTCAGGAGCCGCTCCGTGGACCAGTGATTGACAGGAGGAAGTGCTCTCCGTGCATGACACTTCTGACATACTCATCTGGGATTCACAGCCCTGGAAAGACAAATAAATCACATTGCGGGGCTTTGTGTAGAACAAACGTAGTGTTATGTGACAGACATGAGGATGGAGATGGGAAATGACAGTGTGTACTCCGAGCCAGGACAGCGGAGGGTTATCAAGGAATAAGACAGGAATATTTGAGACGATGGGCCGGGGGGGAGTTGTTAATACTGGCACATCATATAAGCATGGCCCCTGTATTTACCCCCTGGATGCTGCTTGTTTTCTTACAAGTCTTTTGGGAGTCTCAGTAACAGCGAGCTCGGCTGTCTTCAGTAGTCTCACAGCATGGAGCATGTCTGACTATCACTTACTAGTGTAGTGCCCCAGTAGGATGCTACTGAAGGGGTTAAATAACATGGATCGGTAAAATTTGCACTGTTGCCGTTCTCATTCGTCTATTCAGATTTACATACTGGTAACTTTAATTCTGTAACTGCACCATTGCGGCTGGAACAGGACAGAGCGGACTAATATTTTTAGGAGCTTTCGGCTAGACCGAGCACCCTTATTGCACCTACTGTAGGAAGTTTATGGAACCTTGTAAGAAAGGCACACATTAGGCAAGAAACTAAGAGACAAGTGGCACTTGAAGGACCCCTTAAGGCCTTAAGTGAATTTACCTACAAGACTGGACAAGTCTGGAGACTACTAGATAATGTTCACCTGGTAGGGGCATCTGTGACCCACATTCCTGAGTTAATGGATGTGTTGAGGTCTATTGGTTCTGTGATGCTGTAGTCTAAAATCAAAGCTTGACAGAAGAGCACTTTGTCGAATTGTAGCAAAAAAAACAACAAAAACAAACCACAACCCCTCAAATTACTTCTCTCTACAGATGTCTTGCTGATAACTATGGCGGTGCTGCAATAGTCGAACCAAAGTCAAGCTTTGACTTCTGACCACAGCTGCTCGTCTGAACATGTTTTGCTGTTGATAGTAGGTGTGTTAGTAAGTGTTAAACGTCACTATGTAAAATTAGTTAGTTATTAGAGATGAGCGAACAGTGTTCTATCGAACTCATGTTCGATCGGATATTAGGCTGTTCGGCATGTTCGAATCGAATCGAACACCGCGTGGTAAAGTGCGCCATTACTCGATTCCCCTCCCACCTTCCCTGGCACCTTTTTTGCTCCAATAACAGCGCAGGGTAGGTGGGACAGGAACTACGACACCGGTGACGTTGAAAAAAGTAGGCAAAACCCATTGGCTGCCGAAAACATGTGACCTCTAATTTAAAAGAACAGCGACGCCCAGGTTCGCGTCATTCTGAGCTTGCAATTCACCGGGGACGGAGGTTTCCGTCCAGTTAGCTAGGGGTTAGATTCTGGGTAGGCAGGGACAGGCTAGGATAGGAAGGAGAAGACAACCAACAGTTCTTATAAGAGCTAAATTCCAGGGAGAAGCTTGTCAGTGTAACGTGGCACTGACGGGCTCAATCGCCGCAACCCAGCTTTCCCAGGATCCTGAATGGAATACACTGTCAGTGTATTCCCGTATACCCGATATATACCCCCGATACCCGTTCCAACGATGTGCCCCCCCACCTTCACCCCAGAAATACCCTGCAAGTCCCCTAGCAATAGAATTGGGGCTATATACACCCACTATTTTTGCTACTGCCATATAGTGCCATTGTCTGACTGGGAATTCAAAGAATATATTGGGGTTATGTGCACCCACAATTTTTGCTACTGGTACATAGTGCCATTGTCTGACTGGGAATTCAAAGAATATATTGGGGTTATAAATACCCTCATTTCTTGCTACTGGTATATAGTGCCATTGTCTGACTGGGAATTCAAAGAATATATTGGGGTTACAAATACCCTCATTTCTTGCTACTGCCATATAGTGCCAGTTTCTGACTGGTAATTCAAAGAATATATTGGGGTTACGTGCACCCACAATTTTTGCTACTGGTATATAGTGCCATTGTCTGACTGGGAATTCAAAGAATATATTGGGGTTATAAATACCCTCATTTCTTGCTACTGGTATATAGTGCCATTGTCTGACTGGGAATTCAAAGAATATATTGGGGTTACAAATACCCTCATTTCTTGCTACTGGTATATAGTGCCAGTTTCTGACTGGTAATTCAAAGAATATATTGGGGTTATAAATACCCTCATTTCTTGCTACTGGTATATAGTGCCATTGTCTGACTGGGAATTCAAAGAATATATTGGGGTTATAAATACCCTCATTTCTTGCTACTGCCATATAGTGCCAGTTTCTGACTGGTAATTCAAAGAATATATTGGGGTTATAAATACCCTCATTTCTTGCTACTGGTATATAGTGCCATTGTCTGACTGGGAATTCAAAGAATATATTGGGGTTACAAATACCCTCATTTCTTGCTACTGCCATATAGTGCCAGTTTCTGACTGGTAATTCAAAGAATATATTGGGGTTACGTGCACCCACAATTTTTGCTACTGGTATATAGTGCCATTGTCTCACTGGGAATTCAAAGAATATATTGGGGTTACAAATACCCTCATTTCTTGCTACTGGTATATAGTGCCATTGTCTGACTGGGAATTCAAAGAATATATTGGGGTTACAAATACCCTCATTTCTTGCTACTGGTATATAGTGCCATTGTCTGACTGGGAATTCAAAGAATATATTGGGGTTACAAATACCCTCATTTCTTGCTACTGGTATATAGTGCCATTGTCTGACTGGGAATTCAAAGAATATATTGGGGTTATAAATACCCTCATTTCTTGCTACTGGTATATAGTTCCATTGTCTGACTGGGAATTCAAAGAATATATTGGGGTTACAAATACCCTCATTTCTTGCTACTGCCATATAGTGCCAGTTTCTGACTGGTAATTCAAAGAATATATTGGGGTTACGTGCACCCACAATTTTTGCTACTGGTATATAGTGCCATTGTCTGACTGGGAATTCAAAGAATATATTGGGGTTACAAATACCCTCATTTCTTGCTACTGGTATATAGAGCCATTGTCTGACTGGGAATTCAAAGAATATATTGGGGTTATAAATACCCTCATTTCTTGCTACTGCCATATAGTGCCAGTTTCTGACTGGTAATTCAAAGAATATATTGGGGTTATAAATACCCTCATTTCTTGCTACTGGTATATAGTGCCATTGTCTGACTGGGAATTCAAAGAATATATTGGGGTTACGTGCACCCACAATTTTTGCTACTGGTATATAGTGCCAATTTCTAACTGGGAATTCAAAATGCGCAAGGCTCCCGGAAAGGGATGTGGACGAGGCCGTGGGCGAGGTCGGGGGAATGGTTCTGGGGACAAGGTAGCAGTGAAGCCACAGGGCGTCCCGTGCCTACTCCTGTGGGGCAGCAAGCATTGCGCCACTCCACAGTGCCAGGGTTGCTTGCCACATTAACTAAACTGCAGGGTACAAACCTTAGTAGGCCCGAGAACCAGGAACAGGTCTTGCAATGGCTGTCAGAGAACGCTTACAGCACATTGTCCAGCAGCCAGTCAGACTCTGCCTCCTCTCCTCCTATTACCCAACAGTCTTGTCCTCCTTCCTCCCAAAATTCCCAAGCTTCACAGAACAATAACCCCAACTGTCCCTGCTCCCCAGAGCTGTTCTCCGCTCCTTTCATTGTCCCTCAACCTGCCTCTCCACGTCACGATTCCACGAACCTAACAGAGGAGCATCTGTGTCCAGATGCTCAAACACTAGAGTCTCCTCCATCTCCGTTCGATTTGGTGGTGGATGACCAGCAACCCACCCTCATCGGCGATGATGTGACGCAGTTGCCGTCAGGGCATCCAGTTGACCGGCGCATTGTGAGGGAGGAGGAGATGAGACAGGAGTTGGAAGAGGAAGTGGTGGATGATGAGGACACTGACCCGACCTGGACAGGGGGGATGTCAAGCGGGGAAAGTAGTGTGGATGTTGAGGCAGATGCAGCACCAAAAAGGGTAGCTAGAGGCAGAGGCAGAGGTCAGCAGCTTAGGCGAAGCCAGGCCACACCCGGAATCTCCCAAGATGTTCCAGTTCGTACCCAGCCCCGAAAAACTCCCACCTCGAGGGCACGTTTCTCGAAGGTGTGGAGTTTTTTCAAGGAATGCGCCGAGGACAGATATAGTGTTGTCTGCACAATTTGCCTCTCGAAATTGATTAGGGGCTCTGAGAAGAGCAACCTGTCCACCACTTCAATGCGCCGTCATTTGGAATCCAAGCACTGGAATCAGTGGCAGGCAGCAACGGCAGGACAAAGGCCGCCTGCCGTTCACGCCACTGCCACTGCCTCTGCCACTGCCTCTGCCTCTGCCACTGCCACTGCTGACTGTGCTGGCGATGCACTCCAGAGGACGAGCCAGGACACCACTTCATCTGCCTCCGCCACTTTGTTGACTTCTCCCTCATCCTCCCCTGTTCCTGTCTTATCTCCTTCTCCTGCACCATCAAAGGCACCATCAGGCGCTTCTTTACAACAACCCACCATCTCTCAGACATTGGAGCGGCGGCAGAAATACACTGCTAACCACCCACACGCGCAAGCCTTGAACGCCAACATCGCTAAACTGCTGGCCCAGGAGATGTTGGCGTTCCGGCTTGTTGAAACTCCCGCCTTCCTGGACCTGATGGCAACTGCGGCACCTCGCTATGCCGTCCCTAGCCGTCACTACTTCTCCCGGTGTGCCGTCCCCGCCTTGCACCAGCACGTGTCACTCAACATCAGGCGGGCCCTTAGTTCCGCGCTTTGCACAAAGGTCCACTTGACCACCGACGCGTGGACAAGTGCATGCGGACAGGGACGCTACATTTCACTGACGGCACACTGGGTGAATGTAGTTGAGGCTGGGACTGCTTCCCAAACTGGCCCGGTGTACCTCGTCTCCCCGCCTAACATTCCTGGCAGGGACACGAGAAGAACACCCCCCTCCTCCTCCTCCTCTACCGCCTCCTCCTCCGCCACCGCCTCCTCCTCCGCCACCGCCTCCTCCTCCGCTGTTAGATTGACCCCAGCTACGAGTTGGAAACGTTGCAGCACTGGCGTTGGTAGACGTCAGCAGGCTGTGCTGAAGCTGATCAGCTTGGGGGACAGACAGCACACTGCCTCCGAGGTGAGGGATGCCCTCCTCGATGAGACGGCAATATGGTTTGAGCCGCTGCACCTGGGCCCAGGCATGGTCGTTTGTGATAACGGCCGGAACCTGGTAGCAGCTCTGGAGCTTGCCGGACTCCAACATGTTCCATGCCTGGCCCACGTCTTCAACCTAGTGGTGCAACGTTTCCTAAAGAGCTACCCCAATGTTCCAGAGCTACTGGTGAAAGTGCGGCGCATGTGCGCCCACTTTCGCAAGTCGACAGTAGCCACTGCTAGCTTAAAATCTCTCCAGCAACGCCTGCATGTGCCACAACACCGGCTTTTGTGCGACGTCCCCACACGCTGGAACTCAACGTTTCAGATGTTGAATAGAGTGGTTGAGCAGCAGAGACCTTTGATGGAATACCAGCTACAAAACCCTAGGGTGCCACAAAATCAGCTGCCTCAGTTTCACATCCATGAGTGGCCATGGATGAGAGACCTTTGTGACATCCTACGGGTCTTTGAGGAGTCCACAAGGAGGGTGAGCTCTGAGGATGCGATGGTGAGCCTTACAATCCCGCTCTTGTGTGTTCTGAGAGAATCCCTGATTGACATCAGGGATAACTCAGATCACACAGAGGAGTTAGGGATAGCATCCGATCCGTCACAGCTGGAGAGTAGGTCCACACATCTGTCCGCTTCATCGCGTTTAATGGAGGAGGAGGAGGAGGAGGAGGAGGAGGAGGAAGAAGAGTTGTCCGATGATGTGATGGTGATACAGGAGGCTTCCGGGCAACTTCGAATCGTCCCATTGTTGCAGCGCGGATGGGTAGACATGGAGGATGAGGAGGAAATGGAGATTGAACTTTCCGGTGGGGCCAGAGGAGTCATGCCAACTAACACTGTGGCAGACATGGCTGAGTTCATGTTGGGGTGCTTTACAACCGACAAGCGTATTGTCAAAATCATGGAGGACAACCAGTACTAGATCTTTGCTATCTTTGACCCCCGGTATAAAAACAACATCTCGTCTTTTATTCCGGTAGAGGGGAGGGCCAATCGCATCAATGCTTGCCACAGGCAATTGGTGCAGAATATGATGGAGATGTTTCCAGCATGTGACGTTGGCGGCAGGGAGGGCAGTTCCTCCAGTAGGCAACCAAGTTCTCACCGGTCCACACAAACGAGGGGCACACTGTCTAAGGCCTGGGACACCTTGATGGCACCCCCTCGCCAAAGTGCCGCCACGGAGGGTCCTAGTGTCACCAGGCGTGAGAAGTATAGGCGCATGTTGCGGGAATACCTTTCCGACCCCTCTGCGCCCTACACGTATTGGGTGTCGAAGTTGGACCTGTGGCTTGAACTTGCCCTATATGCCTTGGAGGTGCTGTCCTGTCCTGCCACCAGCGTCCTATCTGAGAGGGTGTTCAGTGCAGCCGGTGGCATCATCACTGACAAGCGCACCCGTCTGTCAGCTGAGAGTGCCGACCGGCTCACTTTGATAAAAATGAACCACCACTGGATAGAGCCTTCATTTTTGTGCCCACCTGTGTAAAGCACCCCAACATGAAAGTCCATGTCTGTACTCAACCTCTCCAATTCCTCCGCATCCTCATACTCATCCACCATAAGCGTTGCACAATTCTGCTAATACTAGGCTCCCTCCACCCTGATTTCCCCCAACTCTGCTGGTTAGAGGCTCCCTCCACCCTGATTTCCACCAACTCTGCTGGTTAGAGGCTCCCTCCACCCTGCTTTCCCACAACTCTGCTGGTTAGAGGCTCCCTCCACCCTGCTTTCCCACAACTCTGCTGGTTAGAGGCTCCCTCCACCCTGCTTTCCCACAACTCTGCTGGTTAGAGGCTCCCTCCACCCTGATTTCCACCAACTCTGCTGGTTAGAGGCTCCCTCCACCCTGCTTTCCCACAACTCTGCTGGTTAGAGGCTCCCTCCACCCTGATTTCCACCAACTCTGCTGGTTAGAGGCTCCCTCCACCATGAATTGGTCCAAACTGGGCTGTTTAGCGGCTCCCTCCACCATGAATTGGTCCAAACTGGGGTTTTTAGAGGCTCCCTCCACCATGAATTGGTCCAAACTGGGCTGTTTAGAGGCTCCCTCCACCATGAATTGGTCCAAACTGGGGTTTTTAGAGGCTCCCTCCACCATGAATTGGTCCAAACTGGGCTGGTTAGAGGCTCCCTCCATCATGAATTGGTCCAAACTGGGGTTTTTAGAGGCTCCCTCCACCATGAATTGGTCCAAACTGGGCTGGTTAGAGGCTCCCTCCACCATGAATTTGCCCAAACTGGACTGTTTAGAGGCTCCCTCCACCATGAATTGGTCCAAACTGGGGTTTTTAGAGGCTCCCTCCACCATGAATTGGTCCAAACTGGGCTGTTTAGAGGCTCCCTCCACCATGAATTGGTCCAAACTGGGGTTTTTAGAGGCTCCCTCCACCATGAATTGGTCCAAACTGGGCTGTTTAGAGGCTCCCTCCACCATGAATTGGTCCAAACTGGGGTTTTTAGAGGCTCCCTCCACCATGAATTGGTCCAAACTGGGGTTTTTAGAGGCTCCCTCCACCATGAATTTGCCCAAACTGGGCTGTTTAGAGGCTCCCTCCACCATGAATTTGCCCAAACTGAACTGTTTAGAGGCTCCCTCCACCATGAATTGGTCCAAACTGGGGTTTTTAGAGGCTCCCTCCACCATGAATTTGCCCAAACTGGGCTGTTTAGAGGCTCCCTCCATCATGAATTGGTCCAAACTGGGGTTTTTAGAGGCTCCCTCCACCATGAATTGGTCCAAACTGGGGTTTTTAGAGGCTCCCTCCACCCTGAATTGGTCCAAACTGGGCTTTTTAGAGGCTCCCTCCACCATGAATTTGCCCAAACTGGGCTGTTTAGAGGCTCCCTCCACCATGAATTGGTCCAAACTGGGGGTTTTTAGAGGCTCCCTCCACCATGAATTGGTCCAAACTGGGGGGTTTTAGAGGCTCCCTCCACCATGAATTGGTCCAAACTGGGGTTTTTAGAGGCTCCCTCCACCATGAATTTGCCCAAACTGGGCTGTTTAGAGGCTCCCTCCACCATGAATTTGCCCAAACTGAGCTGTTTAGAGGCTCCCTCCACCATGAATTGGTCCAAACTGGGGGTTTTTAGAGGCTCCCTCCACCATGAATTTGCCCAAACTGGGCTGTTTAGAGGCTCCCTCCACCATGAATTGGTCCAAACTGGGGTTTTTAGAGGCTCCCTCCACCATGAATTTGCCCAAACTGGGCTGTTTAGAGGCTCCCTCCACCATGAATTGGTCCAAACTGGGCTGTTTAGAGGCTGCCTCCACCATGAATTGGTCCAAACTGGGGGTTTTTTAGAGGCTCCCTCCACCATGAATTTGCCCAAACTGGGCTGTTTAGAGGCTCCCTCCACCATGAATTTGCCCAAACTGGGCTGGTTAGAGGCTCCCTCCATCATGAATTGGTCCAAACTGGGGTTTTTAGAGGCTCCCTCCACCATGAATTGGTCCAAACTGGGATTTTTAGAGGCTCCCTCCACCATGAATTGGTCCAAACTGGGGTTTTTAGAGGCTCCCTCCACCATGAATTTGCCCAAACTCTGCTGGTTAGAGGCTCAATCCACCCTGATTTTCAAAACAAATGTTGGTGCCAACCTCAACTTACTACAAGGGCCAAATTCACTGCTGGTGACAAGCTCTCCTCACTGCAAGTGCCAAATACACATGTTTCAAGGTGTTTTCCTACTGTCAGAGAGGTGGTATTGAGTGTGTAAAGTGTGTAGTTGTTAGGCTGTGATGTTGGGGTAATAGAGGGTCTTTGGTGTGTTAGATGCCCCCAGACATGCTTCCCCTGCTGTCCCAGTGTCATTCCAGAGGTGTTGGCATCATTTCCTGGGGTGTCATAGTGGACTTGGTGACCCTCCAGACACGGATTTGGGTTTCCCCCTTAACGAGTATCTGTTCCCCATAGACTATAATGGGGTTCGAAACCCGTTCGAACACACGAACATTGAGCGGCTGTTCGAATCGAATTTCGAACCTCGAACATTTTAGTGTTCGCTCATCTCTATTAGTTATTTTGGCCAACCTCTGTTTGTGTATGTACTATGCATGTATTGTCGATATAACAGGACAGTGCCAGATTATAAATGCTATAATGCAAAGGATTTTTTCTACTATTCTGTCTACATTACTATGGTATAATGAATTGTTATTGTAGCTACGCCCCCCCTACCCCCATGCCAGTCTTTGCAGTTCAAGATCAGCACCGGGAAGCATAGGTAGGCCACAAAGGAGGTAAAGTAGGTAAAGTCACAAAAATTTATATATGGGGTCCTTTTAAATCTACCTATAATTCGCAGCATATTTTACTTGCTGGAACGCCGCCTATAACAATACAGCATGGATCATTTTTACCGATGAGTCACAAAATAGGAATTCCAAATAACCTGCGCTTGTCTATCACCTGACAGGTAGAACAAAGGAGGTATCAGTCATAGCCTGAGCTAGAATGACTCCATCTATAGGATAACCTTGGGTAGCCGAGATCATTTCCCTGCAGATATGTTCTTTGGAAACAAACAATCATTAGCACATCGGAGACGGATATTTTTTTTTTTACCGACAATGTCAACTTTTCCCATCCGGTAGAAAATCCTCTTGAGGTGGTGGCCAAGGTTCATCTTGGGTAATGGTACATGGGTATGGAGTACGGAGCGAGGAACTCCAATGTTCTTACACGTCGTCTTAGCTAATTACCGCTTTCCGACCTGCGTCGCTCGAAGACTCGATGCTGTATCTTATTACATATATCTGGTTGGTGTTTCTTAGGCGGGAAACAAAGCAATGTATTGTAAGCTCGGTGACATGCCGAGCTTACAAGAAAAACCTGACCATGGGGTGCTTGGCTTATCTTGCCTTAACATTTTCCATAAATTATTCAGAGCGTGGCTTTTATTTGATGTGGCTACTAAAACCCGACTGCCTACACATTCAGATTAGAGAGCAGCTTGACTGTCACAAAGCCTCCCGCCACAAAGCCTTGAGTGTTCACTGAGGTATATACCGTATACGTTGTTGTTTTGCATAATGACGGTGAAACTTGGGAAGGGATCAGACAGAAATGAAAAGCTTTGGCGATGATTGCTACTGAAATATGTAATACACAGGTGGTATATAGTCACCGGTACGCTGTATGTCGTATGTAAAGGGTTAAGAAATCCTCTCCATCTCCACCGACTTCATACAGCTGGAATTTTTGCTCCAGCCCCCACCATTCCTGAGCATTCAGTGCTGGTATTTTCCACACCCAGTAGGTTCCATGCCTTTTAGGTGGGTGGTCCTGGGCTGTAGCGGACGACAGGGACCACCCCCATAACAGTAGGAAGCCTAATTAGTATATTACGTACTGAAACTAACAACACTTAATTGCTCAGGAATGGTGGGGGAGCTAGGAAAAAATCCAAATGCACTGGAATCAATGGAGCAGCAGCTATTGTAGGGTGCAAAGAGTTGAAATAGGTGGAGGTGGTGCTCTCTTTTTGGTGCCGTTATATAGTAGTATGCAGTGGAGGCGCAGTGTGAATGCTTACTATGAATGCACTAAACTTACATCGTTACCAAAAAATATCCGTCTCAAAATCCTGACCGGTTAGGTGTTTTTTTCTGGGAGCAAGATCGCGATTCGGCCTGAAGACACTCCCTCCTAGGCCCATTCCTTGGGCCTAATCTGGAGTGGAGTGCGCGACTGGATGCCGGTACATACGAATCCCATCCCCACTTTGCAGTTAAAATCTCACGTCGCGGTTTTGAAAATCGCAGGATGTCAATTATATCTACGGAAACGCCGGCGGCTTCTCCGTAGATATAATTGTAACAGAAAGTCCGTGGAGGAAAACTCTGTGAACCTTTCTGTACAAAGCGCTGTGGAAAGAACTGTAATGCAATCACACCGCGGTTACTCCCGCAGCACTTTAGCGCGGCAGTTCCAGCCCGGACGGCCTTAGCGCGGCAGTACCTAATAGGTATGTTTTCCTACAGATGGTCATTGATTTTGGAGCATCTCCATGTTGTATTCAGGATTTTTACAATTATAATTCCGGGGATACCAAATTTATATAGTTTTATTTACATTTTATCCCCTGAACAAAAATCTAAAAATTTGCAAGAAAAAAAAAATGTATTTTTTTGGCTGTGGCTCCCTGTTGCGGAAATGCAGCTTTTTTATTGCAAATTTTGCTGCATGTTTTTGAGCCAAAGCCAAAGGGACAAGTAGAAGAACGTCCTAGATATTTCCCATTCCTTTCTTGGCCTTGGCTCAAAAAAATGCAGCAAAATCTGCAACAACAAAAAAGTTGCATTTCCCGGGGAACACGGTGCCTCGGTGGTTAGCACTGTAGCCTTGCAATGCTGAAGTCCTGGGTTCGAATCTCGCCAGGAACAACATCTGCAAGGAGTTTGCATGTTCTCCCCGTGTTTGCGTGGATTTCTTCCCATTCTACAAAGACATACTGGTAGGAATTTTTTTTATTAAAAAATGTACATTGTGATCTCTCTATGGGGCTCACAATCTACATTAAAAAAATAAAGTCACGTTTCCGCAACGTGTGGCCTCAGCCTTAAAGTGTCGTGTATTGTTTTTTTTATCCACGTTTGTATTGTTTTGAGGTTTGTTTGGACTGTAAAAAAGTAGTCACGCGTTTCGAAAGTCATCACGAAAGTAATTCTGAATTTTCTCTTTCTTTCCCCCCGTATATCATCCGGCTCTAGCAGAGAAGATATTATGCCACTATTACAAGCGATTCTGCAGTCGGAGGCAACTGTTATGTGTTTCGAGCAGCTGCTTAAAATACAAATCAGATTGCTAAGGCCGGTGTTTTGTATGCGCCATAATCTGACACTGCATTATTCATACATAAATCAATTATAGGAAAAATGGATTGGAATGTAGGACGAGGATACAACAATGCAAAAGAATGTTCTGTGGATCCGGAATACTTAAATACAACACAAAATATAATCAGATAAATAAAATATAGAGGCGGCGAAACGCTCGGTGGCAGGACTGGTGAAGGGTTCATGCAAAATTCATAAGAGACGAGGAGATGAGAAATAAGTGGGGTTAAACGCATTGTTGTAGAAGTCAGTGATAGACCAGACAGAGAGGAAGATATTGTGTCTACTTTATAAATATTTCGACTGGGGCGTAAAAACGGACATGAGGGTAGGGCCGCTCCGTACAGCGATAGGATAGGTCATCAATATTTCGTATTGATGTCCTATCTGTAGGGTAGAGGATCAATATTGGACTGTTGGAGGTCCGACGCTTAGAACCTGTCTGATCAGTTCGGTAGACCATGGCACGGTTCATTGCTTTACAGGCAGGGTGCTGTCCATTTTGAAGCCACCATGCTTGGAACTGTAGCGCTTACTACAACCCTGTCCCATTCAAGTGATTGGGACAGCACTATGTGTAGTACCAAGGACAGCCACCACGACATGGATGGCACTGTGCTTGGTAATATATATATGCATATATATATTATATTATATTATATTATATATATAATAAATTCTGCATTGTTACTCTGGCCACTAAGCCTAACCATAGACTGACACCTGCCAATTCTATAAGGATTTTCTTTGCAGCGGTATGACCAAGATGTGAAATATCTATCTTGCACAAGAGGGGCGCCCGTGTTCGCAGATCCCACCATACCTCTCAGAGGGACTTGTGAAAATGGCCAAAAAATAGGATACGACCTATGTCGTGACAACAGACTGTCAAGATAATGGTCATGTAAATAGTCTGTATTCACTGATATTGCTGCTATGTGACGTCCATTAAATGAATGTCCATCACGCGGCCATTAATCACTGTTGTGTGAATGTAGCTTTACAATAGAAGATAACACCTCTGTAGATAACACCACTGACCCATCATGGCATCACTACTGACAATAGATGATGTCACAGTGTACTCCAATCTACCCGACCTCCTGGCACAGACCTTGTCTAGTAAACTCTCCCATAGACCTCAATCAGTCTTTTTCAGTCTACTCACTACCTATGGCCATTACTACGCTGTAACAGTTTTCCCCTCTGCTTGCTGTACACTGCACACAGTAAGTAGAGGAGAATCAGCTCCATAACTTTTTCTCTCTTCCTCCACAGCTACAGGACCGTGCGGGACATATAAAGAGAAGTACTGACCGGGCGGATGTAGCAAAAATATTCCAATTTAGCCCTAGGATCCCATGCAACCTATGTTTCTGCACCTATTTTTCTCTCCTTATGCTCACTCCTTCCCCTCTACTCACCATAGACTTCTATAGGCAGGTGTAATCTGAGTTAGGTGACCTACACTAAATCTCAAAATGGATATAGCAGAATTCTCAGAGTCAAAGTCAATTTAGCAGAGCGAGGGGGAGCAAGAGGAGAAAGAAGCATTTTTCTCTGCTTATAGTGGCCATTTAACTAAATTAAAAAAAGTTACAGAATAAAGATGAGTGACCCAGGTTGGAGTGAACCGGATACTTCCTAAAATTGCCAAAAGCTTTGGGTTTGCCCCGAACCTGACACTTTTGGGGTTCACCATTGATGAATTACTATTATATTCTGGGGATTCTTCAGACCTCAGAGTTAGGGTTGAGCCGATCTTGCGATCGCAAAATAGCGCCGTGTATACGATCCCGGCTCCCACTGAAATCAATGGGAGCGTATACGGCCCGCAAAAGCTCACGCGGCGTCTACGTGCCACATCACGCGGCACGTTACTCCGTGTGAACTCACCCTTAGGGTTGAGCCGATCTTGAGATAACCTCCGACCTCGATCTCGCTGGAAAAGATCGGTCGGAATTCCGATCGCGATCGTGAAATTTACTCGATCGCCGATCGGAATCCGATCTTTTCCGATCCCGATCGCTCAACCCTACTCAGAGTATAACATATGTACGCCCAGGTGAGGGCCGGAAATATAATAAACACTTATACTCACCTTACTTGTGACATCCGTTGGTCCCTTGGGGTCCTCTTATGGTCTCCTGGGTGACGTCACGAGCCCCAGGGCATCACCGAGGCCTGTCATTGTACCTCCGTGGTCACATGGGGCGCTCTTGTGTAGAGGTGCCATGATGTTGGGAACCACTGGAGCCCAATTACAGTGCTAGACGCCACGAGGGAGCCCAAGGGAAGGTGAGTATAACGTTATTATGTTTCGGCACCTCCGCTTTTCATATTCCGGGGCCGGTAGAGACCTCGTCTTACATTCTGTTTCATTAAACAGGTAAACGAACATTGTGAAAATTTGCGTCACAAATCTCCCAAGGGTGACCTTATCTCTAACACGGACTTTACCAAGGGTGACCTTATCTCTAACACGGACTTTACCAAACCAGGCCCCCTCGTTACTGTTCAGATCTCCCTATATAAGCCAGAGGAGCGGTATGACGCGCTGGACCGGTGGTTGCGTCTTCTATGACTGTGGTACCTGTGTATTAGCACGTTGCGGCTGTTGCGCTTGTCTGAGCTTTCTGTATACGGGGATAATCATCTTATCTCCTCGCGACATTGCAGGTTGTATTTTAATTGCATTAGTAGTGTTTTACAGTGCGGCGCGCACAATGGCAGCCTGTAATGTAGCGCCGTAGCGCCCTCGGAGGATGATGAGCGCTGATGTTATTCGCTTTCGCCTAATCAGTCACACGCAGGTTTTACTCCAGAAATAATTCTGAAATGCAAATGTGATTTCTTTTATTGACAAAGGATGAGCTTAGCGGCTTCAGAAACACAGGATTTATTTACTGAAGGGCTGTAATGAGATTTTTTTTTGACTTGAGAGTTTGCTCTGATCCTTCCATGAACGCTTTTACACTATGAGGAGGGTTTATTTATTATGTATTACCAAAGCTCATTGATTCAAACCGGGGATTCCACCGCAGGGAAACTACTGTCATGTCATAGAAATCCACACCGGATATCGCAGGGAACGATGGCTGTAGGTTGACATAGACGTAGGTCCAGGCAAAGTAGGACCCTTATTTACTTTAGGCGCCCATACTTACCTGTCCCCAGTGCTCCTGTGTCTCCCACCGCAGTCCGGTCCTCCTCTAGTGTTTTGTTTTGGTGGAAGTCCCCGCCATACGTGATCACTGAGGCCAATCAGAAAAGGATCCAGAATGTTACTTGCAGTGGCGTAACTAGGAATGGCGGGGCCCCGTGGCGAACTTTTGACATGGGGCCCCCGACCGACACCGACACCGAAGACCTCGACCAACCCCCGCCTACGCATTTCTGCGCATTCTATTATGCCCCATAGTGGCCCCTGCACACAGTATTATGTCCCTTAGTGGCCCCTGCAAACAGTATTATGCCCCATAGTGGCCCCTGCACACAGTATTATGTCCCATAGTGGCCTCTGCACACAGTATTATCCCCCATAGTGTCCCCTGCACACAGTATTATCCCCCATAGTGGCCCCTGCACACAGTATTATGTCCCATAGTGGCCCCTGCACACAGTATTATCCCCCATAGTGGCCCCTGCACACAGTATTATCCCCCATAGTGGCCCCTTCACACAGTATTATCCCCCATAGTGGCCCCTGTACACAGTATTATGCCCCTTAGTGGCCCCTGCACACAGTATTATCCCCCATAGTGGCCCCTGCACACAGTATTATGCCCCATAGTGGCCCCTTAACACAGTATTATCCCCCATAGTGGCCCCTGCACACAGTATTATCCCCCATAGTGGCCCCTGCACACAGTATTATGTCCCATAGTGGCCTCTGCACACAGTATTATCCCCCATAGTGTCCCCTGCACACAGTATTATCCCCCATAGTGGCCCCTGCACACAGTATTATCCCCCATAGCGGCCCCTCCATACAGTATTATCCCCCATAGTGGCCCCTGCACACAGTATTATCCCCCATAGTGGCCCCTGCACACAGTATTATCCCCCATAGTGGCCCCTGTACACAGTATTATGCCCCTTAGTGGCCCCTGCACACAGTATTATGCCCCTTAGTGGCCCCTGCACACAGTATTATGCCCCATAGTGGCCCCTGCACACAGTATTATGTCCCTTAGTGGCCCCTGCACACAGTATTATCCCCCATAGTGGCCCCAGTACACAGTATTATCCCCCATAGTAGCCCCTGCACACAGTATTATCCCCCATAGTGGCCCCTGCACACAGTATTATCTCCCATAGTGGCCCCTACACACAGTATTATCCCCCATAGCGGCCCCTCCATACAGTATTATGCCCCTTAATGGCCCCTGCACACAGTATTATCCCCCATAGTGGCCCCTGCACACAGTATTATCCCCCATAGTGGCCCCTCCATAGAGTATTATCCCCCATAGTGGCCCCTGCACACAGTATTATCCCCCATAGTGGCCCCTGCACACAGTATTATCCCCCATAGTGGCCCCTGCACACAGTATTATCCCCCATAGTGGCCCCTGCACACAGTATTATCCCCCATAGTGTCCCCTGCACACAGTATTATGCCCCATAGTGGCCCCTGCACACAGTATTATCCCCCATAGTGGCCCCTGCACACAGTATTATCCCCCATAGTGGCCCCTGCACACAGTATTATCCCCCATAGTGGCCCCTGCACACAGTATTATCCCCCATAGTGTCCCCTGCACACAGTATTATCCCCCATAGTGGCCCCTTCACACAGTATTATCCCCCATAGTAGCCCCTGCACACAGTATTATCTCCTATAGTGGCCCCTACACACAGTATTATCCCCCATAGCGGTCCCTCCATACAGTATTATGCCCCTTAATGGCCCCTGCACACAGTATTATCCCCCATAGTGGCCCCTGCACACAGTATTATGTCCCATAGTGGCCCCTGCACACAGTATTATTCCCCATAGTGGCCCCTGCACACAGTATTATGCCCCATAATGGCCCCTGCACACAGTATTATGTCCCATAGTGGCCCCTGCAGACAGTATTATACCCCATAGTGGCCCCTGCACACACTATTATGCCCCACTGTGGACACCCATAAACATTTATTATACTCTGGGGTCTTTTTTTCTTTTCTGATAATAATCGGAGACCCGGGGGAATAAAAACATAAAAAACTACTGTTACTTACCTGTCCCCCGGCTCCTACGCGGTCTTCTCCGCGGTCTTCTCCGCTCCTTGTTCAATGACGTCGGACGTCACATGACTCGGGACGCAGGCCGGGTTCATGTGACGTCAGAGACGTCAGGAAGGAGGCCTGGCAGGATCGTGGAGAGGTAAGTAACATGTTTTTTATGTTTCTTACCTCTCCTGGTCCGCCAATCATTATACTCGGGGGTCCGAAAAGAGCCCCGAGTATAATGATAGCTGCGGTAGCGACTGTCACCGGGTCCCCAATGTCCCGGGCCCTGTGGCAGCTGCCTCCGCTGCTATGGCGGTAGTTACACCACTGGTTACTTGCAAAGGTCAACTGTGATGTCCAAAGTCCTTTACAGATTGACCTCAGCGGTCACGTGTGGCCAAGAAAAACACCGGAGCAGCAGGACTAGACTGTGGTGGGAGACACCGGAGCACCAAGGACAGGTGAGCATGAGTTTTTGTTTTTTTTCACCCATAAAAACAGGTTATCCCGGACAGCCCATATAAAAATACTTTTAACCATCTCCACCAACTCCAACTCTTTGTATCTATTAAGATATTCTTTTCACATTATTCAAATGAGCAATTTGGAGCACCAAGAGCAATTCTGTTGCTCCCAACAGCGACACCCCACACTGCCCTCCTTCCGCCATCTCTTCTTTGAGTGACAGGGCCAGGTCATAATGGGGCTTCTACACGATCCGCTCCGATAACACGGATGATCCTATTATGCTCGGTGTTGTCGGAACAGAAACGGTCCAGACGCTCCATAGACGTGATTGTATCACCGAATGTGCTATGATGTCATCCGACTGCACTTGGCCCCCAACTCGGATGCCCATTTGGTCGTATAAATGGGCCCTAAGGCTAATACAACTTATTGGATCTCCTTTGATGACTATGTAGTCTATGCATCGTAAATGTATTTCCCCTGTCCCCTGGTGCACTGGAGTGAGATTTATGATACATGGCCGTCTACCGGAAGAAAGGAGGAAATTAACCCTATCATGGCAAAAATAGCATATATAAACAAGGAGGGATTCTGTAGGGGAGGTTGGTGCACTACAGGGGGCACCGAGACGGGATGGGACTGATGGGAAGCTTTTGTGAACAAGTCTTCATGATGGTCCAGACCCAGTTGGAGTTACGAGCTGTACAAAAAAGTCCATCCAGTGCGTCTGGACAAAGAAGGAAAAGAAAGGGAATGGAGTAGACAGGGTTAAGCCGGTACGTACGGCACAATCCAGCCTTGAATCCTACCCTATGCGACTCTTCTGCACTTCAGAGGACGTCTACATTGTGAAGTGTTGACAAGTGCGGTGGGATTGACATGATGACTTATAATGCACTTCACTGATCACTTCCATCGACACAGGAATTGACAGTGGAATTGCTCCGGTCTGATAAAGGTAATTCACTTATCTAGTCACTCCGCGGCTACGCCGTCTGTGCGTGTCACTGATGGAGACTGACAGGTTTTCTCGACTGAAAATCTTGAGCTTCAAAATTGCTTGTGTGACCTTCTTAGAGCGAGGCCAAGCTAAATAAGACAGGGAAGTGAGATAGAGTGCGGAGCGGGATCCAGGCGGCTTGACGTAGCCATCGCTGGGGCAGACAAATTTGGACAACATGTCAGTCAGAGATGAATATAGACATGGCTTCACAAAGGGTAAAGATCCAGTAGGATGTCCCCCCACCCCCCCCACCCCATAAAAAGTAATTGGGGGAATGTAGCCACACATCAATGCCAGTATTCTGGTGTAGAAGAGTTTAGGTTCACATCTGTATGGGACTTTCTGTGGTTCGGAACCGGGGAAGCGAACGACGGAGAGTGGGATCCGTGGACACCGCAAAGCCCCCTCCCCCCTGACTACGAGTTCCTGTTGTCGGTAAAACCCTTCAGAAAATGCACAAACAGAAAACAAGCTATAAACCCAAATATTCTTCAATGGGTTGAAAACAGAAAACTGATGTAACATTGTCTATGCTGTATGGTTAATAGGAGAGCTGGAAGATACAGTGGACTCAACGTTACGGGTCCAGGAGTCCAGTGTATTCAGGAGCACCTTAGGATGCTGTGTGTGCACGTATACAGAGTCATCTGTCATTTATCAGCCTGAAGGGCGGAGTAGGTGGTGACGTGTACAAGGGCTCCCCTTATAAATATACTGGACTCCTAACTAGGAGTCCGCTGTATTCTTTCAGCACTCCAATTCACTGCCGAACCGATTTTAATCAAACAGATCTAAACTATATCGCCGTGATGGCGAACCTATGGCATGGGTGCCAGAAGTGGTACTCAAAGTCCTCTCTGTGGAACCCATCTGTGGAACAGACAATACTGTGTGAAGGCTACTGTGCAGCAGATTGTATTGTGTGGGGGTCACTGTGGAGCTGATTATACTGTGTGGGGTCACTGTGGAGCTGATTATACTGTGTGGGGGACACTGTGGAGCTGATAATACTGTGTGGGGGACACTGTGGAGCTGATTATACTGTTTGGAGGCCACTGTGGAGCTAATTATACTGTGTGGGGTCACTGTGGAGCTGGTTATACTGTGTGGAGGCCACTGTGGAGCTGATTATACTGTGTGGGGGTCACTGTCGAGCTGATTATACTGTGTGGAGGCCACTATGGAGCTGATTATACTGTGTGGAGGCCACTGTGGAGCTGATTATACTGTGTGGGGTCACTGTGGAGCTGATTATACTGTGTGGGGGACACTGTGGAGCTGATTATACTGTTTGGAGGCCACTGTGGAGCTAATTATACTGTGTGGGGGTCACTGTCGAGCTGATTATACTGTGTGGAGGCCACTATGGAGCTGATTATACTGTGTGGAGGCCACTGTGGAGCTGATTATACTGTATGGGGGTCACTGTGGAGCTGATTATACTGTGTGGAGGCCACTGTGGAGCTGATTATACTGTATGGGGGTCACTGTGGAGCTGATTATACTGTGTGGAGGCCACTGTGGAGCTGATTATACTGTGTGGGGGCCACTGTGGAGCTGATTATACTGTGTGGAGGCCACTGTGGAGCTGATTATACTGTGTGGGGGACACTGTGGAGCTGATTATACTGTGTGGAGGCCACTGTGGAGCTGATTATACTGTGTGGGGGTCACTGTCGAGCTGATTATACTGTGTGGAGGCCACTGTGGAGCTGATTATACTGTGTGGAGGCCACTGTGGAGCTGATTATACTGTATGGGGGTCACTGTGGAGCTGATTATACTGTGTGGAGGCCACTGTGGAGCTGATTATACTGTGTGGGGGCCACTGTGGAGCTGATTATACTGTGTAGAGGCCACTGTGGAGCTGATTATACTGTGTGGAGGCCACTGTGGAGCTGATTATACTGTGTGGAGGCCACTGTGGAGCTGATTATACTGTGTGGGGGACACTGTGGAGCTGATTATACTGTGTGGAGGCCACTGTGGAGCTGATTATACTGTGTGGGGGACACTGTGGAGCTGATTATACTGTGTGGAGGCCACTGTGGAGCTGATTATACTGTGTGGAGGCCACTGTGGAGCTGATTATACTGTGTGGAGGCCACTGTGGAGCTGATTATACTGTGTGGAGGCCACTGTGGAGCTGATTATACTGTGTGGGGGACACTGTGGAGCTGATTATACTGTGTGGAGGCCACTGTGGAGCTGATTATACTGTGTGGGGGACACTGTGGAGCTGATTATACTGTGTGGAGGCCACTGTGGAGCTGATTATACTGTGTGGAGGCCACTGTGGAGCTGATTATACTGTGTGGAGGCCACTGTGCAGCAGATTATACTGTGTGGAGGCCACTGTGGAGCAGTTTGTACTGTGTGGGGGGTCACTGTGGAGCAGAAAGCACTATAAATCCCCATTCACAAGTCTGTAATTGTCTGCAATTGTGGATCCGCACATTATTAAGGTTAAATTCCCGTGTTGCCACTTTGTGATAAATTAGTGGGTTTTGGGTTGCAATTTAGGCACTCAGTCTCTAAAAAGTTCACCATCACTGCTATATCATATACGATTAAAGGGGTTGGCTTGAATTTTTTTATGGCCTACCCTTAAGATTGATATGAACAAGAGTTGAGTTCTAATACCAGACCACGACCACATAGTATAGGCGTTGACTGCTGGTCCACACGGGGCCACTTATTTGGCCCCCCCACGAATCCTACATTTAAAAAAAATCCTGGTCCATCCCTTTAACTACAAATCAACTTTTTTTTTATGTAGTAAAAGCTTTTTTAAAAAATAATTTTATTCTTATTCTGTAACGTACTTACCGAGAGACTGTACGCCGGCTCTAACACAACCGGGACTGAAAACTTCCCTTGGAGATTCAGCTTCGTCAGGTAAAATACCTTTTCCCCGACAATCCTTTCTTTCTTCATCCGACGTACAAGGTATAGTCTGAATCGCACGGCGTAATTTGCAATCATTTCCGATTCTATATGATTAAACTTGAAGGTCTCGGTGAACATGGGGCACGGTCCCCTCTGGATGGCGGTTTTGGCTCTCTGTTTTTTCATTGGTAACAAAACAAGATGGACCTGCCAGGAATTACTATTCCCAGTCCTGTTGTGTGTGGGCAGGTCGGTGACAGCTGTCACTGTGACAAGAAGTTTCTGCTCTTGTGAATCATAGTCAAAAGTTACATCCAATGTGCCGTATTTAGCTACTGGCTCCGGATCAAAAGACTTAGGAAGCTGTGAAGATGATCCTCTGGCTGACAAATCCTACGGAAAAAAAAAAATAAAAAAAAAATAGGAGCATACATGTATTTACTGCGTTCGCTTTCAGATCTTTTCAAAAATAAATCAGTTCTGGGTCTGTGAAAGTCAATTTTTTTTGGGGGGGGAAAAAAAAAAGGGAAAATAATAGAACTCAAAAAAACATGAAAATTGTACAAGATAACAATGACCGGATAACAAGACCTGAAAATAAACCTTCTAGAAATTCATAGAATATATTATAGCTCCTTCCCTGAGCTAAGAACTTGTCAAAATTGACTATTAAGTATACCCCGAATTAGTGTTATAGCCTCAGGACATTCTACATCACTTGGGAATATGTCGGAGAGACATAGATTGGCAGTCAGCAGGGCCGCGGTACATGGGAGTCAATGGAGAAATTATTAATTATATGTCGGGGTGTGAAGGAATGCTCGGGGGGGTAGGGTTAGGGGCGCCACGCTGCTGCAAATTGAAGATTTTGCACCTTTAAGATGATCCGAGAATTGTTACGTAAGGTGAAAGCGGGAGATGCTGCAAATGATTCCGGTGAAATGTGACATCGATTGGATATAATGATATTAATTTAATTAAATACTACGAATAATTAAATTAAATTAATATAGATGTCATCATTGTGATAATGGCCCATTGGTTGATAAAGTCCAGACACGATGACCTAAATCAAAATCAATGGGTCTTTTACCTCAATGACGATCGATGGCGATGGTTTAGATCACGCACCTTTTAAACCATGCCCCTTTAACAGTACGGGTACATGATGGGCATGTTGGTTTTGTTTCATTCAAACCGAACATGGCCAAACCGAACCTACTATACTTTGGGTCTCTTCAGGTCCCAGGGTACATTATGTAGTATTACTCACCTCTCCTGGGCTCTGGCATGGCTGCCTGTTCTCTTCAGCACTTCCGCTTGACGTCAGGGAACATTGAGACCTGGCATTGTGTCTCAGCGGTCATGTAGCATTCTGATGCTTGAATCGGGATGACCCACTGAGGCCCAATTACAGGTCGTGCAGAAGTGCCAAAGAGAACAGGGAGTGCACTGGTACCAAGGAGAGGTGAGTAACACAGATTTTTATGTTTGATCACCAGAAGATATAACGATAGCAATTCCAATTTGGATGTGTTCAGTCCGAACAAAACTGCAGGCAGAACTTTGGATTGTTATAATAACCGAACTGAAATAACCGCCCGGGCCTTTGACCTTTGGTTGACATTCGGTTTTGGCTATTTTTCGATTAATCATGGATGACATTGTATCCATAAACTGTTAACAACAGTTAACAGTTGTGAATTCACCATAGATCTATTTCTGCTCCCATTAAAGGCCCCTACACGGCATTATTATTGGTTCGGGAGGTGTTTTGGACCTGACCGACTCCCGTTAGGTCCATGAGGTCTCCTTGCAGTGAGTCTTCTTCTCTGCCGCTGGCGCTCACATCTCAGTCATTATTGTAATAACTGCAGACATTAATTTCGCTTCTAATCCGGTCAATATTTACAGACAGGAGGAATCCTACAATTTGTGCTTGGAAACACCTCCTGACATTTACCAAATGGAGCTCAGGGGAACAAATACACATCAAAGTCTTGATTAAAACATACTTAGATCTTCAGACCGGTGGAGGCCAAAAAGTGCGACAGCAATGGTTATTTAGCTCTCGTCTGACATTTTTATTATTAATCAGCTCCGGATTTTATTCCGAGGCCTTTTATTTTTGGTTACGACAGATTTACTTTATTTGCCATCTCTTAGAAGGTTATATCCAACTTGTGCGGAATATTACAGGGGTTGTTTGGTATAGAAAACCCACTTCAAATACCCTATTAGGTGTTAAGGATGAGGGTCCACCATTCAGAACCCTCGGAGGTCGAAACAACTACAAAGAGTGGCTCCCTCTCTCCGTTGGAGGACTCTACATATTTGTGCAATACATAGACAACCCTTTAGGTGTAATTCTTTATATTTCCTGTGGGGGTGCTGCAGGGTAATTGAGCATTTAGTGAAACTCTGGATTCTTTTTGGGCCTAAATGAATTGAGGAGTAGCAAGGACAAAAGAAGAATTTCATGTACCCCACTCTTCTATGAAAGGATCCAGACCTGAGGAGAACCTGGTTTGTTTTGCCCTATCACCCTCTCCAAAACCCTTGGGTTGGTTGCCCACACATTATTTGTTAGTGTTTAAGGGCTTCAGCAACAGGATTGGTGCCGAGCCTCTCAATATCTATTCAAAGGCCACCAAACGTGTAATTCTTCATTTCCCCTGTAGGGGTGCTGCAGGAAAAATGAGCATTTACTGGACTAGAACTCTGCATTCATTTTGGGCCAGACCTCAGGTCTAAATTAACTGAGGAGTAGCAAGGGCAAAAGAAGAATTTGATATGGCTGGACCTATCCCCAATTTTCTATCATGGATTCATGGATTTACCTTTGCCCCATCACCCTTTCCATGAACCTTAAGTTATTTACCCATACTACTGTTTGCTAATGTTCTAGGACTGCAGACATTTATTAAGATGAGGTTGTCGCCCAATTTCCAGGGGCGCCATATGGACTACATCCATGGTGTTTAGCGAGTAGTATTCGATCGAATGCCTCGCTGCCATAGGAATGCGTGTAAGCGGCAAGGGGTTAAATGCATGAAATATTCACTGCGCTTAACCCCTTGGTGATCGGCCGCTTACACGCATTCCTATGGCAGCGAGGTATTTGATCAAACACTACTCGCTCACACCATTGCTATATTAGTTCCCAAGTATACATAGGAATTATTAGAAAGCTTCATGGTCAAAATAATAGGAAGAATAGGGGGCGCTATTCTATCGCACTTCAGCTGACAATGGGCACCTATTGATTTCTTGTGGTGGCCAATAGTCACCAGCTGATTTCTGGATCTTCCTATAAAATGACACCAAGAAATGTGTAAGATCAGCCAGAAGAAGTTTCCTTCTAAGAAAGTAATACTAGATCAGGGCTGGAAATGCGTTGCCATTACCACCCCACACATTACATACCTCTGGGCTCAGAACGGCAGTGCTGTCGCTGGGGACATCCTCCTCATAGCCTTTGTTCTGGAAGCTCTCGACTTCATGCCCCATACTCCCCTCACTGGGGCACTTATTATAAGAGTATCTGGGACTATTGCTACAATGGGACAGTTCACATTTACTGTCCCCAATTTCCGAGGGAGTGCAAGAAAGGTGAGGAGATCCAGAGTCGTCTTGGTACGGTGGTGGCTGTAGCTCGTCCAGGGGCGGGGTCCTCCTCATTCTTTGGATGCTGTTAGCTGAAAATAAGCAAATCCGTTAGTCTTGTAATAATGTATCATGTCTAGGAATATAATATTCCTAATTCTATAGTACGAAACCCTCCATCTGGTAGGCAAAGCCGCGCAACCTGATCAGATAATCCCCAGCCATCGGACACTTAATCCCTCTCCTGTAGGTAGAAAATAAATGTCCATAAAGAGGACAACCCCTTTAAAATACAAGCATGCACATTTGTCATAGAAGCCGTATGTAGACAGCTGTTTTATTGCACTTTTATGGATCAAGCATTGACGTAAGTGTAGATAAAGTATTTTCTTCCTTCTTGAGGAGAGCACATTTGCACAGCTTCTCCCATGGAGCATTGCTTGTAAATTTACATATCTCAGATGATTCTCCTCAATGACAATGAGTACACCAGATACACCTAGGTCTATAGCAGTGATGGCGAACCTTTTAGAGACCGAGTGCCCAAACTGCAACCAAAAACCCACTAATTTATCTCAGAGTGCCAACACGGCAATTAACATTAATAATGTGCGGATCCACAATTGCACACAATCACAAAACATGCAAAATATGGTCATACGAATGGGGCTTTATAGAGTTTTCTGCTCCACTGTGACCCCACACACAGTACAATCTGCTCCACAGTGGCTCTTATACAGTTCAATCTGCTCCACAATGACCGCCACACAGTATAATCTGCTCCACAGTGACCCCCCCACACAGTACAAACAGCTCCACAGTGGCCCCACACAGTATAATCAACTGCACAGTGGTCCCCACACAGTACAATTTACTCCACGGTGGGCCCCACACAGTATAATCTGCTGCACAGTGGCCCCACACAGTACAATCTGCTCCACAGTGGTCCCCACACAGTATAATCTGTTCCACGGTTGGGTGCCCAAAGAGAGGGCTCTGAGTGCCACCTCTGGAACCCGTGCCATAGGTTCGCCATCATGGGTCTATAGTGATGAGGGGCAAGGACTTGTAACCAGACTGCTGTCTACAGGTGTCTGGTTACAAGTCAGAACTTTTTGGAGAAGAGCTAATTTCCAGACAATTGCTGCCTATGGCCATCATTAAGCCGTAAAGCAAATCACTAAATGCTGTTAACAGAGCAGAGGAGAAGCTCAGGCAAGATGGCTGCCCCCATAACCATGTACAGAAAATAGAATAAAAAAATTCTACAAACAGAATATAAAAACAGATTAGAAAAAGAGAAAGATTGTACTATCTGGTTTTCATAAATAAAGTAAAACTTTATTGATCATGGGGGGTGACTTTGTTCATTTTAGGATAAATTTACACAGCGATAAATGAAGAGAAATTCCTTGCCATTTATAGCCGGAACACAGGTCGCTTTCTTCAGAGATTTCTACCTCCCATTGATCCGCTTTTGGCAGTGGATTTTGAGGCAGATTCCGCGTCAAAATCCGCTGCCAAAAACTCTGTGTGAACTGACCTTTACAGTCTCATAGCATAATGAATGGCCCAGTAAAAGGGACCAGTGGCCTTCTATTCTATATACAGTATACAGAAGTATTGGCGGTGTCTATGAATACACACGACCAGCTGAGCTCCATCGCAATGTTCTATCTTACCGCTGATAAGGTCAGAGTCGCGTTTACGACTAATTGACCAATAATCCCGGGTAACTGTCGTCGTCCTAATTAATTAGGCTGAGTGCCAGGCGGTAAAGAAATCACACCACTCTGTGTGTTGGTATTCGTTCTTCTCTCAGCAAAAGAATATGTGCTGACGCACTTTTTATTAAGACACAGGGGTTACATAGTATCAGAGAAAGGAAGTGATATAATAACAACGTAAGTTTTCATATTCATTCCTGATTGGTATGGGACATCTCAATCAAACAGAAAAAGTTTAAAGGGATTCTACCATTAAAACCTCTTTTTTTGTGGATAAGACGTCGGAATAGCCTTTAGAGAGGCTATTCGTCTCTTACCTTTAAATGTGATCTCCACCGTTCCTTAGAAATACAGTTTTTTACTGGTATGTAAATTAGTTCTCTGGCAGCGATGGGGGCGGGCCACAGTGCTGAAAATGCGATGGGGGCGTCCCCACTGCTGCTCGAGAACACGATCCTGTGATGCCTCTATCTTCGGCTGGATCCTCCCCTTCTCTGTCGTCTTTCTCCTGCGTCACCTCCGACGCCTGCGCAGTTGGCTCTGCCAGTGAGACACTAGTAGAGCCGACTGTGCATGCCGGCTGTCAGCCATTTTTGGGAGGCCGCTCTTGCTCTTCAATGCAGGAGCAGCCTCCCAAAAATGGCCGCCGGCCGGCATTCGCACTCGGCTCTGCTGGTGTCTCACTGGCAGAGCCAACTGCGCAGGTGTCAGAGGTGACGCAGGAGGAAGGCGACAGAGAAGGTGAGGATCCAGCCGAAGATAGAGGCGTCGCAGGATCGTGTTCTTGAGCAGCAGTGGGGACGCCCCCATCGCATTTTCAGCGCTGGGGCCCGCCCCCATCGCTGTGAGAGAACTAACTTGCATGCCGGTAAAAAACGGTATTTCTAAGGAACGGCGCGCCGGAGATCACATCTAAAGGTAAGAGACGAATAGCCTTTCTAAAGGCTATTCCGACGTCTTATCCACAAAAAACGAGGTTTTAATGGTAGAATCTCTTTAAGCAGTGCCATATATCGCCAGCTACTCCCGGTCCTGCGCGTTAACCTTGGGGAGATGTCTTCTGGCAGCAAGCCAAGGATTTGTTTTTCTTGCACCCATCTTATCATATAACATTATACCAGTGTCAAGCATAAGCAACTCTATCTAGCATTCAGCTTTTAAGGATAACAATGTTTTTTCATACATTACATGATTATAAACCTCACGCCATTACTACTAATGGATTGTCGGATGTCTATGCCTACTATACCGGTGTATTATTTGCTACCCGTCCCGGAAATCAATTACAACAAAGCTACGACTCGATAGAAGTTTCATGATCTTGACAGAAGAACACGACTAAAGACGGTATAGTGTGTGTGGGGGGGGGGGGGGGGGTTTGGCGACACGTATGTTTTTGAAGGGCTCACATGTACATAAATGCCAGCCTGATAGGAGATCACGAGATATCTGCATAACCATAGTAACTGGTGGGAAGCCTGTCACTCAGAGCATGGCAGTCTGCTGGGAAGACCAATACGGCGAGGAGAAGACTTGGACAGGTTGTCAATAGATAATGTCACTTCTACGGCAATTAAGAGGCAATCATTACGGGGGACTTCTGCCTGCCAGATGTGGACTGACAGCTCTCGGGTGCGTATTTAGCTAAAAGCATTGACACCTTCAACATTGGGGGCTGAGGCTGCTCAAGGTGTTACCTAGCAATGAAGAAATTGGGTAGAAAGAATCTGATTCAGTGACGGCTCAGGAGTCAGGGGTCTTAGTGATCCAGTACAAGGAGGACATGATTATGGGTAAGGGCAAAGGAGATCTGGGAATAGAAGGACGATCAACAACAAATATCTGGAGAGACCTCGATGGTAGGGATGGGAGATTATAGCCCAGCTCCCCGCTGTATATACCCTGTATATACCATACCCCTATTCAAATCAGATCAAACAGGATTTATTGGCACGTCCGAATAGATATTTGGCATTGCCAAAGCTAGCAAAGTCCATATGCCAGGACTATCAATTTTGGTTAATTTTTGGTTTATTGCAAAGCCCTACTTGATGGATAGGCAGATCATAGATAGATAGGAGATAGATAAATAGATAGATAGATAGATAGATAGATAGATAGATAGATAGGAGATAGATAGATAGATAGATGATAGATAGATAGATAGATAGATAGATAGATAGATAGATAGATATGAGATAGATAGATATGAGATAGATAGATAGATAGATAGATAGATGATAGAGCGATAGATAGATAGATAGATAGATAGATAGATAGATAATAGATAGATAGATAGATAGATAGATAGGAGATAGATAGATAGATAGATAGATAGATAGATAGATGATAAATAGATTAGTTAGATAGATAGATAGATAGATAGATAGATTAGTTAGATAGATAGATAGATAGATAGATAGATAGATAGATAGATAGATAGATAGATAGATAGATAGATAGATAGGAGATAGATAGATAGATAGGAGATAGATAGATAGATAGATAGATAGATAGATAGATAGGAGGTAGATAGATAGATAGATAGATAGATAGATAGATAGATAGATAGATATGAGATAGATAGATATGAGATAGATAGATAGATAGATAGATAGATGATAGATAGATAGAAGATAGATAGATAGATAGATAGATAGATAGATAGATAATAGATAGATAGGAGATAGATAGATAGATAGATAGATAGATAGGAGATAGATAGATAGATAGATAGATAGATAGATAGGAGATAGATAGATAGATAGATAGATAGGAGATAGATAGATAGATAGAAGATCGATCGATAGATAGATAGATAGATAGGAGATAGATAGATAGATAGGAGATAGATAGATAGATAGATAGATAGATAGATAGATAGATAGAAGATAGATAGATAGATAGATAGATAGATAGATAGATAGATAGGAGATAGATAGATAGATAGATAGATAGATAGATAGATAGAAGATAGATAGATAGATAGATAGATAGGAGATAGATAGATAGATAGATAGATAGATAGATAGATAGATAGATAGGAGATAGATAGATAGATAGATAGATAGATAGATAGATAGATAGACATCCCCAAGAACGTGCTCAGTTTGCTGAAACGTTGCGCACCTCCTTACTACAAGATATACCCTGATAAGATGAGGGAAAGCTGCTTGGAATCAGACATGGCTAGTTCAGTGTTTTCTGAGGCGAGACAAGATTTGTGATTGACATGATTATTGTTTCACTCAGTAAATACGCTGTGTGTGACTCAGTGGGACGAGCTCCATTATGTGTCCCCGCGGAGTACAACCACCACTCTTAGCGTAGGTAGAGCACTGGTGAGAGGGCCATCATTATCTCTGATAAACAATGGGAAGAAAAAAAATAACTTAGAATATTTGGGTTTCTATAATGTGTAGAAAAGCCGTTCTTATAGATGTAATACAGATACAGAAGTGCCAGAATCATTAAGAAGCCTAAGTCTTGTCATGGATCTCAGACCTGGGACGTCTCAGAACTGAAATGATCAAATACATAACCTGTTGCTTTCAATGGGATTTTCTAACCATCCTCTGATCTGCGTTTTGAGTATTCCCATTGTGTCTCTGTTCTTTTGGACGAAGACAAAAGTCGGACTTGCAACACTTTTGCTCTGTCCCAAAAATAAGGATACATGATGGACGGACCTATCCCTACCTATGCTCTCCGGTCCTCCAATATCATGCACCTCCCACTACCGGCTCCAAAACTTCTCTAGAGTTGCACCTCTTCTCTGGGATGAACTACCCCAGACAATCAGACTAATATATATAATATTAAACCCAACTTCCACACGTTCAAACGTGACTTCAAAACAGAACTTTTTGTCTCTACCTGAACCTAACGATTTGTAAATTGCTACAAAATTTGCAATTGCTTTAGAAATGAAAATGATCACTGTTATTATTAAAATGTTCTATATTTTCATTACACAATGCATACGTGAATATTGCGGGAACCAGAACACCCCTTTAAGCATATGCATGAGCGATGATAACTAGGTAATATGTTGTGATTTCTACAGATACACTTAATGGGCTAACAAGGTGGTTTTTCGCACATGTAACAGCGTATGATCTTAATGAGGAAACCTGCAAAGTCATTCCAGCGATGAAGTCTTCTGATTGATGCCGCACCTGGCAAGAATCTCATCTACAAACAAGATAATAAGTCTCCGGACTTGGATTTTTACATCAAAATTTTACCAAATTTTCAGATTTTCAAAATTAATGAGGCCGAAAGTACGAACACTCGCGAACGTGCTGGATTTCCAATGACATTAATGTATACAGTACGGCTCATAATTGCAATTAATCCGCCACTTAGACAACATCAATGACTTCATGGATGATAAGAAACGCCGCACGTTGGAAATTAGGTAATACCCATGTAAGCAAGACCTGCCTTCAGCAACCATTAATGGCCATTCAGCTGAATAGGAGTTAATTATCTAATGACTAGAGATGAGCGAACACTAAAATGTTCGAGGTTCGAAATTCGATTCGAACAGCCGCTCAATGTTCGTGTGTTCGAACGGGTTTCGAACCCCATTATAGTCTATGGGGAACAGATACTCGTTAAGGGGGAAACCCAAATCCGTGTCTGGAGGGTCACCAAGTCCACTATGACACCCCAGGAAATGATGCCAACACCTCTGGAATGACACTGGGACAGCAGGGGAAGCATGTCTGGGGGCATCTAACACACCAAAGACCCTCTATTACCCCAACATCACAGCCTAACAACTACACACTTTACACACTCAATACCACCTCTCTGACAGTAGGAAAACACCTTGAAACATGTGTATTTGGCACTTGCAGTGAGGAGAGCTTGTCACCAGCAGTGAATTTGGCCCTTGTAGTAAGTTGAGGTTGGCACCAACATTTGTTTTGAAAATCAGGGTGGATTGAGCCTCTAACCAGCAGAGTTTGGGCAAATTCATGGTGGAGGGAGCCTCTAAACACCCCAGTTTGGGCAAATTCATGGTGGAGGGAGCCTCTAAAAACCCCAGTTTGGACCAATTCATGGTGGAGGGAGCCTCTAACCAGCCCAGTTTGGGCAAATTCATGGTGGAGGGAGCCTCTAAAAAACCCAGTTTGGACCAATTCATGGTGGAGGGAGCCTCTAACCAGCCCAGTTTGGGCAAATTCATGGTGGAGGGAGCCTCTAACCAGCCCAGTTTGGACCAATTAATGGTGGAGGGAGCCTCTAACCAGCCCAGTTTGGACCAATTAATGGTGGAGGGAGCCTCTAACCAGCCCAGTTTGAACCAATTCATGGTGGAGGGAGCCTCTAAACAGCCCAGTTTGGGCAAATTCATGGTGGAGGGAGCCTCTAAAAAACCCAGTTTGGACCAATTCATGGTGGAGGGAGCCTCTAACCAGCCCAGTTTGGACCAATTAATGGTGGAGGGAGCCTCTAACCAGCCCAGTTTGGACCAATTCATGGTGGAGGGAGCCTCTAAACAGCCAAGTTTTGGGAAATTCATGGTGGAGGGAGCCTCTAACCAGCCCAGTTTGGACCAATTCATGGTGGAGGGAGCCTCTAAACAGCCAAGTTTTGGGAAATTCATGGTGGAGGGAGCCTCTAACCAGCCCAGTTTGGACCAATTCATGGTGGAGGGAGCCTCTAAAAAACCCAGTTTGGACCAATTCATGGTGGAGGGAGCCTCTAAACAGCCCAGTTTGGGCAAATTCATGGTGGAGGGAGCCTCTAACCAGCCCAGTTTGGACCAATTAATGGTGGAGGGAGCCTCTAAACAGCCCAGTTTGGGCAAATTCATGGTGGAGGGAGCCTCTAACCAGCCCAGTTTGGACCAATTCATGGTGGAGGGAGCCTCTAACCAGCCCAGTTTGGGCAAATTCATGGTGGAGGGAGCCTCTAAAAAACCCAGTTTGGACCAATTCATGGTGGAGGGAGCCTCTAACCAGCCCAGTTTGGGCAAATTCATGGTGGAGGGAGCCTCTAACCAGCCCAGTTTGGACCAATTAATGGTGGAGGGAGCCTCTAACCAGCCCAGTTTGGACCAATTCATGGTGGAGGGAGCCTCTAACCAGCCCAGTTTGGACCAATTAATGGTGGAGGGAGCCTCTAAACAGCCAAGTTTTGGGAAATTCATGGTGGAGGGAGCCTCTAACCAGCCCAGTTTGGACCAATTCATGGTGGAGGGAGCCTCTAAACAGCCCAGTTTGGGCAAATTCATGGTGGAGGGAGCCTCTAAAAAACCCAGTTTGGACCAATTCATGGTGGAGGGAGCCTCTAATTAGCCCAGTTTGGACCAATTAATTGTGGAGGGAGCCTCTAACCAGCCCAGTTTGGACCAATTAATGGTGGAGGGAGCCTCTAAACAGCCCAGTTTGGGCAAATTCATGGTGGAGGGAGCCTCTAACCAGCCCAGTTTGGACCAATTAATGGTGGAGGGAGCCTCTAACCAGCCCAGTTTGGACCAATTAATGGTGGAGGGAGCCTCTAACCACCCCAGTTTGGACCAATTCATGGTGGAGGGAGCCTCTAACCAGCCCAGTTTGGACCAATTCATGGTGGAGGGAGCCTCTAAAAAACCCAGTTTGGACCAATTCATGGTGGAGGGAGCCTCTAAACAGCCCAGTTTGGGCAAATTCATGGTGGAGGGAGCCTCTAAAAAACCCAGTTTGGACCAATTCATGGTGGAGGGAGCCTCTAACCAGCCCAGTTTGGACCAATTAATGGTGGAGGGAGCCTCTAAACAGCCAAGTTTGGACCAATTCATGGTGGAGGGAGCCTCTAAAAACCCCAGTTTGGACCAATTCATGGTGGAGGGAGCCTCTAACCAGCCCAGTTTGGACCAATTAATGGTGGAGGGAGCCTCTAACCAGCCCAGTTTGGACCAATTAATGGTGGAGGGAGCCTCTAACCACCCCAGTTTGGACCAATTCATGGTGGAGGGAGCCTCTAAACAGCCAAGTTTGGACCAATTCATGGTGAAGGGAGCCTCTAAAAACCCGTTTGGACCAATTCATGGTGGAGGGAGCCTCTAACCAGCCCAGTTTGGGCAAATTCATGGTGGAGGGAGCCTCTAAACAGCCCAGTTTGGGCAAATTCATGGTGGAGGGAGCCTCTAACCAGCCCAGTTTGGACCAATTAATGGTGGAGGGAGCCTCTAACCAGCCCAGTTTGGACCAATTAATGGTGGAGGGAGCCTCTAACCACCCCAGTTTGGACCAATTCATGGTGGAGGGAGCCTCTAAACAGCCAAGTTTGGACCAATTCATGGTGGAGGGAGCCTCTAAAAACCCCAGTTTGGACCAATTCATGGTGGAGGGAGCCTCTAACCAGCCCAGTTTGGACCAATTAATGGTGGAAGGAGCCTCTAAACAGCCAAGTTTTGGGAAATTCATGGTGGAGGGAGCCTCTAACCAGCCCAGTTTGGACCAATTCATGGTGGAGGGAGCCTCTAAAAAACCCAGTTTGGACCAATTCATGGTGGAGGGAGCCTCTAACCAGCCCAGTTTGGACCAATTCATGGTGGAGGGAGCCTCTAAACAGCCCAGTTTGGGCAAATTCATGGTGGAGGGAGCCTCTAAAAAACCCAGTTTGGACCAATTCATGGTGGAGGGAGCCTCTAATTAGCCCAGTTTGGACCAATTAATTGTGGAGGGAGCCTCTAACCAGCCCAGTTTGGACCAATTAATGGTGGAGGGAGCCTCTAAACAGCCCAGTTTGGGCAAATTCATGGTGGAGGGAGCCTCTAACCAGCCCAGTTTGGACCAATTAATGGTGGAGGGAGCCTCTAACCAGCCCAGTTTGGACCAATTAATGGTGGAGGGAGCCTCTAACCACCCCAGTTTGGACCAATTCATGGTGGAGGGAGCCTCTAACCAGCCCAGTTTGGACCAATTCATGGTGGAGGGAGCCTCTAAAAAACCCAGTTTGGACCAATTCATGGTGGAGGGAGCCTCTAAACAGCCCAGTTTGGGCAAATTCATGGTGGAGGGAGCCTCTAAAAAACCCAGTTTGGACCAATTCATGGTGGAGGGAGCCTCTAACCAGCCCAGTTTGGACCAATTAATGGTGGAGGGAGCCTCTAAACAGCCAAGTTTGGACCAATTCATGGTGGAGGGAGCCTCTAAAAACCCCAGTTTGGACCAATTCATGGTGGAGGGAGCCTCTAACCAGCCCAGTTTGGACCAATTAATGGTGGAGGGAGCCTCTAACCAGCCCAGTTTGGACCAATTAATGGTGGAGGGAGCCTCTAACCACCCCAGTTTGGACCAATTCATGGTGGAGGGAGCCTCTAAACAGCCAAGTTTGGACCAATTCATGGTGAAGGGAGCCTCTAAAAACCCGTTTGGACCAATTCATGGTGGAGGGAGCCTCTAACCAGCCCAGTTTGGGCAAATTCATGGTGGAGGGAGCCTCTAAACAGCCCAGTTTGGGCAAATTCATGGTGGAGGGAGCCTCTAACCAGCCCAGTTTGGACCAATTAATGGTGGAGGGAGCCTCTAACCAGCCCAGTTTGGACCAATTAATGGTGGAGGGAGCCTCTAACCACCCCAGTTTGGACCAATTCATGGTGGAGGGAGCCTCTAAACAGCCAAGTTTGGACCAATTCATGGTGGAGGGAGCCTCTAAAAACCCCAGTTTGGACCAATTCATGGTGGAGGGAGCCTCTAACCAGCCCAGTTTGGACCAATTAATGGTGGAGGGAGCCTCTAAACAGCCAAGTTTTGGGAAATTCATGGTGGAGGGAGCCTCTAACCAGCCCAGTTTGGACCAATTCATGGTGGAGGGAGCCTCTAAAAAACCCAGTTTGGACCAATTCATGGTGGAGGGAGCCTCTAAACAGCCCAGTTTGGGCAAATTCATGGTGGAGGGAGCCTCTAACCAGCCCAGTTTGGACCAATTAATGGTGGAGGGAGCCTCTAAACAGCCCAGTTTGGGCAAATTCATGGTGGAGGGAGCCTCTAACCAGCCCAGTTTGGACCAATTCATGGTGGAGGGAGCCTCTAACCAGCCCAGTTTGGGCAAATTCATGGTGGAGGGAGCCTCTAAAAAACCCAGTTTGGACCAATTCATGGTGGAGGGAGCCTCTAACCAGCCCAGTTTGGGCAAATTCATGGTGGAGGGAGCCTCTAACCAGCCCAGTTTGGACCAATTAATGGTGGAGGGAGCCTCTAACCAGCCCAGTTTGGACCAATTCATGGTGGAGGGAGCCTCTAACCAGCCCAGTTTGGACCAATTAATGGTGGAGGGAGCCTCTAAACAGCCAAGTTTTGGGAAATTCATGGTGGAGGGAGCCTCTAACCAGCCCAGTTTGGACCAATTCATGGTGGAGGGAGCCTCTAAACAGCCCAGTTTGGGCAAATTCATGGTGGAGGGAGCCTCTAAAAAACCCAGTTTGGACCAATTCATGGTGGAGGGAGCCTCTAATTAGCCCAGTTTGGACCAATTAATTGTGGAGGGAGCCTCTAACCAGCCCAGTTTGGACCAATTAATGGTGGAGGGAGCCTCTAAACAGCCCAGTTTGGGCAAATTCATGGTGGAGGGAGCCTCTAACCAGCCCAGTTTGGACCAATTAATGGTGGAGGGAGCCTCTAACCAGCCCAGTTTGGACCAATTAATGGTGGAGGGAGCCTCTAACCACCCCAGTTTGGACCAATTCATGGTGGAGGGAGCCTCTAACCAGCCCAGTTTGGACCAATTCATGGTGGAGGGAGCCTCTAAAAAACCCAGTTTGGACCAATTCATGGTGGAGGGAGCCTCTAAACAGCCCAGTTTGGGCAAATTCATGGTGGAGGGAGCCTCTAAAAAACCCAGTTTGGACCAATTCATGGTGGAGGGAGCCTCTAACCAGCCCAGTTTGGACCAATTAATGGTGGAGGGAGCCTCTAAACAGCCAAGTTTGGACCAATTCATGGTGGAGGGAGCCTCTAAAAACCCCAGTTTGGACCAATTCATGGTGGAGGGAGCCTCTAACCAGCCCAGTTTGGACCAATTAATGGTGGAGGGAGCCTCTAACCAGCCCAGTTTGGACCAATTAATGGTGGAGGGAGCCTCTAACCACCCCAGTTTGGACCAATTCATGGTGGAGGGAGCCTCTAAACAGCCAAGTTTGGACCAATTCATGGTGAAGGGAGCCTCTAAAAACCCGTTTGGACCAATTCATGGTGGAGGGAGCCTCTAACCAGCCCAGTTTGGGCAAATTCATGGTGGAGGGAGCCTCTAAACAGCCCAGTTTGGGCAAATTCATGGTGGAGGGAGCCTCTAACCAGCCCAGTTTGGACCAATTAATGGTGGAGGGAGCCTCTAACCAGCCCAGTTTGGACCAATTAATGGTGGAGGGAGCCTCTAACCACCCCAGTTTGGACCAATTCATGGTGGAGGGAGCCTCTAAACAGCCAAGTTTGGACCAATTCATGGTGGAGGGAGCCTCTAAAAACCCCAGTTTGGACCAATTCATGGTGGAGGGAGCCTCTAACCAGCCCAGTTTGGACCAATTAATGGTGGAGGGAGCCTCTAAACAGCCAAGTTTTGGGAAATTCATGGTGGAGGGAGCCTCTAACCAGCCCAGTTTGGACCAATTCATGGTGGAGGGAGCCTCTAAAAAACCCAGTTTGGACCAATTCATGGTGGAGGGAGCCTCTAACCAGCCCAGTTTGGACCAATTCATGGTGGAGGGAGCCTCTAAACAGCCCAGTTTGGGCAAATTCATGGTGGAGGGAGCCTCTAAAAAACCCAGTTTGGACCAATTCATGGTGGAGGGAGCCTCTAATTAGCCCAGTTTGGACCAATTAATTGTGGAGGGAGCCTCTAACCAGCCCAGTTTGGACCAATTAATGGTGGAGGGAGCCTCTAAACAGCCCAGTTTGGGCAAATTCATGGTGGAGGGAGCCTCTAACCAGCCCAGTTTGGACCAATTAATGGTGGAGGGAGCCTCTAACCAGCCCAGTTTGGACCAATTAATGGTGGAGGGAGCCTCTAACCACCCCAGTTTGGACCAATTCATGGTGGAGGGAGCCTCTAACCAGCCCAGTTTGGACCAATTCATGGTGGAGGGAGCCTCTAAAAAACCCAGTTTGGACCAATTCATGGTGGAGGGAGCCTCTAAACAGCCCAGTTTGGGCAAATTCATGGTGGAGGGAGCCTCTAAAAAACCCAGTTTGGACCAATTCATGGTGGAGGGAGCCTCTAACCAGCCCAGTTTGGACCAATTAATGGTGGAGGGAGCCTCTAAACAGCCAAGTTTGGACCAATTCATGGTGGAGGGAGCCTCTAAAAACCCCAGTTTGGACCAATTCATGGTGGAGGGAGCCTCTAACCAGCCCAGTTTGGACCAATTAATGGTGGAGGGAGCCTCTAACCAGCCCAGTTTGGACCAATTCATGGTGGAGGGAGCCTCTAAAAACCCGTTTGGACCAATTCATGGTGGAGGGAGCCTCTAAAAACCCGTTTGGACCAATTCATGGTGGAGGGAGCCTCTAACCAGCCCAGTTTGGGCAAATTCATGGTGGAGGGAGCCTCTAAACAGCCCAGTTTGGGCAAATTCATGGTGGAGGGAGCCTCTAACCAGCCCAGTTTGGACCAATTAATGGTGGAGGGAGCCTCTAACCAGCCCAGTTTGGACCAATTAATGGTGGAGGGAGCCTCTAACCACCCCAGTTTGGACCAATTCATGGTGGAGGGAGCCTCTAAACAGCCAAGTTTGGACCAATTCATGGTGGAGGGAGCCTCTAAAAACCCCAGTTTGGACCAATTCATGGTGGAGGGAGCCTCTAACCAGCCCAGTTTGGACCAATTAATGGTGGAGGGAGCCTCTAAACAGCCAAGTTTTGGGAAATTCATGGTGGAGGGAGCCTCTAACCAGCCCAGTTTGGACCAATTCATGGTGGAGGGAGCCTCTAAAAAACCCAGTTTGGACCAATTCATGGTGGAGGGAGCCTCTAAACAGCCCAGTTTGGGCAAATTCATGGTGGAGGGAGCCTCTAACCAGCCCAGTTTGGACCAATTAATGGTGGAGGGAGCCTCTAAACAGCCCAGTTTGGGCAAATTCATGGTGGAGGGAGCCTCTAACCAGCCCAGTTTGGACCAATTCATGGTGGAGGGAGCCTCTAACCAGCCCAGTTTGGGCAAATTCATGGTGGAGGGAGCCTCTAAAAAACCCAGTTTGGACCAATTCATGGTGGAGGGAGCCTCTAACCAGCCCAGTTTGGGCAAATTCATGGTGGAGGGAGCCTCTAACCAGCCCAGTTTGGACCAATTAATGGTGGAGGGAGCCTCTAACCAGCCCAGTTTGGACCAATTCATGGTGGAGGGAGCCTCTAACCAGCCCAGTTTGGACCAATTAATGGTGGAGGGAGCCTCTAAACAGCCAAGTTTTGGGAAATTCATGGTGGAGGGAGCCTCTAACCAGCCCAGTTTGGACCAATTCATGGTGGAGGGAGCCTCTAAACAGCCCAGTTTGGGCAAATTCATGGTGGAGGGAGCCTCTAAAAAACCCAGTTTGGACCAATTCATGGTGGAGGGAGCCTCTAATTAGCCCAGTTTGGACCAATTAATTGTGGAGGGAGCCTCTAACCAGCCCAGTTTGGACCAATTAATGGTGGAGGGAGCCTCTAAACAGCCCAGTTTGGGCAAATTCATGGTGGAGGGAGCCTCTAACCAGCCCAGTTTGGACCAATTAATGGTGGAGGGAGCCTCTAACCAGCCCAGTTTGGACCAATTAATGGTGGAGGGAGCCTCTAACCACCCCAGTTTGGACCAATTCATGGTGGAGGGAGCCTCTAACCAGCCCAGTTTGGACCAATTCATGGTGGAGGGAGCCTCTAAAAACCCCAGTTTGGACCAATTCATGGTGGAGGGAGCCTCTAACCAGCCCAGTTTGGACCAATTAATGGTGGAGGGAGCCTCTAAACAGCCAAGTTTTGGGAAATTCATGGTGGAGGGAGCCTCTAACCAGCCCAGTTTGGACCAATTCATGGTGGAGGGAGCCTCTAAACAGCCCAGTTTGGGCAAATTCATGGTGGAGGGAGCCTCTAAAAAACCCAGTTTGGACCAATTCATGGTGGAGGGAGCCTCTAATTAGCCCAGTTTGGACCAATTAATTGTGGAGGGAGCCTCTAACCAGCCCAGTTTGGACCAATTAATGGTGGAGGGAGCCTCTAAACAGCCCAGTTTGGGCAAATTCATGGTGGAGGGAGCCTCTAACCAGCCCAGTTTGGACCAATTAATGGTGGAGGGAGCCTCTAACCAGCCCAGTTTGGACCAATTAATGGTGGAGGGAGCCTCTAACCACCCCAGTTTGGACCAATTCATGGTGGAGGGAGCCTCTAACCAGCCCAGTTTGGACCAATTCATGGTGGAGGGAGCCTCTAACCAGCCCAGTTTGGACCAATTAATGGTGGAGGGAGCCTCTAACCACCCCAGTTTGGACCAATTCATGGTGGAGGGAGCCTCTAAAAAACCCAGTTTGGACCAATTCATGGTGGAGGGAGCCTCTAAACAGCCCAGTTTGGGCAAATTCATGGTGGAGGGAGCCTCTAAACAGCCCAGTTTGGGCAAATTCATGGTGGAGGGAGCCTCTAACCAGCCCAGTTTGGACCAATTAATGGTGGAGGGAGCCTCTAACCAGCCCAGTTTGGACCAATTCATGGTGGAGGGAGCCTCTAAACAGCCCAGTTTGGGCAAATTCATGGTGGAAGGAGCCTCTAACCAGCAGAGTTGTGGGAAAGCAGGGTGGAGGGAGCCTCTAACCAGCAGAGTTGGTGGAAATCAGGGTGGAGGGAGCCTCTAACCAGCAGAGTTGGGGGAAATCATGTTGGAGGGAGCCTAGTATTAGCAGAATTGTGCAACGCTTATGGTGGATGAGTATGAGGATGCGGAGGAATTGGAGAGGTTGAGTACAGACATGGAGTTTCATGTTGGGGTGCTTTACACAGGTGGGCACAAAAATGAAGGCTCTATCCAGTGGTGGTTCATTTTTATCAAAGTGAGCCGGTCGGCACTCTCAGCTGACAGACGGGTGCGCTTGTCAGTGATGATGCCACCGGCTGCACTGAACACCCTCTCAGATAGGACGCTGGCGGCAGGACAGGACAGCACCTCCAAGGCATATAGGGCAAGTTCAAGCCACAGGTCCAACTTCGACACCCAATACGTGTAGGGCGCAGAGGGGTCGGAGAGGACAGGGCTGTGGTCGGAAAGGTATTCCCGCAACATGCGCCTATACTTCTCACGCCTGGTGACACTAGGACCCTCCGTGGCGGCACTTTGGCGAGGGGGTGCCATCAAGGTGTCCCAGACCTTAGACAGTGTGCCCCTCGTTTGTGTGGACCGGTGAGAACTTGGTTGCCTACTGGAGGAACTGCCCTCCCTGCCGCCACTGTCACATGCTGGAAACATCTCCATCATATTCTGCACCAATTGCCTGTGGCAAGCATTGATGCGATTGGCCCTCCCCTCTACCGGAATAAAAGACGAGATGTTGTTTTTATACCGGGGGTCAAGGATAGCAAAGATCCAGTACTGGTTGTCCTCCATGATTTTGACAATACGCTTGTCGGTTGTAAAGCACCCCAACATGAACTCAGCCATGTCTGCCACAGTGTTAGTTGGCATGACTCCTCTGGCCCCACCGGAAAGTTCAATCTCCATTTCCTCCTCATCCTCCATGTCTACCCATCCGCGCTGCAACAATGGGACGATTCGAAGTTGCCCGGAAGCCTCCTGTATCACCATCACATCATCGGACAACTCTTCTTCCTCCTCCTCCTCCTCCTCCTCCTCCTCCATTAAACGCAGTGAAGCGGACAGATGTGTGGACCTACTCTCCAGCTGTGACGGATCGGATGCTATCCCTAACTCCTCTGTGTGATCTGAGTTATCCCTGATGTCAATCAGGGATTCTCTCAGAACACACAAGAGCGGGATTGTAAGGCTCACCATCGCATCCTCAGAGCTCACCCTCCTTGTGGACTCCTCAAAGACCCGTAGGATGTCACAAAGGTCTCTCATCCATGGCCACTCATGGATGTGAAACTGAGGCAGCTGACTTTGTGGCACCCTAGGGTTTTGTAGCTGGTATTCCATCAAAGGTCTCTGCTGCTCAACCACTCTATTCAACATCTGAAACGTTGAGTTCCAGCGTGTGGGGACGTCGCACAAAAGCCGGTGTTGTGGCACATGCAGGCGTTGCTGGAGAGATTTTAAGCTAGCAGCGGCTACTGTCGACTTGCGAAAGTGGGCGCACATGCGCCGCACTTTCACCAGTAGCTCTGGAACATTGGGGTAGCTCTTTAGGAAACGTTGCACCACTAGGTTGAAGACGTGGGCCAGGCATGGAACATGTTGGAGTCCGGCAAGCTCCAGAGCTGCTACCAGGTTCCGGCCGTTATCACAAACGACCATGCCTGGGCCCAGGTGCAGCGGCTCAAACCATATTGCCGTCTCATCGAGGAGGGCATCCCTCACCTCGGAGGCAGTGTGCTGTCTGTCCCCCAAGCTGATCAGCTTCAGCACAGCCTGCTGACGTCTACCAACGCCAGTGCTGCAACGTTTCCAACTCGTAGCTGGGGTCAATCTAACAGCGGAGGAGGAGGCGGTGGCGGAGGAGGAGGCGGAGGAGGAGGCGGTAGAGGAGGAGGAGGAGGGGGGTGTTCTTCTCGTGTCCCTGCCAGGAATGTTAGGCGGGGAGACGAGGTACACCGGGCCAGTTTGGGAAGCAGTCCCAGCCTCAACTACATTTACCCAGTGTGCCGTCAGTGAAATGTAGCGTCCCTGTCCGCATGCACTTGTCCACGCGTCGGTGGTCAAGTGGACCTTTGTGCAAAGCGCGGAACTAAGGGCCCGCCTGATGTTGAGTGACACGTGCTGGTGCAAGGCGGGGACGGCACACCGGGAGAAGTAGTGACGGCTAGGGACGGCATAGCGAGGTGCCGCAGTTGCCATCAGGTCCAGGAAGGCGGGAGTTTCAACAAGCCGGAACGCCAACATCTCCTGGGCCAGCAGTTTAGCGATGTTGGCGTTCAAGGCTTGCGCGTGTGGGTGGTTAGCAGTGTATTTCTGCCGCCGCTCCAATGTCTGAGAGATGGTGGGTTGTTGTAAAGAAACGCCTGATGGTGCCTTTGATGGTGCAGGAGAAGGAGATAAGACAGGACCAGGGGAGGATGAGGTAGAAGTCAACAAAGTGGCGGAGGCAGATGAAGTGGTGTCCTGGCTCGTCCTCTGGAGTGCATCGCCAGCACAGTCAGCAGTGGCAGTGGCAGAGGCAGAGGCAGAGGCAGTGGCAGTGGCGTGAACGGCAGGCGGCCTTTGTCCTGCCGTTGCTGCCTGCCACTGATTCCAGTGCTTGGATTCCAAATGACGGCGCATTGAAGTGGTGGACAGGTTGCTCTTCTCAGAGCCCCTAATCAATTTCGAGAGGCAAATTGTGCAGACAACACTATATCTGTCCTCGGCGCATTCCTTGAAAAAACTCCACACCTTCGAGAAACGTGCCCTCGAGGTGGGAGTTTTTCGGGGCTGGGTACGAACTGGAACATCTTGGGAGATTCCGGGTGTGGCCTGGCTTCGCCTAAGCTGCTGACCTCTGCCTCTGCCTCTAGCTACCCTTTTTGGTGCTGCACCTGCCTCAACATCCACACTACTTTCCCCGCTTGACATCCCCCCTGTCCAGGTCGGGTCAGTGTCCTCATCATCCACCACTTCCTCTTCCAACTCCTGTCTCATCTCCTCCTCCCGCACAATGCGCCAGTCAACTGGATGCCCTGACGGCAACTGCGTCACATCATCGTCGATGAGGGTGGGTTGCTGGTCATCCACCACCAAATCGAACGGAGATGGAGGAGACTCTAGTGTTTGAGCATCTGGACACAGATGCTCCTCTGTTAGGTTCGTGGAATCGTGACGTGGAGAGGCAGGTTGAGGGACAATGAAAGGAGCGGAGAACAGCTCTGGGGAGCAGGGACAGTTTGGGTTATTGTTCTGTAAAGCTTCGGAATTTTGGGAGGAAGGAAGACAAGACTGTTGGGTAATAGGAGGAGAGGAGGCAGAGTCTGACTGGCTGCTGGACAATGTGCTGTAAGCGTTCTCTGACAGCCATTGCAAGACCTGTTCCTGGTTCTCGGGCCTACTAAGGTTTGTACCCTGCAGTTTAGTTAATGTGGCAAGCAACCCTGGCACTGTGGAGTGGCGCAATGCTTGCTGCCCCACAGGAGTAGGCACGGGACGCCCTGTGGCTTCACTGCTACCTTGCTCCCCAGAACCATTCCCCCGACCTCGCCCACGGCCTCGTCCACGTCCCTTTCCGGGAGCCTTGCGCATTTTGAATTCCTAGTTAGAAATTGGCACTGTATACCAGTAGTAAAAATTGTGGGTGCACGTAACCCCAATATATTCTTTGAATTCCCAGTCAGACACTGGCACTATATGGCAGTAGCAAGAAATGAGGGTATTTGTATTCCCAATATACTCTTTGAATTCCCAGTCAGACAATGGCACTGTATACCAGTAGTAAAAATTGTGGGTGCACGTAACCCCAATATATTCTTTGAATTCCCAGTCAGACACTGGCACTATATGGCAGTAGCAAGAAATGAGGGTATTTGTATTCCCAATATACTCTTTGAATTCCCAGTCAGACAATGGCACTGTATACCAGTAGTAAAAATTGTGGGTGCACGTAACCCCAATATATTCTTTGAATTACCAGTCAGAAACTGGCACTATATGGCAGTAGCAAGAAATGAGGGTATTTATAACCCCAATATATTCTTTGAATTCCCAGTCAGACAATGGCACTGTATACCAGTAGTAAAAATTGTGGGTGCACGTAACCCCAATATATTCTTTGAATTACCAGTCAGAAACTGGCACTATATGGCAGTAGCAAGAAATGAGGGTATTTGTATTCCCAATATACTCTTTGAATTCCCAGTCAGACAATGGCACTGTATACCAGTAGTAAAAATTGTGGGTGCACGTAACCCCAATATATTCTTTGAATTCCCAGTCAGACACTGGCACTATATGGCAGTAGCAAGAAATGAGGGTATTTGTATTCCCAATATACTCTTTGAATTCCCAGTCAGACAATGGCACTGTATACCAGTAGTAAAAATTGTGGGTGCACGTAACCCCAATATATTCTTTGAATTACCAGTCAGAAACTGGCACTATATGGCAGTAGCAAGAAATGAGGGTATTTATAACCCCAATATATTCTTTGAATTCCCAGTCAGACAATGGCACTGTATACCAGTAGTAAAAATTGTGGGTGCACGTAACCCCAATATATTCTTTGAATTACCAGTCAGAAACTGGCACTATATGGCAGTAGCAAGAAATGAGGGTATTTGTATTCCCAATATACTCTTTGAATTCCCAGTCAGACAATGGCACTGTATACCAGTAGTAAAAATTGTGGGTGCACGTAACCCCAATATATTCTTTGAATTACCAGTCAGAAACTGGCACTATATGGCAGTAGCAAGAAATGAGGGTATTTATAACCCCAATATATTCTTTGAATTCCCAGTCAGACAATGGCACTGTATACCAGTAGTAAAAATTGTGGGTGCACGTAACCCCAATATATTCTTTGAATTCCCAGTCAGAAACTGGCACTATATGGCAGTAGCAAGAAATGAGGGTATTTGTATTCCCAATATACTCTTTGAATTCCCAGTCAGACAATGGCACTGTATACCAGTAGTAAAAATTGTGGGTGCACGTAACCCCAATATATTCTTTGAATTACCAGTCAGAAACTGGCACTATATGGCAGTAGCAAGAAATGAGGGTATTTATAACCCCAATATATTCTTTGAATTCCCAGTCAGACAATGGCACTGTATACCAGTAGTAAAAATTGTGGGTGCACGTAACCCCAATATATTCTTTGAATTCCCAGTCAGAAACTGGCACTATATGGCAGTAGCAAGAAATGAGGGTATTTGTATTCCCAATATATTCTTTGAATTCCCAGTCAGACAATGGCACTGTATACCAGTAGTAAAAATTGTGGGTGCACGTAACCCCAATATATTCTTTGAATTACCAGTCAGAAACTGGCACTATATGGCAGTAGCAAGAAATGAGGGTATTTATAACCCCAATATATTCTTTGAATTCCCAGTCAGACAATGGCACTGTATACCAGTAGTAAAAATTGTGGGTGCACGTAACCCCAATATATTCTTTGAATTCCCAGTCAGAAACTGGCACTATATGGCAGTAGCAAGAAATGAGGGTATTTGTATTCCCAATATACTCTTTGAATTCCCAGTCAGACAATGGCACTGTATACCAGTAGTAAAAATTGTGGGTGCACGTAACCCCAATATATTCTTTGAATTACCAGTCAGAAACTGGCACTATATGGCAGTAGCAAGAAATGAGGGTATTTGTATTCCCAATATATTCTTTGAATTCCCAGTCAGACAATGGCACTGTATACCAGTAGTAAAAATTGTGGGTGTATATAGCCCCAATTCTATTGCTAGGGGACTTGCAGGGTATTTCTGGGGTGAAGGTGGGGGGGCACACCGTTGGAACGGGTATCGGGGTATATATCGGGTATACGGGAATACACTGACAGTGTATTCCATTCAGGATCCTGGGAAAGCTGGGTTGCGGCGATTGAGCCCGTCAGTGCCACGTTACACTGACAAGCTTCTCCCTGGAATTTAGCTCTTACAAGAGCTGTTGGTTGTCTTCTCCTTCCTATCCTAGCCTGTCCCTGCCTACCCAGAATCTAAGCCCTAGCTAGCTGGACGGAAACCTCCGTCCTCGGTGAATTGCAAGCTCAGAATGACGCGAAGCTGGGCGGCGCTGTTCTTTTAAATTAGAGGTCACATGTTTTCGGCAGCCAATGGGTTTTGCCTACTTTTTTCAACGTCACCGGTGTCGTAGTTCCTGTCCCACCTACCCTGCGCTGTTATTGGAGCAAAAAAGGCGCCAGGGAAGGTGGGAGGGGAATCGAGTAATGGCGCACTTTACCACGCGGTGTTCGATTCGATTCGAACATGCCGAACAGCCTAATATCCGATCGAACATGAGTTCGATAGAACACTGTTCGCTCATCTCTACTAATGACTATTGTTAGCGGCCAATTAAAAAGAGGAAAAAAGAACAAGCAAAACATTGTTCTGCCCGGGAGATCTGAAGGCCAAGTAATCAAAGTACAACAGAATTAAGTGGATTTACATAATGATTTATAACAAATTAATACTAAAGACCCCCTGCTGGGGAAAGCCTTATCCTTAATATGTCTGCTTACATCTAGAAATGCTCAATCGCAATTAACCAGAATAAGGTCAAGATATTAGTGATGGGGAAAGAACACGGAAATGAAAGAACCGAGGAGTAAATGTGAACACAAAAAGTTGTAGCAAAACTCTGCTAGCGCCAAGAGCTTTACTGCTAATACCTACGGTATACAGAAATACATGAAAATGAGGTTCTTGGTTTGCATTTTGATCAAAATGTAGAAGCCCATCCGTCCATAGTTGGGACCCTACACACTTTTACATGTTGGTTGGATTTAGGAGTAAGGCCGGGTTCGCATGGTTTTTTTGGGGCCAGATTTTGGCGCGGAATCTGCGTCAAAAAACTGCCTCCCATTTCCTTTTTCCGTGAGTGGGAACAAACAAAAAAGAAGCAACCTGGCCTTTCTTTAGGCGGATTCCGTGGCTGATTCGTGGACGTCGACACCTCCCTCCCAACTAGGCCCATTCATTTGGGCCTAATCCAGAGCAGAATGCCGCGACTGGATGCTGGTGCACTGCACCAGCATCCAGTCGCGAATAGCCATTTTTTGGACAGGAATCTGAGGCGGCCTCTGCGTCAAATTCTAGTCCAAAAAACTCACATGTGAACTTACCCTTAAGCAGCCATTTGGGACTGAGAAAGAATATTTTTAAAGCACACTGTCAGCTTTGCCGGTACGTGCCCCGCTTGCAGAGATTTCAGTTTCGGCACCAATAGTCGTGCACTGTCAGAGGAGTCGGCCTTACAGCTCAGCGTCATCGACCCCCTGATGGCTATGAAAGAGTGTCATCAGGAAGGCGATGATGCTGAGCTGCATGGCCGACCCCTCCAACGGTATAAGGCTATGGAAGAGTATCATCAAGGGGAGCGATGACACCGAGCTATAAGGCTAAGGCTGGTCTTACACGACCGTAATGGTTTTTGCGGTGCGCAATTTGCTGATTAGCAACACCAAATTGCACTCCAAAAAGTAATTCCGCGGACATCTGTGTCCAGCTGCACACGCTCATAGAGTTCTATGGGACAGTCTGTCCCGGGCCATGATGTCCATGACTATGCGGACCTGCGGTATTCAGTGCGGACCGGATAAAATATCCAGTGGTATAAGAGGTCGCACTGAATACAATGTGTCCGCAAATGGTCTGCAATTGTGGTGTCGTGTAAGACCAGCCTAACCCCTCTGACAGTACAGTTATATTGGTATCCAAACTAATGTACTTAGCTGAGTGTCTTATCTATCTGTCCTGAAGAACTATCATTAAGTTCCTCACCATTTAATGACACGACTCTGCTCCACTCTACACAGCAAAGCACTAACAAGTGATCTGCAGAAAGCTGTAAATTCCAAGATTTGTTACCTGTAAAGATACATAAAAACATAATACAAATACAAGTTTGCCTGTTCTGGTTCCCCAGATGTCACTAAGTAGACATCTCTCGGTGGTCGGTACTACAGTACCCAGCATGCTCTAGGTTCTACACGAGACAGATTGCCTCCATATTCAAATCTTTTGGCAGAGACACTGGCAAATACGATTTAGATTGATGCAACAAATATAGAATTGTCGTCAGTGCTACAATTCCTAATTTAAGCTTGTTGTGCTCCCTCCATAAATTGATGTGGATGTAGAATGTATTGTGTTCATAACAATGGGAAACAACTAGGCGGAATAACATTGATTTGCTGGGATATTAATGTGTTATAGTAGTCGCCTTAAATGATTAAGGAGCCGCAGTAAAAAGTATGAGAATTTCTGAGAAACCTTCTGAGTAATTTCGGAGGAATGTCAGGTTAATTATTGCGCGCAGTATTTTACGGTGTAATTAATACCACTGCCTGATGGGTGCGATTTTAATAAAACAATGAAGAATTCTCGCCGCTATCACAAACCGAAAACTTTACTTTATTGTTTGCCTTCAAAGATAAATACAATTTTATCCGTACTTTCTATATCAATCCGGTGCTTCACATCACTGGAAGAAAGTTACAGAGCTAGTGTTAGAGATATCGGAGGTCCAACCCAGACGTATTTCTTTTTTTTTATGTAGATTGTGCGCCCCACATAGAGCTCACAATGTATATTTTTCCCTATCAGTATGTCTTTGGAATATGGGATGGAAATCCATGCAGGGAGAACATACAAACTCCTTGCAGATTGTTTTTGCCCTTGGCAGGATTTGAACACCAGAACTCCAGCGCTGCAAGGCTGCAGTGCTAACCACTGAGCCACCGTGTGGCCCCTACACCCAGACATATTTTACCCCTTAATGATGTGGCCTATTTAGGCCTTTAGGATGAGTCAACTTTTTTTTTTTTTTTTTTTCATTCCTATAATATGTATGAGTTAACATCCTGTGTTTTGACCTGTGCAGTCTGTCCTGACTTGTGCCTGGATACTGGACTCTGATCCTGATCTACCTGACCTGACCTGCACCTGAATACTGGACTCTGAACCTGATCTACCTGTCCTTACATGCACCTGAATACTGGACTCTGAACCTGATCTACCTGCCCTGTTCTGAACCTGAATACTGGACTCTGAACCTAATCTACCTGCCCTGACCTGCACCTGAATACTGGACTCTGAACCTCATCTACCTGCCCTGATCTGAACCTGAATACTGGACTCTGAACCTGATCTATCTGCCCTGACCTGCATCTGAATACTGGACTGAACCTGATTTACCTGCCCTGACCTGCACCTGAATACTGGACTCTGAACCTAATCTACCTTCCCTGACCTGCACCTGAATACTGGACTCTGAACCTGATCTACCAGCCCTGATCTGAACCTGAATACTGGACTCTGAACCTGATCTACCAGCCCTGATCTGAACCTGAATACTGGACTCTGAACCTGATTTACCTGCCCTGACCTGAACCTGAATACTGGACTCTGAACCTAATCTACCTGCCCTGACCTGCACCTGAATACTGGACTCTGAACCTGATCTACCTGCCCTGATCTGAACCTGAATAATGGACTCTGAACCTGATCTATTTGCCCTGACCTGCACCTGAATACTGGACCCTGAATCTAATCTATCGATCTGTCTTGACCTGTGCCTGAATATTGAACTCTGAACCTGATCTACCTGCCCTGACCTTCACCTGAATACTGGACTCTGAACCTGATCTACCTGCCCTGACCTGTACCTGAATACTGGACCCTGAATCTAATCTATCGATCTGTCTTGACCTGTGCCTGAATATTGAATTCTGAACCTGATCTACCTGTTCTGGCCTGTGCTGGAATAATAAACTCTGAACCTGATCTACCTGCCCTGACCTGGATACCTGACTCTGAATCTGTGTCATCTGTCCTGACCTGTACCTGGATACCTGACTCTGAATCTGTGTCATCTGTCCTGACCTGTACCTGGATACCTGACTCTGAATCTGGGTCATCTGTCCTGACCTGTACCTGGATTCAATTCTTGACGCTGAACCTGTGTTGCCAGTCCAAACCTTGTTCAGTTGTCCATCCTTGCCTCTCATCTGTCCTTTTAATGCCATACAATGATGGCTCTTGCTCTGTCTGGATCAGATTTCACGCACAGTAGGACCACTTCTAGAGGTAGCAATTGGTGATCCCCTGCAGAAGTCCAGATAGAGGACGAATAGCAGTGGACTACTTAGGCAACTCTTTTAGGAATAGCCCAAAGCCAAACCAGTTTATTGACACAGTATTATTTTATTACTTTATTGACACCCGCTGTTGTCACCCTAGTTTCCAATTTGGGAACATACCAATATATCTTTCTTTTTTAAAGGGGAATGTTCTTAGGCTGAATATCAAGAGAAAATGGGAACATATAACGTCTTTTATTTCGTACTGTAGTGTGTTGGTGGTATTCCAATATATGCAAATATAAACATACTGAGCCGTATACATCTGGCACCTCTGTGACTGCGATTTTCATCAGTGATTGCATTGAAGAGCCAAATATCTCCACTCATGTTATTAAGGGGAAGAAAAGAGGAAAGGAGACTGCAATGATGAGAGAAGCTCATAAGCATGAGTCTGAACTCTGGGATAGGGCTACACAATTACACAAATACCACCCCTCCATGCTGTGCCTTATCATTGTGCCTTATACACAGTCCAGTCACATTAATGGGACCACCTGTCAAAATCCAGAATAACCACCTTTGGCAGAGCGGACGGCTGCGAGATGTGCAGGAAGAGAGGGGATGTTGTGATGATGTCACTGGGATGTTGAGCCATGCCGACTCCAGTGCCGTGGCCAGCTGCGCTAGGTTATGCAGTTGAGCATCCATGGCGCGAACAACCCGGTCGAGATGGTCCCACAGATTCTCGATTGGGTTCAAGTTCGGGGAATTTGCAGGCCAAGGGAGTACGGTAAACTCATTCTGGTGCTCCTCGAACCACACACGTACACTGCGAGCTTTAGGACACGTCGCATTGTCCTGCTGGTAGATCCCATCATCCTGAGGAAAAACAATTCGCATGTAGGGGTGAACATGGTCCACAAGGATAGATGCATACTTGTGCTGATCCATCGTACCTTCCACCATGATGAGTGCACCCAGATGGCTGATGACACGTGCCTTCTGCCATTGGTTATTTAACGTTGACGTCAAAAGTAGGCGGTGGTCACATTAATATGACTGGACTGTATATGTCTGGTTGCTCCCCCCATGGGGCTCTAGAGATGATGTCCTGGAAATAGTTGACACCCGCAACTTCCTACATATGGATTCACATAGTTTCCATTGGGCTCGCTGGGAACTGGGAACCTATCCGACTGTGGGGATTCCCACTACTGGTGCCCAATGTTTCCAATAAGTTCCAAGTAATGATTAAAGAGCAGCATTGTAGCGCTGGGGACCTGGGATTGAATCCAGCCAAGGACTACATCTGCAGAGTGTTTGTATGTTTTTATGTGTGGGTTTCCTCCTATACTCCGAAGACAAACTGATAGATAATTTACATTGTCCTACTTGGAACAATGAGTGATGACTAGGGTTGAGCCAATCTTGAGATTTCAGAATTGATTTCAAAATCTGATTTCCGATTCTGATCGTGATCGTGAAATTTGCTCGCTCGCCGATCGGGATCTGATCTTTTCCGATCCCGATCCTCAACCCTAGTCAATGATTCTCTATGGGAAAAGTCACTTGAGGGTTGAGCCGATCTTGAAATAATCTCCGACCTCGATCCCGCTGGAAAAGATCGAGTCGGAATTCCGATCGCGATCGTGAAATTTACTCGATCGCCGATCGGAATCCGATCTTTTCCCATCCCGATCGCTCAACCCTAGTGATGACTACATCTATACTATTCGCAGATGTTTCTTTTTGCTTTATTTTAGATCTAATAGTTGTGAGGTTGACCCTTCGATGGATAACATTTATTCACCAGGAGCCCCAGAACTTTGAAACTTACGGGAACCAGTCCGTGGCAAAGGGGATGCCCAAGTAATTAGCGCGATGAATAGCCTAATAATTTACTGTAAATTACTACTGGCACAATAACGCGTCTTATATTGTCAGGCAAGCAACCTCCGAGAACAATAGTGGTTAGATAACAAGGCTAATCTGGTGACATTTACATAGATATCCCATAAATAAGACATTAATGATCTTTCCTTGGTAACAACCACAAATATGTAACTGTGTAAATCTCAAGCACGGTTTAGCACAACGACAGACACAAACTCTATTTTTATACCTGACACTTGTATGGAATACTTAAAATTCAGGGCATGTTTACATTACTATCTAGCAGGCTAATGGAACTACGCACCAGACACTCATGCATAATTCAAATTACTATCCCCGGGCTTCTAAAGCTGAGTTAAATCTGCCTTCAAATTAGCTGAGGTGTGACTTCTTGTTGTAGAGAATGTAGCAGTGACAAGAGTGCACTGTTTGTAGAAAAGAACCTTCTGCACAAAATTGATATCTATAGGGTTGTCATTATTTCGCCGAAACAAAAAGTTACAAAGATTTGGGAGTTCGTCATTTCTGGAGTTTACTAATCTATTAGAATAGAAGAGATCGTGTGCTCACACCAAAAGGGGCCCTAGCCATCGGTCAATGGCAAGATTAGGGATGAGTGAACTCATTGGATTAGAACCAGGTTCAACCCGAATTTTCCAAAAGTTCCAGAGACTATTAGGGTTTGCCGCCTGTGAAACATTATTATACACTGGGTTCTTTTCAGCCAAGTGGAAGCCAAGGGAAAGGAGTCAATGATCATCCGGTGGACCCCCACGTCCTCTTCAGGTCTCTTCCAGCCTCTGAATGATGTCACACTCCTTGGAGTCCCACAGCGTCAATACATCAGCACGCCCCGCGTGACTGCTGAGCCCAATTACAGTCAGAGGCTGGAGGAGGCTTAAAGGGATTCTATCATTAGAATCCCTTTTTTCAGTACTACTACGTCTGAATAGCCTTAAGAAAGGCTATTCTTCCCCTACCTTTAGAATTCTTCTCTGTGCCCCAATCCGGTGATATTCCCAGTTTTCTGCATATGCAAATGAGGGGGCGTCCCCTGTGCTGCCTGAAGACTCTCCAGCAACAACTTTTTCTACAGCTTCATGCGTCCTCCTGCTTCTTCCAGCGAGACTGCGTTCACTCATGTAGTGGCCACAGAAAAATGGCCGACAAGACATGCACAGTTGGTTCTACCCGATCGCATGTCTTGTCGGCCATTTTTCTGTGGCCACTACATGAGCATACTGCGCATGCACAGTATGCTCGTGTAGTTCTATGGAGTACAGAGCATACTAAGCATACTCAGTAGCTCTGTACCAGTATCACTTACATGGAAAAAGAAGCAGGAGGTCGCGTATGGCTGTAGAAGAAGGGCATCACTGGAGAGTCTTCAGGCAGCACAGGGGGCGTCTGGAGACTCATTTACATACGGAGAAAACTGGGAAAATCACTGGAACAGCGGCATAGAGATCAATTCTAAAGGTAGGGGAAGAGTAGTCTTTCTTAATTCCGATGTCGTAGTACTGAAAAAAGAGATTCTAACGATAGAATCCCATTAAAGAGAACACTGGGGGTGGCAAACTCCAAAAGTTTCAGTTTTGGCTGAACCCAAGATTTTTGGAAAATTTGGGTCGAATCCAGTTCTAACCAAATCACTTTACCCGTTCCTAGTCTTACCATTGACCGATGGATAGAGCCGCCTTTGGAGACAACACAGGAGTTTTGTTTTCTAATAGATTAATGAACTCTAGAAATGTTCAGCGAGCTCCTAGCTTGGCCCAAATCTCTTGAGTATATGCCAAAAAAAATCCCGTGAGGTTCAGCCTTCTCTAGGCAAGACCAGTTTGGCTACTGAATTCCTCTATGATAAAGTTTACCTGGCAAGTATTTTTTGACAATGAAATTTTTTTTTAACCGGACACAAAGTCGGACATGCAGGATTTTGTGTCCGGTTAAAAAAAAAACATTTTGCCACGGAGACCAGAGGGCGCTCACGGGCGGACACTGACTGCTGGGTTTCCGTCTCCTGTCCAGTTTCTCGGGCAGAAGACGGAATCCCGCAAAGTGGAGACCGAGCGCAGGTGTCAACCCGCCCCTACAGGATCAAACTAGATACAATTTTTCTGTAGTCTGTTACTATGCGATCCATTGCTTTGGTTAGGAGCTGTAGACACAAAACAGTGGAAGATTTTTCATTACCATATTGCTTCATTTTTACCCCTGGAGTCAGAGCAGTTGTGACCGGCTCATTGTCGGAACGGGATTGCTCCAGGAGGATGACTATTATAAGAGATAATTTGGGACGGAAACTATTTGCAAAAGGGTAGAAGTCCGCAAAATCTGTAAAGAATCATGCACGACCAGGGCAGATTTTTTTTTAAATTTGAAAGAACTGATCCAAAAAATATGCCGATACTTTTTGTGCCTACAATGAACAACCCTTTATTTGCTGAAGCCAGAAGACCTCTAGAAAATGATAGAACCCCTTTATGTCTACCTATATAAACTTATGAGACCGCAAAAAATAATATATGAATAGAGCGAATGAAAGGTTTCCTATAGTATTATTATGACTTGCGGGCCGTACGAAGGCTGTGTATATGAGTATATATAGGAGTGTGTGCGAGGGGCCTTGTAGCACTAGATTACACACATGTTCTTCTAGGGCGAGAGCTCATTAGTGCAGGTAGTCATTAATCTCCGGGAATCGAGCGCTACATACGGAATAAAATCTCTCAAGTGTCTCTTTTTGTCAGCTGCTCTCTTGATCATTCAACTCTTTGCAACTTTTCCTGTCTCTTGTCAAATAACCTCCATAATAATGAGTTCTTCATCCTCGGCTGTTCACTCGTATAAGAGTCACAGACAATTTTAATGAACAGTTGGATCTACATATCACACTTACAGAAAGATAATATTTACATGTTATTGACAAGATATTCTAAGGGAACCCGGTCCCATTCTTCCCCTATGGAATACACATTGGGGAGTTTATGGGTCTTGTGTACGATGGACGTATAACTATATGGTCAGATGTAGGTGGAAGGCAGATCATCACACCTGTATGGGAATGTTGGACATCCCATTCCAAATCCATTGGTGTCGAAACAGCTTTTTCAGCTGTAATGGTCTCCATCTTTTGGGAAGGCTTTGGAAAGAGTCCATTGGAATGTGTTTGCAGGTATCCACATACTTTGGCCATATTGTGAATCTGTGCTTTTGGTTAAGTTACGCTATCTTCTTTGGCAATCCTTTCCTTTTACCACCATAGGATGGCCACAGATTGAGGGCTATATGGCCAGACTGGTCTATTAACCTCCCCTACGCTAAACTAACATCCATGACCTATGCAAGTGAATATGGGAGGTGCAAAAAGGTAATTACGGGAAGGGATAGACTGGAGTACAGGGCAGATTATCAAACCTGATGAAGGACAAAGGGGCTAACTCTACACCTAGTGCAAAAAAAATGTTTTCCCATCATTATACTATAGATTGCAACTTTTGACTTGAAGAGCGGTGAGAAGAGATGGATGAACCTCACAAGATACGTCTACCAGTTTTTCCTAGGCTTGAAATTGCTCAAAATTGCTTTTTTTCTGGAAAATTTGCTCAACTCTGACTATGACTATGAAAATCCCAGCACAAGATCAGGTAGGTGATGGTTAGTTGACTAAACAGGTTTAAAAGGGGCCTGGATGCCTTTCCGTAAAGCGATAAAATTAGAAATGATGGGTACTAGATTTCTGAAGGCGGGAGGTTGATCCAGGACTCCATTTGGTATACATGGATTTTTTATTTCCTCTGGATCAACACAAGATAATTATTGGTTAGACTTGATAAACCAACTTGATTTCAATCAAAGAGTGTCCCACTATTGGTACTATACAAAGCCCCATTCATATCCCATGACGTGACTAATGAATTGAACAAAAACACTGTCCTTTCCCATCCCCTGGTTGAACGTGATGGACATATGTCAAAGAGACTACACCATGGCCACCTACCTGGAGAGAATACGCCACCCCAAACACAGACAGACCCTGAGCCGGTACAGACTGAGCGCCCACAACCTAGAGATAGAGACGGGGCGATACAGGCAGACGTACAAGCCACGGGAGAACAGACTGTGCCAGCACTGTGACCAGGGGGCCCTAGAAGACGAGACCCACTTCCTGCTACACTGCCCCAAATACTCAGCTGTGAGGGCCGTCTACTACCAAAGACTCTCTGCCCACATCCCAGACTTCATATCTGCAGATGAGAAGAGGAAACTCTACATCCTACTGGGAGAAGAAGAGGCCACTGTGGAGATCGCTGCCCAATACGTGTCCAGCTGTCACCAACTAAGAGGAAGATGAGACTCCATGGACTATTATACCCCAAACCACCCGCCCCACCTCCCCATATAGCGGTCACCAACTAAGAGGAAGATGAGACTCCACGGACTGTTATACCCCAAACCACCCGCCCCACCTCCCCATATAGCGGTCACCAATTAAGAGGAAGACGAGACTCCACGGACTGTTATACCCCAAATCAGCCACCCTACCCCCCCATACTCTCCCCCTCAACTCCAACCCCCCCCCCCCCCCACTTTACTAGCTTTGGCAATGCCAAATATCTATTCGGACGTGCCAATAAAGCCTATTTGATTTATGTCTGTTTTCAACCATAATAACCATTGCTCACTGAAATTGTGTGATGGGCCCCAAGACACAACATGAGGCTCCTGGATTCCACTACAAAATCTGCACCAGGCTTCGGAATACAATGTATTGTTTATAGAACTGTGGTCTCTTCATATTGGGATGGGACACCTTAAGGCTCCTCGACCAGGCTGTGACTACCCCCTCGGCACACACTTAAATTGCACCCCTGGATGGGCCTCGCTGGTGATGTTCTCAATAAGTGCTGTATGTGGCCCAAGCCTTTGAAGGCATCATTCTCTGGTTTACATTTTTTGTCTTGACAAAGACCAATGGTGACCCAATACCACCATCTTCTGACTGGTGAAACCATAGAAGGAGAAGATCAAGAAGCCTTGTGTCGGACTGTGCTTGCCCAGTGTAAAGAAGACCGGTCAGGTTATAATAAGCTGCCCTATTAAAGTTAGAGGTCCATTCTCCTAGTACCCATGAGGGAAGTGTTCCCCGCACCTCTCCTGCTCATCATGCAAGCATGGGGAGAACCCTATCCTCGTGAATGCACCAGACTCATGAGTATTTACTGCTCCTGTTAGCCAAATGTTCTTATCTGTTGGCTACTAATATTAGTAGGACCTGTAGCTGTATTATGCTTCCATTATATAGGCACGGAGTATTAAGCCGATTGACGAAATTCCGTACACCTTCCATGATATTTTTTTTGTCTCTCTTGTTCAAAACAGTTAAACTTGAAAATTTTTAGTCTTCGGCTATTTTTTTTTTTCACAACTTAAATCTGAAGAACAGGAATACTTATAATTTGCTTTCGATAAGATTTACTAGAGCCAAGACGGCAGCTTGCTTCACTGGTGTCAGTTAAGTGTCAATAAATGCATTGATGCTAAATGTGTCAAAGACTCCAGCTGTTAAATCATTAAAATAGGGTGGCATGATTGGCACGCGAGTCCACCTCAGTGGGAGCGAATAGGAGACAAACCGCAACCTAATAGTCGAACTTTTACAAGATATCACAGATACAATGGCACCAAAAAAAAGTCAGTAAAATGTGCAAAAATAATAGACAATATATTCCTTTGTCTTCGTGAGAACCGAAAAAAAGATGAAAGACTTCTGTTGGACCTGCAGTGGAACTTTTTGCCTGGGTAGTTTCATCCAAAATCTTACTCCGCGGAATGGGGCAACAAATATGATACTTTAACCGATGATCCGGTTGACTTTTGCTCGGTGATCTGACCATACTTTTGGCTTATCTCATTAGAATTTAGAGAAGGGGTTGGAGGAGTCACACCCATTGCAATTGCAACATAACGTAAACCAATCAGGGTCCGCCAATATTCCTTCCTGCCAAACCTTGATGCACTCAAACACTACCCTCATGCCCAGTTCTCCATCCTCTATGATCTCCAGGTGCGCGGACATCTGCAAGTACCTCTTAGTAATTCTGGCAAGTCTTACATCTATTGGGAATCACTTAAGACAGGTGTAAGAATCGTAAGTCTTAATAAATTCCCCACCCCCGATGTGTACCTTACATCTGTATATAATCTTCAAGTCACTAGTAGTTGCTTTCGAAGACAACGCTATAGACACCATCTAAAAACTCCCTTTGCTAAAGCCCCTACCCCTACAAATATTAAAGGGATTCTACCATTAAAACCTCTTTTTTTGTGGATAAGACGTTGGAGTAGCCTTTAGAAAGGCCATTCGTCTCTTACCTTTAGATGTGATCTCCGCCGTGCGGTTCCTTAGAAATACCATTTTTTACCAGTATGCAAATTAGTTCTCTGGCAGCAATGGGGGCAGGCCCCAGCGCTGAAAATGCGATGGGGGCGTCCCCACTGCTGCTCGAGAACGCAATCCTGCGACGCCTCTATCTTCGGCTGGATCCTCCCCTTCTCTGTCATCATCCTCCTGTGTCACCTACGACGCCTGCGCAGTTGGCTCTGCCAGTGAGACACCAGCAGAGCTGAGTGCGAATGCCAGCCGGCGGCCATTTTTGGGAGGCCGCTCCTGCATTGAACTTCAAGAGCAAGAGCGGCCTCCCAAAAATGGCTGCCGGCCAGCATACGTAGTTGGCTCTAATAGTGTCTCACTGGCAGAGCCAACTGTGCAGGCGTCAGAGGTGACGCAAGAGGAAAACGACAGAGAAGGGGAGGATCCAGCCGAAGATAGAGACGTCGCAGGATCGTGTTCTCGAGCAGCAGTGGGGACGCCCCCATCGCATTTTCAGCGCTGAGGCCCGCCCCCATCGCTGCCAGAGAACTAATTTGCATACCGGTAAAAACCGGTATTTCTAAGGAACGGCGCAGTGGATATCACAACTAAAGGTAAGAGACAAATAGCCTTTCTAAAGGCTATTCCGACGTCTTATCCACAAAAAAAGAGGTTTTAATGGTAGAATCCCTTTAAAGTTGTCCGTCTCAGTGGTTGAGTGTTCATTTCTTGTATCTCAAGACAAGCCAAGAAAGTAAAGTCCAATACGTCTTTGGGAACCACTAGAATAGGGTTGTCTGTTAGCGTTCATTTCCACAAAAACGTCTGTTTTTTGATAGACGTAATAACACGGGGTGCAGGACGTTTGCGACTTTTGTGTCCATTCAAAATAATGGACTTTTTAAAATTAAAGGGGTTTTCCGGGCAAAAAATATTTTTAAAAAAAGGATTTGTTAGTGCTATTAATGGGTTAACAAGTGCACCCAAAAACCTTTAGAAGTTTTGAGTGATTTCTCTGGTATCTTCTGCATTTGTTTACATGAGTAGCTTCCTGTTCTTTTATCCCACAAATGGTATGATGCATGCTCTCACACTACCTCCCTCACACCCCCTCCCTGTCTTCCTAGCTAGCCCACCCACTACTAGCCCTTCCTAACTAACTTACTTAGCCTACCCCATCATACTTACCTGTCTTCCTGTCCGGATCCTCTCGGCATGGGAGATCATTTCCTTCTGTGGCACCAGCTCTTACTCCTCTTGAAGTCTTCTGGCGCCTGCGCTGCAGCCAGCACTCCGGCTATATTGTACAGGCGTGGAAGGCCAGCAGACGTCAAGACAGGAGGAGGCGGCCTCCCACATCTGCGTAATAGAGCCGGAGTGACAGCTACAGTGAAATGGGAGCACTTCATCTCTATTGCACAGGCGCCGGCAGACAGCAAGAAGACAAGGAACTGTCCCCAAAGAAGGAAGTGACGTTCTGTTCCCAGAAGATCTGGACAGGAAGACAGATAAGTATGATGGGGTTGGGTTTGGTGGGTTATTTTGGTGACATTCTGTTTCCGGAAACGGGGAGTCAATGAAAAATCTGAAAATGTGCTTGGGGCAGTCACACGACCTCCCCAGTGATATGGTTAAAATACACATTTTTGGTAAATTAAGTTCGAAGCTAGGCGGGAGGGAGGGCGTCTAGCTTAACGGACCCAATCAGAACGGACTTCCAACAGTAGTGTGAACGCCCCCTTACACTCCACTGACTAGTTTAGCCAAATCTATTAGTATCACAGAGTGTTCACTACTAGAGATGAGCGAACAGTAAAATGTTCGAGATTCGATATTCGTTTCGAGTAGCCCCTCAATATTTGACTACTCGAATCGAATATCGAATCCCATTATACTCTATGGGGGGAAAATGCTCGTTTCAGGGGTAGGCAACATTCGATCCAATTACACTTACCAAGTCCATGAGTGAGGGTTGGGCTGGATCCTCCGAGAAGTCTTCTCCGTGCAGCGTCCCCGCGGCGTCTTCTGGCTCTTCATTCACTCTGCCAGGCATCGGGCCTGGGCAGAGCCGACTGCGCATGTCTGCACTACAAGCACTACAAGCGGGCATGCACAGTCGGCTCTGCCCAGGCCCAATGCCGAGCAGAGTGAATGAAGAGCCGGAAGACGCCGCGGGGACGCTGCACGGAGAAGACTTCTAAAGGGAGGAGAAGAACCAGCGTTGATTGGCTGATTGTATAGCATTCGGCCAATCAATGCTGGTTCTGCATCGAACTTTTCCATTCGAATAGCGAGTGGTACTCGATCGAGTATGAGTATTTCGAATACCGTAGTATTCGATCGAATACCTACTCGATCGAATACTACTTGCTCATCTCTATTCACTACCTATGAATCTATATCATCTATATCATGAAATAACTCTGTACATTTTCAGTTCTCGATTCAATGTAACTTTATCAACTTTTTCCCTAGACATATGATTATTCCCCATTATCCCTTCAATTCACAGCTGCCGAGATACACCTCCCACCTCAACGTCTCTTACCTCCACCCGAAATTGTGCAATCTACTGAAGTGTAACACTCCTTTAATTTTATTGTCTTTTCTGCGGTAGAATTTTTCATTTCGTCTCTTCACATTTATTCCAGCAAAGCGGTGGAAGATGGCTGCAGTCAGTGGGCTGAAGAGTCCTGATAATTGACAGGCTTCGAAGCCTTCATTCACAATAATAAATCATCCTATTGTCTTTCCCGACCATCTTGTCAGTAATAATAACTTTAGCGCAAATAATAACAGTGACAAAATCCGAAGCTTGAAGTCCTGGAGCAGAAAGCATGCAATTTTTTTTTCCGTATGGAGGTTCTTAAAAAACACAAGTATTTCCTTTCCCTCGCTGCATATTGTATGAATTTCAGAAATCGGTAATTGCCGTTGACAGCACGCTACGAAACAATTCTGCCTTAAAAGTGTGCTAAAATGTAAAAATAATACATATAAAATAATACATTGCGTTGACGGACGCAGATGGTGTTCTACGCTACAAAAGGATTCGGAGTGAAATAGATTTTAATATATTTGACTGTTGCGTGATTGACAAGCCGTTCGCGAAGATGATAATAATCTATAAGAAGTATTCATTACTCCGCAGAACGTCGAATCACAGCGGCAATAATAGATGTGGCTTTCCCTTAAACTTAGAAAAGTGCTTGACACGACGGGAAAAATTTCAAACCTGTCACACGCCATTTTACATCAGGATGTTTTAGATGGCATGGAGAAGGAGATATGGTGTCCTACAAGGCCAAGTAGAGGTTTCGAAGGTGATGTTGAAGTCGTTCCGGAGTTCCTTGAGACCACATTTCCATTCACCAACATAAAAAGATTGGTTTCCCGATCTTAGTGTCATGGGGGAACCATGAAACATGTTTGGAATCATAAGAAACCCAACCCCTAACTGAAGCAACCTAGATGCCTAAATGGACTATGACTGGTCTACCTTACTCCATCTTAACGTTGTGTAAATGTGACAACTCCTTGTCTACGATATCTTCCAAGTGACCTCTAAGGCTGCATTCACATCTTGTCTGTCAAAAATCCTGGACAAAAAAATCCTGCAAGCCCCACTTCTTCATCTGGCAATGTCTGGGAAAAATATGAGACATCCAATACACCCAATTACAATCAATGGGACTCATTTGTATCCATTGTTGTCCATCATTAGATGGAACATGTTTCCATTCTACACAGTCCAGTCATATTAATGTGACCAGCGCCTACTTTTGACATCAACGTTAAATAACCAATCGCAGAAGGCGTGTGTCATCAGCCATCTGGGTGCACTCATCATGGTGGAAGGCACGATGGATCAACACAGGTATGCCTCTATCCTTGTGGACCATGTTCACCCCACATGTGAATTGTTCTTCCTCAGGATGATGGCATCTACCAGCAAGACAATGCAAAGTGTCATAAAGCTCGCAGTGTACGTGCGCGGTTCGAGGAGCACCAGGATGCGTTTACCGTACTCCCTTGGCCAGCAAATTCCCTGGACTTGATCGGGTTGTTCGCACCATGGATGCTACACCGCGTAACCTAGCGCAGCTGGCCACGGCACTGGAGTCGGCACTGGAGTCGGCATGGTTCAACATCCCAGTGACCATCATCACAACATCCCCTCTCTTCCTGCACGTCTCGCAGCGGTCCTTTCTGCCAAAGGTGGTTATTCTGGATTTGGACAGGTGGCCACAATAATGTGACTGGACTGTGTAGTTCAACAATGAACCAGAAGAATGCAGAGGTGAAACCATCCTGACTTGGCTCCAAGAAACACTTGAGTTCTATGGAAATATTGGGATTTACTATTGACGTTGTGGCAAAATTCCATCATGAACTAATTCACATTTGTGGAAAAAAATTTTGGCAAATCTAATTTAGATAAATTTAATATTGATAGGAAACAAAAACAAACACGTTTGCAGGAGAGGCGCGACTGTGAGGACTTGTAAATTGTGACAGGTTAAGCAAAACATTCAAGAGGTGGCCAAAGAGAAGGGAAAGAAGCCAACATGCAATAAAGATGGGCCAAATCTAACAAACAGGTAGGGGTAGGACCAGTAGGGGTCTAACCTTTGGGACACTCTCCAACTCTGAGAATGAAGAGGGTAGTGCTGACTCTACTTTATAATGGAGCCTTGGTCACCAACATGACCACATGACCAATGCAGCCAGTCTTTAGTCTCTGCAGCATAGTAAATAAAGGCTGGCACTGCAATGATGATATCTCTGACTACAAGTGTGCCGCTGTGCCCAATGATTGTCTGCCATGGTCACGCAGCTACCATAGTTGAGGACACCATCACTGAAGCAGATCAAGCGACTATAATTCGGTATAGTAATAAGCAAAATGACTATGTCCATTCAGGATTTCATTATTTCTGACTATTCTGATAGAACGGGGCCCCAAACCTGCACAATTTCACACTGGTTGTAGACACTGGACCATGTAGTATTCCTCGTTGTGTTCTCTCAAATTTGGATTCCCCTGCACAGAAAGCCATTTTGGTAACAACTGTTCTATGAAGACCACTTCAGACAAGACTCCTCAGGACCGTAGAGAGGTTTACACAACTCCAGTGAGTTGACTGTAGTTGATAACTTCACTCCGTTTCTAGACTCAACTCCATTTCTAGCCCTTCCACTTGCATGTTTTGGTGCTCCTCCACAGAGTTGGGTGATGTAGCCCGTTGTTATATTCACTCTTCCATGGATGAAGAAATAATAACTGCTGACCGCTCCAGCTGGTTCTCACATGACCACATGGTCCCGCCCCAGAGGTTCAGAAGACAACCGATTCTGAAGATGACTTTGGAGCAAATCTGCCACGACAGCGGAGTTGACAAGGTATCAAATACCGTCACATTTCTGATGTCATTAATACGTTACACAGTGCCCTTCAGCTGAGCTGGCAGCCATGTCTCATGTCGGCAGCCACAATTAGCAGCTAGTCTCTAGGCCAGACTTGTCTTCAGTCTAAAACCAATGCCCTTCTGAAGCTGACCTCTTAGCGGTATTGGATGGCCAAGGTAGCAGGAACCTGAAGATAATACCAAGCCCTGCCGGCCTATCACAAACCATTTTTCCATGGCCCGATGCGCTGAGGGTGGGGCAGAGGCGGGACATTGGTCATATAGGGGCGGGGTTATAGGCGGGCTCCACCATGTGGACAGGAAGACTCTCTGCTGGGATAAGACTTAGGCCAGCCCACTGCTCCGACCCGCGGACCAGGTTTTTTTGCCAGTCCGCGGGGTGGGGCAGTGGTTGGGGACCACTGCTCTAGTGAAAATGTTTTCTTCCCTGCACCGCGCAAGATCTGCTGAGGATCAGGACCCGGATCAGCTCTGCAGTTCCTGTAACTGGGTCTATATGTATCAGCCCCATTTACATTGAAAATCAGTTCCCCCCACCAAAAAAATTACAGTTAAAATGCCCGTATAGATCTTTTATGACATTATGGGGACGCGATGTTAAACATAAATAAATATAAATGTAAAAAATAAAAATTAATATAATTAAAAAAATAAATAAATACACCAATACCACACCCGTATCACAGGTTCTAGTCCCACCCCGATGACACAATACAAAATAAAAACAACCATAATAGAGAGGGAAAACTTTTTAGACGTTCTAAAAAAAAGTTATTAGTAGTTCTTTAAAAAAAAAATAATGGAAAAATGTGAAAAACAGACAGGTTTTTTTCCTCCTCTTTTGTTTATATTTTCCCAGATCTAAAATAAATCAAAAAACATTAAAAAAATTAATAAAATTAACAATAAAAGACCTATAGGCACCAAAAATAAAAAGCAAAAATTAGTTGAATACCGCAAAAAAATCTAAATGTTATGGCCCTCAAATTCACATATGGGAAAAAAGCCGAAAACGTGTTAGGTCCTGAACCAGGGAAATTGGCCGAAACTGAAGTGGTTAAAATACCAGGGAAAGAAAACAGAAATCGGAAGGGGATTGTGAATGTATACAGGGTGGACTATGACGTCCAGACGATCGGGGCTTCATATATTCCTCCAAGATCTACCTGCTAAGAAGGAATAACCTCAAGTCTGTCCATTTATTATCATGTAAAAGTAACTAATATTAGACATTACGAGGAGGTGGCAGAGACGGATACTGGGTGAAGTATATAGCACGCCATTACTATTGAACTGCGATAAACAGAAATGCGCCGCGTCTCCCTTCTTCCATAACGACAAGGTATAAAAGAATCATTGCTTCGATGACGGCCCCGTGCGAAAGGAAGTTTTACATGGCCATCTAGAGGAATCATTCAGGATTGCATATGGAAAAAGATGGTGAAACGGAAAAGAGATTAAAAAATCTGGAAAAGTCTGGATAGATAGAGAGACGATAAAGGGGTGACAGCAGGTGGGGGACGCCATATTAGGTGGAAGGATCAAGTAGAACAGGAACGCGGGGTAGGAGAATATCTATCGGACTTTCTATTCGGAGACTCCATCTAAAGGTCCGGCAAGCACAACTTTTTCTTCTGGCACTGTATAGGGGTCTTCTTGACCCCTTTATAGTCAATGTGCTTGGTTGGTGTCCACCATTGTTCTGGCCATTGGAGGCGCTAGAACAGCAGAGACGCCAAGGTTGGTGTGAACCGTGAAAAAAGTCAGGCGTTACTCATACGAGGTTCAATAAAATTCCTTACATTATGTTCACATCAAGGGACACACGAAGCGTTAAAATGTAGACATCAACAGGGCTTGGCGGATCCCATTGACAATAATTTTTTAGGGGAAGTGGCATGGCCAAAACAAATTAATTTGCACATTGTCGTGGGAGACGCGAGGGGCTGAAGGAAGGGGGAATCAGACCCCCAACTACCCAAATGCTATGATTTCTATTGATCATGGCATCTGAGGGGTTAAGCCACCAGTATTTTCCAAATTCTACTTAGTCTTGAATTCCAGTTTTGTAATACAGGAGGCCAAACAACGTCCTCATGGCTGCCATGGCCATCCTTCGGACTTTGTCATCTTGTGACGGAGGATACAAAGTGTCAAAGTTGGGGCGATCTCGCCAAGTAACCACCACATGTCATGATATCTAATAATCGCAGCACCCGAGAGGTTAAACCACCAAAGTCGGAGTAATTTCCAACTCCACCAGCCAACTATGTAATACCGCCAAGACCCTAACTATAGATTCAGCATGGCGAAATAGCATGACGCAGAGCACGAAAGGGTTAACTATTAAAAAAATCAACCAAATATAAGTCTATAACCTAATTCCATCCAGGTTTCTCAATCCATGCATTAGTTCCTATGATTGACATATCTACTTGTTCGACTACAATCGTTGCAGATGACGGCGATCCTTCAATCGTCATTTGCATCTCATTTGCATATTGAAGCCACAGACAAAGAAAAGAGAGTGGACCGAGAGACTGACACCTTCTTACGTCACATCATTAGCTCTGTCTTCTCCTCTTGGATGTCACACGTGGATCTACAGAGCGTCCATTGATCATATACATCACGGCTTACAGAGAATGTGCTGGTTTAGCTTTGATATCTGATGTAAATTATTAATGGCTGTATATGGCGGTATAATGCGGTATATAGCAGTATACATCAAGCCAAGGCCCCTGAGGATGCAATATATTCACTACCAACAAAAGGACCTGTTTACATCAGTGTATTCTTCAAAGCCATGAAACATTCTTAAGTACCAGATGGGTTGGATTGGAATAATAATCACAGTGATGTCACAGTACAGGATAATACACACAGTGATGTCACAGTACAGGGATAATACACACAGTGATGTCACAGTACAGAGATAATACACACAGTGATGTCACAGTACAGGATAATACACACAGTGATGTCACAGTACAGGATAATACACACAGTGATGTCACAGTACAGGGATAATACACACAGTGATGTCACAGTACAGGATAATACACACAGTGATGTCACAGTACAGGATAATACACACAGTGATGTCACAGTACAGGGATAATACACACAGTGATGTCACAGTACAGGATAATACACACAGTGATGTCACAGTACAGAGATAATACACAGTGATGTCACAGTACAGGATAATACACACAGTGATGTCACAGTACAGGGATAATACACACAGTGATGTCACAGTACAGAGATAATACACACAGTGATGTCACAGTACAGGATAATACACACAGTGATGTCACAGTACAGGATAATACACACAGTGATGTCACAGTACAGGATAATACACACAGTGATGTCACAGTACAGGATAATACACACAGTGATGTCACAGTACAGGATAATACACACAGTGATGTCACAGTACAGAGATAATACACACAGTGATGTCACAGTACAGGATAATACACACAGTGATGTCACAGTACAGGATAATACACACAGTGATGTCACAGTACAGGATAATACACACAGTGATGTCACAGTACAGGGATAATACACACAGTGATGTCACAGTACAGGATAATACACACAGTGATGTCACAGTACAGGATAATACACACAGTGATGTCACAGTACAGGATAATACACACAGTGATGTCACAGTACAGGATAATACACACAGTGATGTCACAGTACAGGGATAATACACACAGTGATGTCACAGTACAGGATAATACACACAGTGATGTCACAGTACAGGATAATACACACAGTGATGTCACTGTACAGGATAATACACACAGTGATGTCACAGTATAGGATAATACACACAGTGATGTCACAGTACAGAGATAATACACACAGTGATGTCACAGTACAGGATAATACACACAGTGATGTCACAGTACAGGATAATACACACAGTGATGTCACAGTACAGGATAATACACACAGTGATGTCACAGTACAGGATAATACACACAGTGATGTCACAGTACAGGATAATACACACAGTGATGTCACAGTACAGAGATAATACACACAGTGATGTCACAGTACAGGGATAATACACACAGTGATGTCACAGTACAGGGTGATACACACAGCGATGTCACAGTACAGGATAATACACACAGCTATGTCACAGTACAGGATAATACACACAGTGATGTCACAGTACAGGGATAATACACACAGCGATGTCACAGTACAGAGATAATACACACAGTGATGTCACAGTACAGAGATAATACACACAGTGATGTCACAGTACAGGATAACACACACAGTGATGTCACAGTACAGGATAACACACACAGTGATGTCACAGTACAGGATAACACACACAGTGATGTCACAGTACATGGATAATACACACAGTGATGTCACAGTACAGGGATAATACACACAGCGATGTCACAGTACAGGGATAATACACACAGTGATGTCATAGTACAGAGATAATACACACAGTGATGTCACAGTACAGAGATAATACACACAGTGATGTCACAGTACAGGATAATACACACAGTGATGTCACAGTACAGGGATAATGCACACAGTGATGTCACAGTACAGAGATAATACACACAGTGATGTCACAGTACAGGATAATACACACAGTGATGTCACAGTACAGGGATAATGCACACAGTGATGTCACAGTACAGAGATAATACACACAGTGATGTCACAGTACAGGATAATACACACAGTGATGTCACAGTACAGGGATAATACACACAGTGATGTCACAGTACAGAGATAATACACACAGTGATGTCACAGTACAGGATAATACACACAGTGATGTCACAGTACAGGATAATACACACAGTGATGTCACAGTACAGGATAATACACACAGTGATGTCACAGTACAGGATAATACACACAGTGATGTCACAGTACAGAGATAATACACATAGTGATGTCACAGTACAGAGATAATACACACAGTGATGTCACAGTACAGGATAATACACACAGTGATGTCACAGTACAGGATAATACACACAGTGATGTCACAGTACAGGATAATACACACAGTGATGTCACAGTACAGGATAATACACACAGTGATGTCACAGTACAGGGATAATACACACAGTGATGTCACAGTACAGGATAATACACACAGTGATGTCACAGTACAGGATAATACACACAGTGATGTCACAGTACAGGATAATACACACAGTGATGTCACAGTACAGGGATAATACACACAGTGATGTCACAGTACAGGATAATACACACAGTGATGTCACAGTACAGGATAATACACACAGTGATGTCACTGTACAGGATAATACACACAGTGATGTCACAGTATAGGATAATACACACAGTGATGTCACAGTACAGAGATAATACACACAGTGATGTCACAGTACAGGATAATACACACAGTGATGTCACAGTACAGAGATAATACACACAGTGATGTCACAGTACAGGGATAATACACACAGTGATGTCACAGTACAGGGTGATACACACAGCGATGTCACAGTACAGGATAATACACACAGCTATGTCACAGTACAGGATAATACACACAGTGATGTCACAGTACAGGGATAATACACACAGCGATGTCACAGTACAGAGATAATACACACAGTGATGTCACAGTACAGAGATAATACACACAGTGATGTCACAGTACAGGATAACACACACAGTGATGTCACAGTACAGGATAATACACACAGTGATGTCACAGTACAGGATAACACACACAGTGATGTCACAGTACATGGATAATACACACAGTGATGTCACAGTACAGGGATAATACACACAGCGATGTCACAGTACAGGGATAATACACACAGTGATGTCATAGTACAGAGATAATACACACAGTGATGTCACAGTACAGAGATAATACACACAGTGATGTCACAGTACAGGATAATACACACAGTGATGTCACAGTACAGGGATAATGCACACAGTGATGTCACAGTACAGAGATAATACACACAGTGATGTCACAGTACAGGATAATACACACAGTGATGTCACAGTACAGGGATAATGCACACAGTGATGTCACAGTACAGAGATAATACACACAGTGATGTCACAGTACAGGATAATACACACAGTGATGTCACAGTACAGGGATAATACACACAGTGATGTCACAGTACAGAGATAATACACACAGTGATGTCACAGTACAGGATAATACACACAGTGATGTCACAGTACAGGGATAATACACACAGTGATGTCACAGTACAGGGATAATAACAGTGATGTCACAGTACAGAGATAATACACACAGTGATGTCACAGTACAGGATAATACACACAGTGATGTCACAGTACAGGGATAATGCACACAGTGATGTCACAGTACAGGGATAATGCACACAGTGATGTCACAGTACAGAGATAATACACACAGTGATGTCACAGTACAGGATAATACACACAGCGATGTCACAGTACAGGATAATACACACAGCTATGTCACAGTACAGGATAATACACACAGTGATGTCACAGTACAGGGATAATACACACAGCGATGTCACAGTACAGAGATAATACACACAGTGATGTCACAGTACAGAGATAATACACACAGTGATGTCACAGTACAGGATAACACACACAGTGATGTCACAGTACAGGATAACACACACAGTGATGTCACAGTACATGGATAATACACACAGTGATGTCACAGTACAGGGATAATACACACAGCGATGTCACAGTACAGGGATAATACACACAGTGATGTCATAGTACAGAGATAATACACACAGTGATGTCACAGTACAGAGATAATACACACAGTGATGTCACAGTACAGGATAATACACACAGTGATGTCACAGTACAGGGATAATGCACACAGTGATGTCACAGTACAGAGATAATACACACAGTGATGTCACAGTACAGGATAATACACACAGTGATGTCACAGTACAGGGATAATGCACACAGTGATGTCACAGTACAGAGATAATACACACAGTGATGTCACAGTACAGGATAATACACACAGTGATGTCACAGTACAGGGATAATACACACAGTGATGTCACAGTACAGAGATAATACACACAGTGATGTCACAGTACAGGATAATACACACAGTGATGTCACAGTACAGGGATAATACACACAGTGATGTCACAGTACAGGGATAATAACAGTGATGTCACAGTACAGAGATAATACACACAGTGATGTCACAGTACAGGATAATACACACAGTGATGTCACAGTACAGGGATAATGCACACAGTGATGTCACAGTACAGGGATAATGCACACAGTGATGTCACAGTACAGAGATAATACACACAGTGATGTCACAGTACAGGATAATACACACAGTGATGTCACAGTACAGGGATAATGCACACAGTGATGTCACAGTACAGGATAATACACACAGTGATGTCACAGTACAGGGATAATACACACAGTGATGTCACAGTACAGAGATAATACACACAGTGATGTCACAGTACAGGATAATACACACAGTGATGTCACAGTACAGAGATAATACACACAGTGATGTCACAGTACAGGATAATACACACAGTGATGTCACAGTACAGAGATAATACACACAGTGATGTCACAGTACATGGATAATACACACAGTGATGTCACAGTACAGGATAATACACACAGTGATGTCACAGTACAGAGATAATACACACAGTGATGTCACAGTACAGGGATAATAACAGTGATGTCACAGTACAGGATAATACACACAGTGATGTCACAGTACAGAGATAATACACACAGTGATGTCACAGTACAGAGATAATACACACAGTGATGTCACAGTACAGAGATAATACACACAGTGATGTCACAGTACAGAGATAATACACACAGTGATGTCACAGTACAGGATAATACACACAGTGATGTCACAGTACAGGGATAACACACACAGTGATGTCACAGTACAGGATAATACACACAGTGATGTCACAGTACAGGATAATACACACAGTGATGTCACAGTACAGGATAATACACACAGTGATGTCACAGTGCTCAGACAATAAACACATCATCACGCTAAAAGGTAATGAACAATAGTCATGTCAGTGTACGGGGATATTAAGTATTAGATCTTCATATACTAAGACAGAACATTGTTCCTATAGGAGTAAAACATCCTGGGCCTTTCCTACATCTGTAAACATTTAAGACTTTAGACCAAAATTGAATTTATTAATCTAGTTCAGTGATCCACAACCTTTTTTGCACCAGGGACCGGCTTCAAGTAAGATCATTTCTCCATGGCCCGGATGGGAGCGGGGCAGGAGAGGGACTTTGGTGGGGCAGGGTTATAGGCAAGCTCTGTTGTGTGGACAGGAAGGCACTCCGACAGGACAGGCGGGCCGGCACTAGAGAAGAAGCAGATCCATCCACCTGTCTCATCTCATATGAATCTATATAACAGTTGACTTCTTACCTTCATCTGCAGAGACTTCGCTGCTGTACCCATCATACTCAGCGGACAGCGGGCTGTACTTCTGCCTGGTTTCCCACATGTAGTTCTGTTGCTTGTCTGAGGCAGGTCGAGATCCGTGCAAACGGCTTTTCGCCTCATGATATTTAGCCAGGCCTTCATCTTCACTTTCTGACGATGAACCATGGAAGTCACGACCTAGCCGAAACAGATAGACACACTGTTAGAAAGTTCACTATGGCGGACTCTTAAGGATTCAATTCGAGGTTATCATAGTACCGATATATCACATACTGGTGTGGGCCATATTTACCAAAGAGACATGGCCTTTATTTACTTAAAGGGGTTTTTCAGCATTCTCACATTGATGGCCTATCCTTAGTAGGTCGTCAATATCAGATCCCACACCCGGCACACCGAGCAGTCTGGTGGTAGCAGAATCCATAGCTGCTCGAGGTATCATTGAGTATAGAACTGAGTATACAGCTCAGTACACTGTGTAGTGGCCATTTTTAGTTCCAGCTCAATTCCCATTCTAGTGTACAGAGTTGTGTTCAATGGAGATACACGTCTTTGTACACTGCGTATTGGCCGATCCTGTTTACAATCAAATGAAGTAATGGCCACTACACAGTGACCAGAGCACTCTATTTTTGGTGAACACAGCTCTGTACACTGTAATGCTTTTGGGCACTGTAGTTTCCGCTCTTCAGTACGGTTGAGCGATCGGGATCGGGACCTTTTTAGGCGGGATCGAGGTCTCACATTAGTTCCCACCATGCTTGGCTACTGGCCAATCATGGTGGGAGAAGCTAACATTAGGGTTGAGCGATTGGGAAAGATCGGATCCCGATTGGCAATCGAGCAAATTTCACAATCGGGATCAGCTAGAAAATGATCGAAAATCGGATTTTAAAAACGATCCTGAAATCTCAAGATCAACTCAACCCTACTCTTCAGTTGACCATGGAGGTATCAAATATGGGACCACCATCAACCTGACATTTAAGACCTATTGTAAGAAAAAGCCATTAATTTCTACGTCCCCCAAACCATTTTAACTAAGATTTACACAATTTCAAAAAATATAATGTCAAATATCAAAGTCATTTTAGATACAGAAGAAACCATGGAAGAAACCAGAAGTCAGAAATGGTTCTAAACTACAATATCATGAAGGAAATCAATCGCCAACTCATTGAGAACACCACAAGAATATATACCATATAACGAAAAGTTTACCAAATTTTATGGTACTCCATCAAATACAAAGAGGACCATTTCCCCAATTTCAGCAACTTCCAAACCAACTGAAGGGAAACCCATGAGATCAGTTCATGAAGTATATTAGATAGAGTCTTGAGAAAACCACCCATCGACATCAAAAACTCCAAGAAGTCAGAAAGTAATAGAGTCTGGGAAAGAAGATTGCAGGACAGCGCTGAGGAGTTGTTGCACGTCAAGAAGTGCTGAAGATCACTTTACCTTGATGTCGCCCTTTCTTGTCTTCGGAGATGTCTACATCTCTTTCCTTACCCTTTCGATGTTGCTTCTCCCTCAACTGTCTTCTGTCTTTGGTTTCATGAACCTTACCAGAAGGACTCTCATCGCCCCTTCCATAATTTTCTCCAGGATCTTCACTCTGGTTCCTCTGCTTTTTAGACTGGTCACCATGAATCTGTTTAATATCTGGAAGTTTACGATGCTTTGACTGGTTCGCCTTTTTCTCTACGACCTGATCTTTGTTACCCCGAGGAGATGACAAGTGATGATTCCTGGGTGATCTTGACCTCAATGTTTTTGAACCATGACCTGTAACGTCATTTGTTTTTGCTTGTTCTCTAGGATCATGGTCACCTTCTCTATGATGATTGGGTTTGTTACTCGTCTTTTTGGATCTTTCCCTTCTTTCTGCTCCTCCAGTAGTAAGACCATGTCCATCACTATAATCACCATTTTGGTTTTGGTTCCCATGAGCCCTGTCTTCTATGGTCTCTTTGTTGTGAAAATGATGTTCCTCTCTCTCTGATGTTGGGAAGTCATTATGATGATGCAAAAATTCATTCTCTTCATGATGTCTACCATCATGAATATCGTCATTTCTCCGATGCCTTTCCCTCTTGTGTCCTTCTGATGGTCTTTGTTGAGTTGTAACTGTTTTTGAGGTTGATCCATGTCCATTTGTATCTCTGGGTATGGGATCTGTATGACCTGCGTAACCATCATTTGGACTATCTTGAGTCAGTTGACTGTCGTCTTTGGTATTTGTGCCCTTCATCTGATTCTCTTCCTCGTCTGTACGAAGTACATGTATCATACTTGTAACCTGCTCCGTAACAGAGTCTGCCACGGTATAGCTGACCTCTTCCACAGCACTGGCCAGACCGTCCACGGCATTACTTAGAGTGTCCACAATCGAAGACATGGATGGAAGGCTGATGTTCTGCTGAAAGCTCCTGAAGAACGCCATCACGTCTTCTACGTTGAGCAAAAACTTACTAAATAGCCAAATGGACTTCTGATTTTTGTATTAAAAAATATTGTATTAAAAATAATTCTTCCCAGTGTTTTGCTGTAATCCGGGTCTCTATTGACCACTCATGTGGATGAGAGGAGAGTACAGAATGATCTCTGTGGTAAGAGTGATATCAAGTGTTAGACAATTTACGTATCATCAATTTTTTTCTTAATTGATTTATTGAAACCATAAAGTGAAATCTGTCTATAGATTTTTTTCCTATTTTCTGGCCATGATTATGGGGGCGGCCATCTTGCCTGAGCTTCTCCTTTGCTCAATTTACAGCATTTACTGATATACTTTACAGCATAGTCAAGCGCAAAATTCAACATATCTGATGGTTCTTTTTCCCTGACATCAGGATACAGTCGGGGCACCCCTATATAGTGCAATCGTCAAGGTTGGATGGGCAAATTTAGAAGATGGTACCTTCATTTTCTTAAGCTACATCCCAGTGGAAGTCAATGGAAAAGAAGAAAATGTGGAGCTCCTATGCAACATGTAAGGTTGCTCAAGACTTACATTTATGGTTCAAGCTCATCAGCAATGAAGGGTGGTCATCTCTGCAAGGACCCATTGGGTTGCAATCATTTTGTAAGCTCAAGGAAGTCTATAATAGGGAAATTTTTTCAGGCTTCAACTACCTAGAAACTTCAGGGGAAATTTATCACAGGATATGCCATAAACGTCTCATATTGGTAGTTGCAACAAAAAATCCAAGACAGCCACGCTCCTATGAACATAACTGATCGGTAATTGGTAGGAGAGCAACCGGAACAGGTACTCATCCAATCCGAGACTGGGTCACAGGCGTCTTATAAAGAAGACACTTGGAGGTCCGAGTGTGGAACTACCACAATGATCTGGAGTTGTGTGGAATCCGAGAGAGAATATTAGGGAAAAAATTCCCAAAATTGCCAGGATGCTCGCTCTCTCTCGGGGAAGTAGGAGACGATTCAGTCATAGTACGACGTACAACTAAAACAAGGTACCAATAAAGTTCTATGCTGTACTACGAGCGTATCGTGTCCTATTTCCCCAAGAGAGAGCACGCATCCTGGTAATTTTGGCAATTTCTTCCCTACTATTCTTTATAAATATCTCATAGATGCAGACCCAACATCTGGGAATGTAGGTCCCCTAAACCAATCTGATAAGGCAGTTGCAGGTGGACGTGCAAGATCATGGACCTCTCCATTGACTTCTTTGGAAGTCATGAAAACAGTCAGGCATACTTGCCAGATGTGGTAGAGTTCCATTGTTCTAGACGAAGGTGCTGGTGCCAGAAGTAGGACCCACTACTGCATGGTGCCAGCTCAACCATATCATTGACTCCGGACCACACTGGGAGGACACCGAAAAACCCGGACAGGCCAGTATGTTTTTTTAAAAAAACTATAACCTCCCTCAGCCTAATTAAAAATAAAATTTAAGCTTGGACAACCTCTTTAAAGAGGACCTTTCACCATTTCCACCAGTTCCAACTCAATGCATCCATCAATAGGTGCCAGTCCAGTGGTTATGGCACATTTGGAACTTTTTTCTTGCCCTATACCGTCAGGTGGGCGGCCCCAGGCTGGAACAGAAAGACTGGGACTGCCCGTCTGACAGTAGAGAACATAATTGTGCTGATACTGACAGCAATGACTGCTCAGGAATGGTGGGGGCTAGAGAAAAAATTGCAACTGTAGTAAGCTGGTTGCACATGACCGTAGGCTAACCGGCTGCTGTTAATGAATGATACAGGCGGCACAAGGGGGACAGGTGGATGTTATCCATGTGCCGCCTGTGCACCGGCCGTGCTTTCGCGGCCCCTTTCATTCAACGAATCGGATCCACGGAAGCAGGGCGTCAAAATCGGACAGGAATAGAACCAATTCCATATTTTGCAGCACCTACACGTGATCGTGTAATTCAGTCATCGAAATGAATGGGTCAGTTTCCTATCCAGGACCATTCCTATAGTCATGCGTACGGGGGCTTAGAATGAGTTGGCGGTGGAGGTGGTGAAAGGTCCTCCTTAAAGTCAACCCCTTGCAGATTCTTAAATTGCAGGTGCCATGACTCACTCAATGTCTAAGCACCATAGAATCAAGTCCTCCATTTACATCACTCAGAAATGGCTCAACCCATACGTAAGGTCCGAACAAAAATTTTTGTACATTTTCAAAAACTTTTTAGCGTTTCTAATCCAGAATATTATTGGCGGTCCGGGTCCGTACACCGCATTCGATGATATTTCGGGAGGTAATTTTAAGGTGAACTATACAAATATCAAACGCGGTATTAGCTAGGGAAGCTTAACGACAATCGGCAAAGTCAATTCTGGGCCCCATACAGTCAAAAATCACTATGATTTTTTTTTTTTTCTCTTTCTTTTCTTTTTGGAACAGAATCACGCGCTTTTCAATGCAACAAATAAAATCAGCCTACTATAGTCCTACGGTGTTTTACAGTGAGCAACTTTATTTCAATGAGCATGTTATAATTTTAGCACTTAATATTCTTCTACTCTTACTGAAAAGCTGCTCTAGAATTATGTTACATTGTCCTCCGATGAATGACTTACCAAGAAAGAAAAAACGCGCTTATTCTTTTGTCATCGCCGAGCTACGACTTCGCATAACTAAGTGACATTTTTAATGACGGTGCCAATCACGGCTATACATTATTGTATAGAGAGACTATCCCAGTATTTTTATTCACGTTCTGAAATGGATACGGAGACCATTTGTAGGTATTGTTGATGGCCCTGGCGGCTATGGATAGGCTTCTATGCCCTATTGTTCAGGATACGACGTTCTATTCGTTTCACCCTATATTTTCCCGTTTTATGAAGCCCTATTAACTCCTTAGGGACCAGCCTATTTTGAGACCTTAAGACCAAATGTTTCCCTTAATTTTTTTTTTCGTTATTGAAGAATTCCAACGGCTTTAACCCCTTTTTGGTTTTTATGTTTCGCTCCCTGCCATAAGGTTTTTTTTTATTTTTTCCATCCTTGGAGTCATAGGACATAGGCAAACTGTATTTAACAATGGTACCGTTTAATATTCCAAAATATGTACTGAATTCTGAATGGGGTGGAATGAGAGAAAAATCGCATTTGTGCCGCTTTCTTATGGGTTTTGTGTTTAGGGCGTTTACTGTGTAGACTAAATGACATGTCAGCTGTATTCGGCGAGTCGTCACGAAGGCGCTGACACCAAATTTATGTAGTTTTTATTTGTATACTTTTTTGCTTTTACTTATAGAATTTTTAGTTTTTATTTTAAAGAGATTCTACCATTAAAATCACATTTTTTTCTCAATAACACATAGGAATAGCCTTAAGAAAGGCTATTCTTCTCCTACCTTTAGATGTCTTCTCCGCGCCGCCGTTCCATAGAAATCCCGGTTTTCAGATGTATGCAAATGAGTTCTCTCGCAGCACTGGGGGCAGTCCTCAGCGCTCAAACAGCACTAGGGGCGTCCCCAATGCTGCGAGAAAACTCTCCATCTTCTTCAGGAACCGGCCTCTCTGCACGTCTTCTTCCGGAGCTGGGTTCAAACTTCTAGGTCTCAGGCAGAGCAGACTGCGCATGCCCACAGGCCACGAGAAAATGGCTGCTTACACAGTAAGTAAGCATCTATTTCCTTGTGGCCTGTGGGCATGCACAGTCGGCTCTGCCCGAGGCCTAGAAGTTTGAAAGCCAGGACGGAAGAAGACGCAGGGAGAGGCCAGTTCCTGAAGAAGATGGAGGCGGTGCTGGAGAGTTCTCTCACAGCATTGGGGATGCCCCCAGTGCTGCGAGAGAACTCATTTGCATACCAACGAAAACCGAGATTTCTACCGAACGATGGCGCGGACAAGACAGCTAAATGTAGGAGAAGAATAGCCTTTCTTAAGGCTACTCCTACGTGTGATCAAGAAAAAATGTGATTTTAATTTTAAAATTAATCTAAAATTAATTTTAGAATCCCTTTAATTTAAATAGTTTTTTAGTTTTTAGTTATATAATTTTTAATTTTTACTCAGATAGTTTGTAGGTTTTTTTATATTGTTTTTAGTTTTTTAAATAATTTTTAGTTTATATTTTTATTCATATAGTTTTTCCTTTTATTTTTTATTTTTCATAGTTTTTCCTATAGTTTAACACCTTAAAAAACTTTTAGAGTCAATATATACTGACACTTTCTTTTATATTTCCATATACGGGGCTGCATAATGCGTCTTTTAGGGGAGGGGCAGATGTACTTTACATTTATACCAGATGTGTTGTGTACCAGAAAAAAAATGGTGGTCATTTTGATTTTTTTTTTTTCCGTCATGGCATTGGTGCATGAGAAAAATATTCTTAGAAGTTTGTAATTGGGGCATTTTTGGACGAGGAATACCTAATGCGTATGTGTTCTACTTTATTTATTTTTATGTTTGATCTACGGAAAGGGTGACTTTAGTTTTTTGGGGTTTTTTTTCCACTTTTGAGCCCCAGGGTGCCTGAACACTAATACAACATATTGCAATGTTAATGCATCTTTTGGGTTAATGCGCACAATCAAAGCTGTGTTATATTGTAATGTAATTTTAAAGACTGCATCCACCCATTTTCCATCCTCCATTAGGCGCCGAGCCACTGATTCCAATGCCGTTGGAATTTTTTCTGTGGCCCCTATCAGTGCAGTTACTTTCAGCACCTAATATGCTAATCAGGTTCTCTACTGTCAGATGGGTGGAGCCTGTTTGTCTACTCCAGCCCAGGACTGCCCACCAGTAGGGAGCCTAATTAACATATTGGGTGCTGAAACTAATGCTCATGAATTGCTCAGGAATGGTGGGGGCCACAGAAAAATTTCCAACTCTGCCAAAATCAGTGGAGCAGTAACTGTACAGATGGTGGAGGTGGTGAAAGGTCCTCTTTAATTGCTATTCCATTAGTAGGGCTACATGGGGTTTGTTTTTTGCAGGAGTAGATGTAGTTTTTATTGTCGATAAATTATAATTTAACAATTCATTTTTTTTCAATGAGAAGTAAAATAAAACTGCAATTCTGAGATTGTTTGCATATTTATTTTTACACTATAAAATGGGAAGTAAAACGTAACACGCTAACTTTATTTTATTGACCCAACTCTGGCTTTGGCTTAATAAAACACAGTAAAATTGCAGCTTTTCTCTCTTTTCAAGCTTAGAGCTCGTTCCCACGATGTAACGCGGCGCTCATTCTGACACGTAAACTCGTGTCAGAGTGAGCCCTTCAAAACAGAATCCCATTGACTTCAATGGTTTCCGTTTAACATGTGTAACCCATTGAAATCAATGGGTTAAAAAGCCTCCCATTGATTTCAATGTGTAGTGCGCGTAAGACGGAACCCATTGAAGTCAATGGGATTCTGTTTTGAAGGGCTCACTCTGACACGAGTTTACGTGTCAGAATGAGCGCTGCGTTACATTGTGGGAACGGGGCCTTAAGGTGTTTTTTTGGCTAAGGTTCCACAGGATGGAAACACAGCACTAAAGCACTGCAGGAACAATTGTGGCATGAACGCATCGCGGTTCTTCTCGCAGTGCTTTGAATAGAAAGTTCACTGAGTTTTCCTCCGCGGACTTTCTGCTACAATTATATCTACGGGGAAGCTGCCGGCGTTTCCATAGATATAATTGACATGCTGCGATTTCCAAAACTGCGACGGTTTTGGAAATCGCAGAATGTCCGCACTGCAATTTTTTCCGCAAAGTGGAGATGGGAGTCACATGAAGTACTGTAAACTGCCGCGTTTCCAGCCCGTGGAGCCCCGACCTTAAAGGGATTCTATCATTAAAACTTTTTTTTTTTGTAGATAAGACGTCGGAATAGCCTTTAGAAAGGCAATTCGCCCCTTACCTTTAGATGTGGTCTCCGCCGCGCCGTTCCTTAGAAATACCGTTTTTTACCGGTATGCAAATGAGATCTCCCGCAGTGATGGGGGCGGGCCCCAGCGCTGAAACAGTGATGAGTGCGTCCCCACCGCTGCCAGAGAAGTGTCTCCAAGCGCCGCCTCCTTTTCCGTCCGCCGCGTCATCTTCAATGTCTTCCGGCGCAGGTTTGTAACTTCTAGCAGAGCAGAGCAGACTGCGCAGGCGCACAGGTCATGGGAAAATGGTCGCTTGCACAGTATTGTTAGCGGCCATTTACCCATGACCTGTGTGCCTGCGCAGTCTGCTCTGCTCTGCTAGGTTACGAGCCTGTGCCTGAAGTCATTGAACATGACGTGGCGGACGAAGAAGGAGGCGGCACTTGGAGACACTTCTCTGGCAGCGGTGGGGACGCCCTCATTGCTGTTTGAGCGCTAGGTCCCGCCCCCATTGCTGCGAGAGAACTCATTTGCACACCGGTAAAAAACGGTATTTCTGTGGAACGGCTCGGCGGAGATCACGTCTAAAGGTAAGAGACGAATAGCCTTTCTTAAGGCTATTCCGATGTCTTATCCACACAAAAAAAAAGTTTTAATGGTAGAATCCCTTTAAAGATTTTTTTAATTAAATTTGCAGCAGCAATAATACAGAACGTACAATAGTAACAAAGGTCCTCTCACCTGAATGATTCTTTGCACCAAACTCTGAGCTTCCTCGGTGGAACCCCCCAGTTTTGCCAACACACATCTTCTTATTGATGTAGAGGAACAGTAACAGGAGAAGAACGATGGACACGCCAACTGCTGAAAGAAAGCCAACAGCTTCTGGAGACACTAGAAGGAGACACAAAAGTAACAAAAGTAGACAGTCAGCCAACCACAGAACTATCATCAAACATGAATAGGGGTCAGACTATTTCAAGCCTTTAAGCCAGTTTTGGTCTTCAGGGTCTACATGATCTTCTTTGGTTTCCACCATTAGCATAAGGACAACACATTCAGGTTCTTTGATACAGTTTCCAAAGCCAAGGGTGAAAACCTACAGAAGACAGAAGGGATTTCTCCTTTCCTTGGGCTCCACTTCTGGCTTTGGCTTCACAAACTGTATAGTAAAACAATAAATTGTGTTTTTACTCAAACTGATTTTTTGGTTTTTTTTGCAAGACAACTTGTGTATTTGTAGCTTTCAGTCATTCATATATTTTTTAGGCTAAGTTAGTTCTGCTAAGTTCTGCCCCTTCTGGTTCTCGCTGAGGTCAATCAGTGAAAGGACTGCAATTAGGGTTAAGCAATCGGGATCGGAAAAGATCGGATCCCGATCGGCGATTGAGCAAATTTCACGATCGGGATCAGCTGTAAAATGATCTGAAATCAGATTTTGAAATCTCAAGATCGGCTCAACCCTAAAAGTGACTTTTCCCATAGAGAAGCATTGACTAGGGTTGAGCGATCGGGATCGGGTAAGATCGGATCCCGATCAGCGATCAAGCAAATTTCACGATTGCAATTGGGATCGGCTGGAAAATGATCGGAAATCGGATTTTAAAATCGATCCTTAAATCTCAAGATCGGCTCAACCCTATCTACAATGTTACTACCTGGGTCCTCTTCGTGAAGCCTACTGTGGCTGCTGATTGGCCTCAGCGGTCACATGACCATTGAGCCAATCAGTGGCTTCAGCGGAACTCCGGAAGAGACCCGGAACAGAAGAATTGGGACGTGTGGAAGGACACTGGAGCATCGGGGACAGGTGAGTATGAATTTTTTATTTTTTTTACTGCCTCCGACTGATTTAAAAGTGAAAAGGGTTATCCATGTTTGCCTAGACAACCCCTTTAAGGGGATTGTGCCATTAAGGGCACTCATTCCCTATTCAGAACATAGGGGACAATGCACTTGCATTACCAGCCCCTCATTCACTTCTATAGGGCTGCCTGACTGTAATCTTCCGCAGAGTTGCAGCCCCATGGAAGTGACTAGTGGGCTGGTAACGCAACCTCACTGAAGGCCATATCGGGAATCACAGTCCCCTGTTCTCCTGAATCGCTGGGGGGAGGTTGATCAAACTCCAGACATCAGACACTCACCCCCTGTCCTGTGGATAGGGGATAAACCCATTTAAGGGTGGGGACACATAGGCAGCAGGTTAGCTACTACAAGCTTGGTGGCAGGTAACCTGCTGCGATATACAGTAGCAGCATAGAGTAGAAAATTTATAAAAAATCTCATCTACATGCTGCGACCTCTGTTGTTGTTGCCATTTTAGTCAATATGCAAATGAGATCCTTGCAACAATGTGTGTTACCGCTTACCACTTTGGAGCATCTTCTATGCTCACTGAGATAAGCAAGACAATAGAAAGTATCTATGGACAGAATTCCTTAGTAACTAAAGAGTGAACTGCAAATTAGCTAGAAGGGAAACACCTAGTGGCAAGAAATTAAGAGAAGTTTTTGTAAGTAGAAAGCAGCCACGTTTTTTATTACATTTTGGTTTAGGAATCACAGGATCTATAAAATGAGGCTAAATTGTCAGAAAAGTTAGTGACCATTTAAATGTGATACGAATGCAGCCTTACGATGTTTTTGCATCCGTCTAAAAAACAGAAAAACTCATTTGTTTTGAGGATTTTTAACACTGAGTTCTATGTAAACTCTGAACGGATGAAACATGTGATCTGAATAGAGCCTAAGAGAGCAAATTCAGAATATATACAGCTATAGTGCAGAGTGAAATTTCGTAGTACAATGAATATTTCAGGGTATATGTACAAGGACGTATTTCTGGGTGTAAACAACAACACAATATATTGTAGTGAGAAGAGACAAATACACATGCGGGCAGGTCTACACTGGAGAGCGAGTAGTGCGGTCACATCAAGACACAGGAAGACTCGGCAGACAGGTATACATAGCATGAATCAATAAAATAGCTCCAGGGCAGCTGCAGGAAAGAAAATCAAATTATAGCTGTGAACAGTCATCCATGACATCATCACAGTCCATATGTATAATCCTAACTAATTCAGGATATCTGGGAAAACATAGCAGCAGGATACTGCCGAGGCACCATCCATATAACAACTTAATGGCATCCAGGCCTATATAGCAGTAGTAAACAGCATGATAATGCGCCATAAACCTGTGACATATTGGAGTATATTACATAAGTCCTTTAAGGGTACAGTCGCCCAAAGCCTGATACTGATGCCGAGGAAGAGGTATAAACGAAGCACTAAAATAATTGCCTGGATCGGTGCACAGTGGAGCCAAGTAATAGCTGCCATATGAGCTGTGTCACACCACCTGGCTGCTGCGGGATGCACCTGCACCAAAAAAGTAACAGTTTTGATGTCTGTAACTGCACAAGACAGAAAAAAAGGGTCTCTACTACTTCTGGCCTTACCCCAAAAAGCCCAACCCCAACTGACCCCCCTATAAGGACCTTTCACCACGTCCACTAATTCTAGTTCTTATCTGTAAATAGGTGCTGCTCCTCTGATTCCAGCACAGTTGGAATTTTCTCTCGCCCCAACACCACTCCCGAGCAATAAGTGCAGGTAGTTTTGGTGTCTGATGGGCTTTTACGCTCTGCACTGTCAAAAAGGCGGTGTCAGGCAGGGAACGTGATTCTGAGCTCCAATCAGAGGCAGCCAGTGTCAGAGATCAGAGTCACACCCCCTGCCTGACCCCGCCCTCCTGACCGTACAGAGTCTAAATAGCATATCAAGCACCAAAACTAACAACATTGATTGCTCAGGAATGGTGGGGGCTGGAATCCAACTGTGCTGGAATCAGTGAAACAGCAGCTATTAAATGATGAAAATAACTGGACTTGTAGGAGGGGGAAATGTCCTCTTTAAATTTACGACATCACAGAACAGATCCAACCAGGCCATACCACAGGCTACGGGGCAACGATCCGACTGCTACAAGCTACCAAACCGCAGTCCTACACAGCAGTTCCTAGACACCAAGGACAAGTCTATCGCCTCCTAACCAGGGCTGTGAAGACAGTAGACAAATCAATGACTCCACAGCCTTGTTCCAAACCTACTTTGGCTCCCTCCTGGACTGACACCTCCTCGGGCTAACAAGACACTCAACCCACACTACTTCAACAACAGCCTGTCTAGCCTATTAGGTTCTGCAAGCTGTCCTCCACCACATTTGGATGACCCTAGTCTGCTACTTCCAAGCACAAATAGTTTTTTCTGGGTCTGCTCATCATCTGCTTTCCATCAACCTTGCTCGGGTGTAGAAAACTCTAGCTTAAAGGGTCTCCAAAAGAATGCCAGGTAATCCGCATCTCCTTAAACAGATTGCCTTTGCTCGCCACCCTTCAGGGTTCAGAGACTTTTTGACCATCCATGCTCTACTCTGGATTCTGGGAAAACCATATGAAAGAGAATATGGAAAACTTGCTCGAGCGCAACCCTTTGATCAATACCTGGAGCACAAGCCAGAATATCTCCTCCAAAAGGAAGTCATGCCCATGTGCAGACAGATTTATCTCTTATAATTAAGAAGCCACTTCTGCCTCGAGCCAACCCATGCTTCTTGATGGACAAGCCAAATCCAGCCTTCAGCCAACCATGGTGCATCCAATGGACAGGGCCAAGGCATAAAAGTTTGCGATGGCCAAGCGAAGATCTACTTGACCTGTACTTGGCAAGTCCTTGGTGCCCCACCAAACTACATCCAATGATGAGCTTTCCTTAACCCTTTCTATCAGCACCCGGACCACAGGTTTTTCATGGGACACACTAGGTCTGGTGGTGTCTACCTTTAGCTCTAAGACGCCATGACAGAACATGACATGACATCAGTCTCAGCAAATCAGCATCTAAAGGTGCACTATTGGCATATAACACTTGAGTAGCCTGCACAGGGCCCAGACTTCAACCCCATGCAACACCTTTCAGACCAATTACACTGCTGACTGCAATGCAAGCTTTCTCCCCCAGCATCAGTGTCTGCCCTCTCCAATGCAGACTTCAACCCCATGCAACACCTTTCAGACCAATTACACTGCTGACTGCAATGCAAGCTCTCTCCCCTAGCATCAGTGTCTGCCCTCGCCAATGCAGACTTCAACCCCATGCAACACCTTTCAGACCAATTACACTGCTGACTGCAATGCAAGCTCTCTCCCCCAGCATCAGTGTCTGCCCTCGCCAAGGCTCTTTTGGCTAAATGAGCCCAAATTCCCGCAGACACTCTCAAAAATCTTCCAAGAAGAGAGAAGGCTGTTCAATCTACAAAAGGGGCCCAACTCCATATTGATATATGAATGAACCTGCAAGTTCATACATATCAATACTCAGCTCTAGGTTAACTTCGAGAATAAATGGAACCAAATAAAAAAAAAAAAACACATTTTTTTGTGCAAAATCCTGCGTGCCACTTTTTGATGCTTTGTAGCCCCACTTGCTTTAGAAGAGAAAGAGTTAAAAGCAGCGGTGTAAATTAGAGGACAATTACGGCATATTTCATGCACGCTATCATTATATCACCTGTATTCCATGACAAACTCTACCATTAGCAGCAATTATGTACTTGGTATTTCTAAAGAAAGTTTGTCAGATGAAGATTGTCCCTGAAAACCATTTGTGATAATTACACGGGGTGACACGTTACTAAGAATTGCCGAAACATGTGCGGGGCGAGCGTCTAAAGTGATTACAGCATGTGCAGGGTTAACACTATACTAAATTAGATATCGGGGTAAAAGTGAATGGTACTGAAGGTGTTAATAAAAGACTGTCCATTATTAATCTAATGCTCCACTTGCCAAAAAATAGATCCTGTAGTCATATCTGAATATAATGTACACGAAATAGGGAGTCTGACTACAAGATTAGAATGTTTGTAGTCTGTTACCATGGAGACGCATTCAGTACGGTGCAAACACACGACAAAATGTTGCAAAGTAAGAATGTTTTCAGAAACAGAAGGGTTAATTGTTTATTTTTGTCAATTCACAAAATGAAGTGAAAAAAAAAAGAGAGAAATGTAAATCCTATTAACATTTGGGGTGACCTTTGCCCTTTTGCCCTTTGCCTTCCATCAATCCTTCTCGGTACTTGCAGTTTTTGGCAGAACTGGGCAGGGAGGTTGTTCCCGCCGCCATCTTGGAGGACTAAGCCTAGATCATCTGTGGATGTGGCTTGTCCAGTCCGTCTGTCTCTTCATGTCATCCCAGACAGACTGGATGATGATGAGATCAGGGCTCTGCGGGGGCCGGACCATCACTTCTAGGACTCCACCTCCAAAGGGCAAAGGTCACATCATTTTGTTAATTGACAAAAATAACCTATTAATCCTTCTATTCCTAAAAGCGTTCTTACTTTGCAGCATTTTTTTCCTAGCATGCCTAAAGCTTTTGCACAGGAGCTGCATACTCAAAATGGTAGAAAGTTTCTAATCGAGATCTTTTGCAACAATTTTATGCATTTTTAGATACATCGAAGGAATACAAAATTAATTGCAAATGTCAACATATATCAATATGGAATGTAACAAAGGAGCAGCGACAAAAAAATCAAGTATTTTTATGCAAGTGAAGTGAATATTGGTATCCTACTAATATTATACAGGTGAAAGTTTGTGTGTTTGGATTTTTGTGGGTTTGTGTGTTTGGATGTTTGTGGGTTTGTGTGTTTGGATGTTTGTTCCTCAATCATGCAAAAACCGCTCAACCGATTTGAGTGAAATTTTCCACAAACATAGTTCATAGGCAGGATTGAAAGATAGGCTACTTTTTGGAACAATGACGGACGTACGTTCTTGGCAGGAGCCACCGAAAACCATAACTCATAGCAGCAGCTCTGCAATCCCACACACTTCTTAGCATAGCAAGCCACAGACTCCCTATTGCCGCCTCCGGGCTAGCCCCTAACCCCAGGCAATAACATTTACATATGCGTTCAAACTTCCCGGCTCACGTTAAGGTTACTCCAGCGGCCTACCTCTTCCACGCTCCGGACCCGGCATCTTTGCCGAACACCAGCGCAATCGGGATCCGCAACACCGCCCAGCCTGCCACAGCAACTACACTGTATTTGCAGGCGCATGCGCACATTGACGACCTACACAACGTCTTATTTGCGGCTTTGCGGCTGTAGCCTAGGCCACAGTGCCGGAAGTGTTCGGCAGCCCGCGACAGTCCCGGATGGCGCACTCAACTTACTGGTCTTGCGCCTTACCGACCCTCCAGCTTAGCTATGGTGAGTACGCCGTCTCAATCGGCAGAGGGACAGTGCATGTGCCGGCAGGGGAGTTAGTGGATTTTGTGGAGGGGGCTAAACAGGGAGTTTTGTGGGGGTGCCCGACAGGTGGGGGCCATAGGAGGGGGGTCTGCAGAAAAAGGGGGGTGAGGAGGTTGACCCGGGGTGCAGCGGGAGAGAGAGGGGGTCCGGGGCGCTGGTGGGGGTGCAGGAGGTGCCGTGGGGGTGTGGCCAGGGCCATGGGAGAGAAAGGGGGTCGGGGGCGCCGGGGCGTGAAGGGGCATGCTGCGGGGAGCCAGGAGCAGACGGTAGGTAAAAAGCCCACGGGGACAGGGGAGGAGCAAATGGGACAGGGGCGTGCAGGAGTGGACATGGCGGCACACGGTAGATCATAATCAACGGCGAATGCCGAAATATCAGTGGCTCAGCGCCAACTCCAACCCGCAGACGAAGACGCGGGCAGATGCTAGTGGTATATATAAGGGATATAATCGCAATATACTGAACCAATATAATCCAGTCTGACCTAAACCAACAGACTTTATAACTTACTGTCAGAGTTGTCAGAGGATCCACTCCCAGTGACTACAACTCCTGTATTATTTAGTACTGCCATCTGACATGTAACACAGAGACAGCTCTGGGAGACCCAACCCATTTACCCCCTCCCCAGTGAGTAATAGGAACATGAACAAGTGACCCACTTTCCTATAAATGCCATAAATAACTAACCCAAGGCCTGCAGAGTATCGTGGGGCAAACCAGAACCAGAAGGCCCTCTATTAACTATCTCAGCCCCTCACAGAACCAGCGTATCAACCCAGTCCCACAGATACATAGGTGAGGGTCTCCTGAATCACACAGAGCTTTCCACTTGTGAATCACTGACCCAGTTGCCAGTTTTGGTGAAAATGCAAATGTTCTCAATATCCAAATTGTCCTTTGAAGTAATGAGGGAATAGGCGTGTACCTCTTTGGAGCAATGGCAACACCCTTGTTGCTCCAAAGAGCTCATTTGCACATGGACAAAAACTGCAATGGAGGCAGCAATTTCCAAGGGGAAAGCACTATTTGATTCAGATGACAGTAACCTATCTATCTGCAGGGCTGGGGTGATATGCTGGTTCTGGTGACAGTAACCTATCTATCTGCAGGGCTGGGGTGATATACTGGTTCTGGTAACACTAACCTATCTATCTGCAGGGCTGGGGTGATATGCTGGTTCTGGTGACAGTAACCTATCTATCTGCAGGGCTGGGGTGATATGCTGGTTCTGGTGACAGTAACCTATCTATCTGCAGGGCTGGGGTGATATGCTGGTTCTGGTGACAGTAACCTATCTATCTGCAGGGCTGGGGTGATATGCTGGTTCTGGTGACACTAACCTATCTATCTGCAGGGCTGGGGTGATATGCTGGTTCTGGTGTCAGTAACCTATCTATCTGCAGGGCTGGGGTGATATGCTGGTTCTGGTGACAGTAACCTATCTATCTGCAGGGCTGGGGTGATATGCTGGTTCTGGTAACACTAACCTATCTATCTGCAGGGCTGGGGTGATATGCTGGTTCTGGTAACACTAACCTATCTATCTGCAGGACTGGGGTGATATGCTGGTTCTGGTGACACTAACCTATCTATCTGCAGGGCTGGGGTGATATGCTGGTTCTGGTGACAGTAACCTATCTATCTGCAGGACTGGGGTGATATGCTGGTTCTGGTAACACTAACCTATCTATCTGCAGGGCTGGGGTGATATGCTGGTTCTGGTAACACTAACCTATCTATCTGCAGGACTGGGGTGATATGCTGGTTCTGGTGACACTAACCTATCTATCTGCAGGGCTGGGGTGATATGCTGGGTCTGGTGACAGTAACCTATCTATCTGCAGGGCTGGGGTGATATGTTGGTTCTGGTGACAGTAACCTATCTATCTGCAGGGCTGGGGTGATATGTTGGTTCTGGTGACAGTAACCTATCTATCTGCAGGGCTGGGGTGATATGCTGGTTCTGGTGACACTAACCTATCTATCTGCAGGGCTGGGGTGATATGCTGGTTCTGGTGACACTAACCTATCTATCTGAAGGGCTGGGGTGATATGTTGGTTCTGGTGACAGTAACCTATCTATCTGCAGGGCTGGGGTGATATGCTGGTTCTGGTGACAGTAACCTATCTATCTGCAGGGCTGGGGTGATATGTTGGTTCTGGTGACAGTAACCTATCTATCTGCAGGGCTGGGGTAATATGTTGCGGTCTGGTGACAGTAACCTATCTATCTGCAGGGCTGGGGTAATATGTTGCGGTCTGGTGACAGTAACCTATCTATCTGCAGGACTGGGGTGATATGTTGGTTCTGGTGACACTCCCTTTAAAGTAGACCCGTCACCTCTCTTGGTATATCCATGCTAGCAAATAGTGCAATTGCCCATAAAGAAGCATCTCTCCTTAAAACTCTGTGTTTTGTCATTCCTCTCTTATTCCTCCTGGAAATGAATGATTAAACTGACAACTAGGTGTTACCATTTTTTTGTCAAAGGGACGTATCCCTACTGCGTCAGCACTGATTTCACAATGTCAGAGTGTACAGGAACACGCCTCCTACTGGTAAGAGTTGTCAATTTATTTGTAAATTTCTAGGAGAATTAACAGAGGAACAGTACAAAGGAGGGTAAGGTTACAGGCACATGAGCGTAGAGGTTTTTACTATCCACACTATGAGTCCGTACTATATCCACAATTGCAGGTAACAACGACAGTCGTGTGAATACGTCTTATAAGAAAGGATGTTCAAGAATTGTTATATAATTGTAAATTTCTAGGAGGAATAATAGAGGAACCGAACAAAACAGGGTATAAGAAAATATATCATAAGACTTACTATAAAGATAACCTACGGCGCTTTTCCCATCTGCAGGACATCCCCACCCGCACACTACTGAATGAGGTGATGACAGGTCGCCCGTACCGGGTGTGGAATAAGTAACGTTTCCTCGGAGTCGCTCCTTACCTGTGCACGTCAGGGCTCTGCTGATATCACGCAGGATGGAAAGCTTCTGTCATATACCCACATCTACCGTATAAAGGATCCCGAATGTAAGCCCTGCTGTCACAAGCCGCATCCTGTGACCATGGCGGCTACCAGTTGCCGCTCGCTGCCTCCTTTGTCCCCATATGGCTACCTGCCTATATGTCACTAAAGCTTTAATTATTGATTCCATTGCTGCAATACTATCTGACCGATGTACAAATAAGGAAGTCACGTGAGAAGCCGAGGGAACGTTACATGTCGCCGGGTCCTCATTGTCTGATCCTGGTCGAGCAGCGAACCTGCCCAGCTGTGTATAGTGTATAACCGTAATACAGGGTGCAAAGTAAGGTGACGGCAAAAAGAGGATGGCGGTATATGTGATATAATGTAGTATATTGTAGTATATGTAATATAATGTAGTATATTGTAGTATATGTGATATAATGTAGTATATTGTCATAAATGTAGTATATTGTAGTATATATAAGGTATATTGTAGCATATTTAGTAAATTGTAGTATATTGTAATATATTTAGTACATTGTCGTATATGTAGTATATTGTAGTATATTTATTACATTGTAGTATATTGTAGTATATTTAGTACACTGTAGTATATGTAGCACATTGTAACAAACATATATGGTATATTGTAGTATATTGTAATATGTTTAGTAAATTGTAGTATATTTATTACATTGTAGTATATGTACTATATTGTAGTATATGTAATATAATGTAGTATATTGTCATAAATGTAGTATATAAGGTATATTGTAGTATATTTAGTACATTGCAGTATATGTAGCACATTGTATGCTACATACTGTATATAGTATATTGTATATTGTAATATATTTAGTAAATTGTAGTACAGTTATTACATTGTAGTATATTATAAGATATATATGGTATATTGTAGTATATGTAGTCTATTGTAATATATTTAGTATATTGTATTATAATGTAGCATCCTATTCTATTCTACTAATATTATAAATGTGAAAGTTTAGATGTTTGGATATTTGTTAGTCAATCACGCAAAAATGGCTGAACAGATTTGAATGAAATTTGGCACATAGATAGTTTGTAACCTCGATTAACACATCGGCTACTTTGTATCCCGGTACATGACATGGCTTCATGACTGTTATGAATTTATGTTCACATACTATATTACACTGCTCCTGCAGCAGATTATCTCAGCCAGGTCTGTTATCTCTCTGTGTAAACACTCAGCTAGTCCTTAGTGGATTGTGTACATACATTTGCATATTATCTGATCCGCTCCAGGCAACATGCTGACACATTGGATGGGAAAACACCTTTAATCTAAATTTGCAGTTTGCTACTTTTAAACATGCCGGGAAAAAGAAAATCAAATTTATTGCAAAAATCTAAAACAACAAGAGCTATGAGGGAGCCAGAAGTCACAGAGTTCTCCTCAAGCGGAGCTGACGGAGATCATCGTTGCCAACAACACACTCATTATATGGCGTCCCAGCGAGCTGCTGAGATGCCGGAACAATCACGGGCACTGCGCAAGAAATGAGTTCAGTGGCAGGCCAGCTTGACAGCTGCCGAAACGCTGGAGCAGGTGGATCATTAACGCCACCAACACGCTCATGCCGGAACAATCACGGGCACGGTGCGAGGAACACATTCAGCAGCAGGACAGCTTAAGAGCTGCCGAAACGCCGAAACAAGCAAACCATCAACGACAGCAATTTGCTGAATATAGGCAGATCATCGACGCCAACAACACACAGATGAAGTCTTGGCCAGAAATACACAAACAAACGACATACAAAATACACGAGTGCAAAACTGGGCAATTCTTATAGGGCCACTACGCAAACAAAAAATGAAATATACAAGTGCGAAGCCACGTCCTCCTGCTAGAATTGTAATATATTGTAGTATATGTAGTGTATTATAATATATATTTAGTGTATTGTAGTAGATTGTGATATATGTACTACATTATAGTATATTGTAGTATACTGTAGTATATTGTATATTGGAATATATTGTAGCATATTATAGTATATTGTACTATATGTAGTATATATTAGTATAATGTAGTATATATAGTATATTGTATTACTAAATTGTAGTATATGTATTATATTGTACAATATGTAGTATATTATAGTATACAGTATGTAGTGAATTGTACTATATGGAGTATAATGTAGTATATTGTAGTGTATTGTACTATATGTAGTATATTGTAGTATATGTAGTATATTGTAGGGTATTGTACTATATGTAGTATAATGTAGTATATGTAGTATATTGTAGTATATGTAGTATATTGTAGTGTATTGTAGTATATGTAGTATAGTGTAGTGTATTGTACAATATGTAGTATATTATAGTATACAGTATGTAGTGAATTGTACTATATGTAGTATAATGTAGTATATGTAGTATATTGTAGTATATGTAGTATATTGTAGTGTATTGTACTATATGTAGTATATTGTAGGGTATTGTACTATATGTAGTATAATGTAGTATATGTAGTATACTGGACTATATGTAGTATATTGTAGTGTATTGTACTATATGGAGTATAATGTAGTATATGTAGTATATTGTAGTGCATTGTACTATATGTAGTATAATGTAGTATATGTAGTATATTGTAGTATATGTAGTATATTGTAGTGTATTGTAGTATATGTAGTATAGTGTAGTGTATTGTACAATATGTAGTATATTATAGTATACAGTATGTAGTGAATTGTACTATATGTAGTATAATGTAGTATATGTAGTATATTGTAGTATATTGTAGTGTATTGTACTATATGTAGTATATTGTAGGGTATTGTACTATATGTAGTATAATGTAGTATATGTAGTATACTGGACTATATGTAGTATATTGTAGTGTATTGTACTATATGGAGTATAATGTAGTATATGTAGTATATTGTAGTGCATTGTACTATATGTAGTATAATGTAGTATATGTAGTATATTGTAGTATATGTAGTATATTGTAGTGTATTGTACTATATGTAGTATATTGTAGTATAAGTAGTATATTGTAGTGTATTGTACTATATGTAGTATAATGTAGTATATGTAGTATATTGTAGTATATGTAGTATATTGTAGTATATGTAGTATAGTGTAGTGTATTGTACAATATGTAGTATATTATAGTATACAGTATGTAGTGAATTGTACTATATGTAGTATAATGTAGTATATGTAGTATAGTGTAGTATATGTAGTATATTGTAGTGTATTGTACTATATGTAGTATATTGTAGGGTATTGTACTATATGTAGTATAATGTAGTATATGTAGTATACTGTACTATATGTAGTATATTATAGTGTATTGTACTATATGGAGTATAATGTAGTATATGTAGTATATTGTAGTATAAGTAGTATATTGTAGTGTATTGTACTATATGTAGTATATTGTTCAGCAAAAGCCTGCAGAACCTTCTACGCCATCAGAAGACAACTGTACCACCTCAAACCACTGGTGAGGGTCTGGCTGAAGATGTTTGACGCTGTTATCTCCCCGATCCTTCTCTATGGCAGCGAGGTTTGGGGCCCAGCCACCTATCCAGACCAGTCAAAGTGGGATTCCAGCCCAACAGAGAACTTCCACCTGGAGTTCTGCAAATACCTGCTCCATGTCCATCGCAACACCACCAACATGGCCTGCAGGGCAGAGCTAGGCAGACTCCCCCTATGGCTCACCATACAGAAGAGGGCGCTAGCTTTCCAGGCACACATCCAGGGGAGCAAGCCTGACTCCTACCACCACCAAGCATGACTAAGCCACCTGAGCAAACCAGACACTCACCAACCAAACAACAGCCAACCACCAAACCAAAAACACCAACAGATGATAACCAAGGCCGAAATAAAGGCGACCACAGAGGCAAACAGAGAGCGGTACATTGAAGAATGGAGAAACGAAATAAATAACTCCAAGAAACTCACCGTGTACCAATCCCTACAGAGGGACTACACCATGGCCACCTACCTGGAGAGAATACGCCACCCCAAGCACAGACAGACCCTGAGCCGATACAGACTGAGCGCCCACAACCTAGAGATAGAGACGGGGCGATACAGGCAGATGTACAAGCCACGGGAGAACAGACTGTGCCAGCACTGTGACCAGGGGGCCCTAGAAGACGAGACCCACTTCCTGCTACACTGCACCAAATACTCAGCTGTGAGGGCCGTCTACTACCAAAGACTCTCTGCCCACATCTCAGACTTCATATCTGCAGACGAGAAGAGGAAACTCTACATCCTACTGGGAGAAGAAGAGGCCACTGTGGAGATCGCTGCCCAATACGTGTCCAGCTGTCACCAAACAAGAGGAAGATGAGACTCCACGGACTGTTATATTTATCCCAATACACCCGCCCCACCCCACCCCACCCACCCCCACCTCCCCATATAGCAGTCACCAACGAAGAGGAAGATGAGACTCCACGGACTGTTATACCCCAAACCAACCGCCCCGCCCCACCCCACCTCCCCATATAACGGTCACCAACGAAGAGGAAGATGAGACTCCACGGACTGTTATACCCCAAACCACCCTCCCCCCCCCCCCCACTTTACTAGCTTTGGCAATGCCAAATATCTATTCGGACGTGCCAATAAAGCTTTTTTGATTTGATTTGATATTGTAGTATATGTAGTATATTGAAGTGTATTGTACTATATGAAGTATATTGTAGTGTATTGTACTATATGTAGTATATTGTAGTATATGTAGTATATTGTAGCATATGTAGTGTATTGTACTATATGTAGTATATTGTACTATATGTAGTATATTGTAGTATATGTAGTATATTGTAGCATATGTAGTGTATTGTACTATATGTAGTATATTGTAGTATATGTAGTATATTGTAGTATATTGTAGATTTCATCAACTACACTTAAAGGTTTTATATCACAAAAAATAATTAATCCTCTATCGATACGATCAAGGAAAAGCTGTAGAGCAGAGGGTGTTTGACCACTGAGACGTCGCTGATTCTGAGAACAGGGAGTGTTTTACCCACATGTGATAGACAGGCCCTAGAGTATGCAGACACACCCTTGCTCCTATTCACTTCAATGGGGATTGGCGGAAATATCTGAAGTACCCCTATCTCTGGCCCTCCCATTACATACCCCCCAATAGATTATCAGATACATCTGTAGAGTCTCTTTGGGGTCCCCTCTATTAATGGTAAGGACACAAGAGCCTGAGCTATCTTATCTCTATCAGGTGCAGAGAAGATGATGGGTATTTAGGTCGATGTCCTTCCAGGGAAGATCGAGTGATTGAACATCTTTAAGACTTCTTAATTGGCGTTAAAGAAAACCTGTCATGTTATATATTACCTCTTACCTGTCATATTATAGAGTGGAAAGAGATGATAAGATTGATATATAGGTGGGTTGCATACCCCATCCCACCTCCCCACACCTCATGGCCCCATCTTGGCCATCTATCCCATCATTCTTTGCACTGTCTTTATTTATCAAGCCATGCACTTCCATTATATAGGACGTCTCAATGGCTTGTACATAAATCCATACAATGATCAAACCTCATGCTAAACAAAAGACAGTCCTACGAGTCTGGAAAAGCCCAGGCCATTAAAATACTGTTTAGTGTTGTATACATAGAGCGTGCCAAAACCTGTATGAGACACAAAGGCAAATGTGGTAACATGATCGGCAGCAGCCGCTCTCTACAGGTCGCACCATGTTTACTTCATTGGCAGGGACTGGGGTTAGACCTTGGACAATGGCTGGAGAAGAATAAATCGTGTCTCCGCTGTCCCTGGGGATTGTATAGGCCAAGTGCTGGCTATTTAATAAAACACAATACTGTCTAATTCCACCTTGTTGTCTATCTCTACTGTATTGTATGGGTTATTGTACCATGCGCCACCCACCATGTCACTCCAACCCTTAGAATTACCATTACTAGTAGCCGTTGCAACAGTGTCTAAGCTGCAAAGGGAACGGATCCTCAAGGCTGGAACCACATATACATAAAGCAACCTAATGGCTATGGGTCTGGCTTACACATTGGCAAATTAAAGGGTCTTCCCAAGAGTAGGCTTTGGGATAGGTCTAGGAATTGTCCACCAATTTTCAGACAACCTCTTTCCATTGTTTGTCACGACTACAACTGCTCTATCCCCAGTGACTGGCTGATATTGCAGGAAGAAGCCCCATTACATGGCGGCAAATCAAATTAATGGCCGTCCAATGGCCATGCATCGATATGTTTGGTCCCCTGTAAGGTATGAGTTAAACACAGACTCTTCCCTCTGAAGACCATATTTCCTAATGGAGCATATGAACAAGGGCTACTTAAACATGACTTACAAAGGTTGTCCTACAACAACAGCTTAGGACCAGTCCAAGGAATAGGTAATAAGTGCCCAATTGTGGTGGGTCTTACTACTAGGACCCTCCACCAACCACAAGGACAGGGTGTGTTGAGTAAGAATTGATACCTGTCAAATATCCTGTTTATTATACGAGTGATTATAGGACCGACCCGACACAGCTTACTGTGTAAGCGGCCATTTTCTTGTGGCCGCTGGCATGCACAGTTGGCTCTGCCCGAAGCCTAGAAGATTGAAACCCGGGACGGAAGAAGACACAAGGAGAGGCCGTTCCAGAAGAAGATGGAGGCATCGCTGGAGAGTTATCTCGCAGCATTGGGAACACCCCCAGTGCTGTTTGAGTGCAAGGGACCACCCCCAGTGCTGTTTGATTGCTAGGGACCGCCCCCAGTGCTGTTCGAGTGCTAGGGACCACCCCCAGTGCTGTTTGAGTGCTAGGGACCGCCCCCAGTGCTGCGAGAGAACTCATTTGCATACTGAAGAAAACCCAAATTTCTACCGAACGGCGGCACAGAGAAGACATCTAAAGGTAGGAGAAGAATAGCCTTTCTTAAGGCTTTTCCTACGTATTAGTCAGAAAAAAGGGTATCCAATGGTAGTATCCCTTTAAGGTGTGACCCATTTGACGGGTGGAATCCAAGACACTGTATAGTCCATGCCTACAATTTGTATTAGACTGAGGTTCCTTGGACCCACCAGATATTAGGATTATGATGGCCCACCATACAACAACCCCTGAGAAATGGACCAAAGCACCCTGGAAATTTGGACCTTTGTTGTGTTAGAGTATGAGCCCACTGGAGGATGCTCTGGTATTTTGGCGGGTCAGTTTGGCAATGCCGTCAGGCTTCTGAGATATAAGTTCTGTACTAAATACCATAATCATTGGTTCTTTCTCATGTGCTTTACAATGTATAGAAATATCTTCACCATCACTAATAGCATTTCTAATAATATAGTGATCTGAGGCCACGGATACCGTACAAGCCCTGGGCATGGTAAGACCAAGACACCAAGTACACCTGGTATTCACAACACTTGATCCATAAATGTAACTTGACAGCGGGAGCTACAGTCATCTGAAACTGTAAGTATCCTTCACTTTTCTAATGTAATTACCTAAAGGAGCGCTCAATTCATTGTGGTCTGAGCCAGTCATCGTCTGCCAATTATCACCGCAATAATGAATAGAAAAATGACCGCCATATACTGGAAAAAAACCTCTGACCTTGCATTAAAAAAAGAATAAATGTGCTGGAACTCAGGCATCTACCTATTATACCGATCCATTCCGGTGACACAGAGCAGGATAGAGCAGGTCATATCCTGCCTCATGTCCTCGGAACGGATCGGAAGCCCTCGAAGAGGTGAATGGATCACGGGATGCACTTGGATGTCACTCCGGGTGTCATCTGACTGCATTCTGCTGGCCGTACATCGGATGCACACTCGGTCGAGTGCATGGGGTCTAACACTGGGGTCTTAACAAATCTATTATTACAAAATCTATTATCCCGACACAAGCACAGATCAATGTATTGAGCTCGGCCTGCTTCAGAGAACCAGAGCACATTCAATCATCTGATCGCTGGACCCTTACTGATCTAATCTTAACCCCTTGCTGACTGCCCATTGACTCTACCTGTCCAGACAATTGGCAAATATCTCTGCAAGGACATATCTATACATCCTTACAGAGATCTGCCCAAGATCAGGGAGCCCGTTGACATTTCAAAGAGAAGTTGTAATATGTCAAATATGTTGCATCAAATTCATGTTATTTCTGCCCAGGACGATACCAAACCATAGCCGTTCATATGGAGACAACGCAACCATCACGGCCATAAGGCACTGAGGTCCTCAAGTTCCCCTAACCTAAAATACTTGAATTTGTACAGACTGACATTTGGTTGCTCTAGATTCACGTAACACAGTTTATAAAGAATAAAGTTGTCTTTACAAAAACATTTTCCTTCCTTGCGTCTGATCTCAAAACTTTCTTGGCACAGTGACTTTGACAAGGTATTCACAGAGGTCAATACAAAACAAGGACCGTTCCTACAGCCAAAACAAAGCCATCATGGCCATGTGGCACAGAGGTCCTCAAGAAACAAAGGCAAAACAAAACCATCATGGACATGTGGCACAGAGGTCCTCAAGAAACAAAGGCAAAACAAAACCATCATGGCCATGTGGCACAGAGGTCTTCAAATAAAGCCAAAACAAAGCCACCATGGCCATGAGGCACTGAGGTCCTCAAGTAACAAAGCCAAAACAAAGCCATCATGGCCATATGGCACAGAGGTCTTCAAATAACAAAGCCAAAACGAAGCCACCATGGCCATGTGGCACTGAGGTCCTCAAGTAACAAAGCCAAAACACAGCCATTATGGCCATGTGGCACAGAGGTCCTCAAGTAACAAAGCCAAAACACAGCCATCATGGCCATGTGGCACAGAGGTCCTCAAGAAAAAAAGCCAAAACGAAGCCATCATGGCCCTGTGGCACAGTGGTCCTCAAGCAACAAAGCCAAAATGAAGCCATTATGGCCATGTGGCACAGAGGACCTCAAGTAACAATGTAAAAACAAAGCCATCATGGCCATGTGGCACAGTGGTCCTCAAGAAACAAAGCGATCATGGCCACATGGCACAGAGGTCCTCAAGTAACCCTAACCTAAAAAGTTTCAATTTGTACGAAGTGACATAAGACTTCTATAGATTTGCATAATAAGAATGAAGTTGTCTTTACCAACACATTTTCTTTCCTTGTGTCTGATCTCAACTCATTCTTGGCACAGTGACTTTGCCCAGAACTTCACAGAGGTCAATGCCAAACAACAGCCGTTCCAGCAGCCACAACACAGCTATCGCGGCCATGGGGCACAGAGGTCCTCAATTAACCCTAACCTAAAAGGCTCCAATTTGTACAAAGTGACATACGGATGATCTAGATTTGTATAAATAAGAATAAAGTTGTCTTTCCCAACACATTTTCCTTCCTAGTGTCTGATCTCAAAACTTTGTTGGCACAGTGACTTTGCCCAGATCTTCGCGGAGTGGCTTTATTAAGCTGACTTCTCCGGAACAGATGGCTTGCTGTACCGTACTTGTGATCGCGATTAATTTTAGCATGACTTGTTTACTAATGCTCGCTGTTCCTGATGCTAAAAATCTGTTTCTGTGAGTCAACAGGAGTTTCTATGTAGTATAGGAGCCGGAGAAATTCTACATAGAAGGTTAGCTGGAAAACAGGGTGGATGAACCACAAACCTACATGGTAGGAGTAATGACAACTTCTTTCCATATACCCGATAGGTCACACAGATGTCATAGATCAAAGTCCTCCTCTCAGGATCTGCTCTAGGTTTCACTGCCTATCCATGCATATGGACTTGTTTGTGGAGCCTTCTACTTAGACAATGGGAATCCATGTAAGAATTCTTCCATAGGCATTCATGCCGCTCCATAGAATCACCAACATGGGGTTACAGGTCCTACAAATGAGGTGGACCAACTTCTTTCAGAGTTGAGTTAAAGGGCTTGGCCCATGAAAAGTATTGGATGAAGCATTGGTGCACATGCATGAACGATGTCCTCTGAAATGGGAGATCAAGAGAATCCCAGAACTTATAGACACAGTCCAATCACATTATTATGACCACTTGTTAAAGTCCAGAATAACCCCCTTTGGCAGAGCGGACCGTTGCGAGACGTGCAGGAAGAGAGGGGATGTTGTGATGATGGTCAATGGGATGTTGAGCAATGCCGACTCCAGTGCCGTGGCCAGCTGCGCTAGCTTACGCAGATGAGCATCCATGCCGCCAACAACCCCATCGAGGTGGTCCCACAGATTCTCGATTGGGTTCAAGTCCGGGGAATTTGCTGGCCAAGGGAGTACGGTAAACTCATCCTGGTGCTCCTCGAACCACGCATGTACACTGCGAGCTTTATGACACGTGGCATTGTCCTGCTGGTAGATGCCATCATCCGGAGGAAAAACAATTCGCATCTAGGGGTGAACATGGTCCGCAAGGATAGATGCATACTTGTGTAGATCCATCGTGCCTTCCATAATGATGAGTGCACCCAGATGGCTGATGACATGGCTGGTTATTTAACGTTGACGTCAAAATTAGGCTGTGGTCACATTAATAGGACTGGACTGTGTAGTTGTCCAGTGGTTAGGTGATAAATCCTTTTGTCAGACGGGATGCTTCCACGACCAACATTTATCACTCCATGTGTAGGACTGGGCACCAGCGTCTGATTAGTCGGGGTCTGACTGCTGAGATTCTTACTAACCATGAAAAGGGGGTACCCAATATCGTCTGCTCTATTCAAGTCTACGGAACTGATGAAGTTATCCGATTGCTGATGCAAAGGATTCTATATTGACTCTGTGGCGCCTCTCCTGACCTTTGCCTGGATCGTAGTGTTGAACAAACTTTTTGCTCCTGATCGGTACAGAAAGGTTTTGTGGAATGTCTGAACGGAAAGAATCCAATACGGATGTCATCCAAAACTTAACGTAGCTCTTTAGGTAATCCAAGAACGAAAATTGGGATAGAAAAGTGATACATTTGGGAAGAAAGCCAATTCCAATTGGTGTCACAACTCCATAGACCGGAGAGAGAGGTGCCAAACCGATTTATATGACTACAATACGCGATGCATGGAGATTTACATGTATTAGACTCAGTGTGGCAAATATGTAATTGCGAGTAAGGGTCTGCCAGCTGCGGTTACATAAGCTAACAGCTTGGCATTCTTGCTTCCACTTTTAAAGGCAGCGGTCAGATCTGTATAATAGGCACGTGCAAGCTTTGTCAGTGACAAAAAAAAAAACCATTCCGCGCCACATGCGGTATTATTTGGACTTTCAATGAAAGCGCTAAAAGCACTAAACCGTGGATCACGCTGGTCCAAATCCAGACGTGCCAATAATAAGCGCCCCTCTGGAAACAGCTTTACAAGTATCGCAAGGGGAAGGAGAGGATGCTTAGCCATTACTATTAACCCATTAGTGACTGCGTCAAAGTAAGAGTGGACGTACAAGTGCCCTGAGGTGTTCTCTTCATGTCTATTACCCCCCATTCATCCTCTTTGTTCTTGAGTGATGTCCATTAGATCCTAGCTGGAGACCATTAAACCCATCTAAGACCACAAGAATGGAGAGACGAGGGAGAATGAGAAACGCGTGGCTGAGATTGAAAGTTTTTTAGGATATTTTTCTAGGATATTTTTTTTTTGACGGCCTACCAATCGGATTGGCCGTCAATATCTGATCGTCGGAGGGGTCCCCCACCAAACATTTGTTTGGGACTGCTAACAGGACTAGCACTATACACATTCTTGCCAACTAGATGTTGGGTCAAAGGAGACCTGGCGCACCTGCTTCAAAACTTTTTTTATGGCCGTGCCCTCTTTTACTAAAGCCCTGTCTACCTTTTTGTTGCACTCCATCTTATGATGGCCCACGTCACATAAGATGATGAGCCTGGCGAGAGACTTGCCCACTCTTCCAGGACAGAAGTAAGTGACCTATTTTTGCGAGAGCAGCCGGGATGTTTTGGGAGAGTTGTCAAGTACGTCCATACAAGGTACAGAGCTGGGAACAGATGGCGTCCAACTTTTTGGATGGTTAACAAGGGAAATTTATGTCGCATGGCTCTTGGCTATCTCCATCAGTCCCATAGTGTTGAATGCAACATCTGTTGCTCTAAGGGTGGAGCGATGGCACACACATTCTGGAGATCTGAGAGGGACATTTAGGGATTAAAGAGGAACAGTCCAAAAAGAAGAAAACTTGGAACAAGCCATGCTATGACAGATCCGCAGGATATTCTATATATGTCCAATAGATCCAGGTTCCACCTCTGGGTTGCTCAACCCCGGCCCTCCATGGGGGCAGCGTTGGCTGAGATTAATGAAAAAGTTCATTTTTTACTCCCAACCTTCCAAAAGCCATAACATTTGTATTATACTGTTCAGAGTCGTATGAGGGCTTAATTTTTGTGAGACGAATTGTACTTGGTAATGGTACCATATAATGTACTGGATAGCTGATACAAAAAACTGAACAGAGGGGGTCAACAAGGTGGCTCAGTGGTTAGCACTGCAGCCTTGCAGCGCTGGAGTCCTGGGTTCGAATCCCACCAGGAACAACATCTGCAAGGAGTTTGTATGTTCTTCCTGTGTTTGTGTGGATTTCCTCCCATTCTACAAAGACAGACTGATAGGGAAAAAAAAAATTCACTTCACTTTCTTACAACATTCACTGTGCAGGTAAACATATCACCTGTATTTTGTGGGGTTTTTTACGTATCAACCTTTTAGTTGTTTTTTTTTTTTTACGTATCAACCTCTTAAAAAATCTAAACTTTGCAAAAAAAAAAATTCTTGAAGTCGCCTTATTCTGACACCTGTAACTATTTTATATCTCCGCATCTTTTTTGCAGGGCTAGACGTGCTTTTTATATATGTTTTATAAAATTTGGGGGGTTTAATGTTTTTTATCCAAAAGAGGCAAAACAGTAAAAAAAATGGTGGTCCCGCTCTTTTGATTTTTTTTTTCCACTACAACGTGTGGGACAGACAGGGTGTCTTTGGACCCTGATGGGCATGTGTTTTACTTTATTTATGTACTTTAATATGTGTACTAGTGTTGAGTTAATTTTTTACATTTTTTTTCTAAACTTGTATTTTTAGACCTCCTCGGGGTCTTGAGCGCCAGAGGTTCTGATCACTAATGTCAATACATTGCAATGCTACTACATTGCAATGTATTGAGAAATACCTATGCCTCAAGTACAGGCTGTAAGGGTTGGTTCACATCTGCGTTTGGTAATCCGTTCGGAAAATCCACATAGTGACCCTCCAAACGGAATACCAAACGCAATTGCAAGCGGTGTGCCAGTGAAAGCACACGGACCCCATAGACTATAATGGGGTCCGTGTGCTTGCTGCCAGATCTCTGAACAGAACATGCGGACAGGAAGGTAATGCACAATCTACTTTCTTGTCCACATGTTCAATGCGGAGTTCGCGCGGCAAGCACATGGACCCCATTATAATCTATGGGGTCCATGTGCACACCGCTTGCCAATGCGTTTGGTATTCCGCTTGCCATGCGGACTCCCCGAATGATCACAAAACGCAGATGTGAATGAAGGGTAATAGAAGCATTCTAATCTGAAGCCTGAAAGCTTTCATAGGCACGCTGGCCCCTGATCTCCCTTATTAGATCCGGATCCAACCCAAAATGGCGGCACCTGTGCACCATTTGGAAAGTGGTGCCTCAGTCTTCTTAGACCAAGGCTTTTCAAGAGTCATCAGGTCACTGATCGCGGCACTGGGCCGTTGCCATATTTTAATACCCACCATCTACCATCACGGTATGGCAAATGGCGTCACTGTAATTGCGTCCACCAGTGGCCAATCTGGAAACTGTAAGGTTTCAGTATTTATTTTAATCCAAATCATACAATAGAAACTTTAATTTCAGGTGTTAGATTCCCTTTGAATGTCTACCTACGGAGTCAGACATTGGCTTGTCATTTAATCCCAAAAAGTTGTTTTTTTTTCAAAAATCCTGTAAAATTTTCGACACGTCAAATGAATGTGATTTGGTTGGTCGGTCAAGGTTGGAAGAACACAGAGATCTTTCATGTTTAGTTGCAGAGTGTTACGCATCATATGGCCCTTTTATAATCCTACGGTTCATTACACAAAGCAGAATGTACTACTCAGCTTTTATCAAAGGCTGCGAACCCCTCCCCGAAAGGCAGCGAGAACAGTCCAGTCCATTAAGCATAACGCAAAAGAAAAGCACAGCAGCAGGGGAAGGACGAGAGCACAAATTTTACAAGCAATGGGAGATCTTCAGTCACACGATACATAATTAAGGACAAAGGAGAAAGTTTTTGCCAAGAACAGCTGTAACCTGGATTTTTTTTTTTTCTTTGAAGCAAATTTGCTCGGCGTCTGACCCATTACAAAGGAGAACACAGCCGGCGAAATATCATATCCTATTCCCAAAAACCTTCTGCTAATGACAAAATAACACCCCAGTCATCAGATATTATAATAAAGGGGGGTGTCCCATAAATTAGAACCATGTTTAGATTGGCAGACAATAAAAAAAATTCAAAAATTTTTGCAAAAATAAATAGTTAAAAAAAGTTCATAGTTTTAAAGATTTTCTCAAACCATGTTTAGTGGTGACATCTTGAAGGCAGTAACTTTTTATAATCTGTGGATTGTTAGAAAACCAGGACACTACATGTATGAGAAGATAACCTGACCACAATAAGGACATCATGGCTGGTTATCAGGAGGACACTACATGTATGAGAAGATAACCTGACCACAATAAGGACATCATGGCTGGTTATCAGGAGGACACTACATGTATGAGAAGATAACCCGACCACAATAAGGACATCATAGCTGGTTATCAGGAGGACACTACATGTATGAGAAGATAACCCGACCACAATAAGGACATCATGGCTGGTTATCAGGAGGACACTACATGTATGAGAAGATAACCCGACCACAATAAGGACATCATCGTGAGTTTTCTCCTCTATCTGTACATTAATATACAAACTCTCCATCTACAGCCTGATTGACTTCACCTCCCTGAAAACCTAAATGCTTCCCTTCATCTTCACTATCTGATCTACTATATACAACATCCCCACCATTCTGTCTACTATCTCAAACACTGAATGAAGAACGTTAAAAAACCCAAAGGGATGATATGAGCAGATACAGATTTTTTCAGCAGATTCAGCAGGACAATTAGCTATGTAGAGGAGTTACACATATTCTATAATAGCAAAATGGCATGACATTTTTAATAAAGTATGTTCACAAAGTTTCTTAATTTTTCATTTAGGAAGCAGATAAACAATAAAAAAAACTGTGCCAATATATCAAAATTAATGATAGGAAACAATATGAAGACCAAATTTGCAATTTGCAAAGAGAAGCCATTAAAGACTTGAAGAGAAATGCGCAGACTGGGCTCATATCTTCATTGTTATGGTGCATTCACACCGAGGAATTTGGCGCTGATACTGACGCGATAACTCACGTAAGAATCCGTGTCGGAAATAAAGCCTCCCATTGACTTCAATGGCTTCGGTTTTCCATGCGGAACCCATTGAACTCAATTAGATAAAAAGCCTCCCATTGATTTCAATGGGTTCCGCAAGGAAAATGGAACCCAATACTCCGTGTGAATGCCGCCTATATTTGCTCTTCTGTTCAGTCAAAGGAACAGACTAAACAATAAAGACTTGTCCCTGGTGCTCTTGTGTCCCTGTCCGGTCCCGTGGCGCCCCAGGGATTTCCCAGTAGAAGTATCCGCCACACGTGACCACTAGAGGCCAATCAGCAACCTCAAAAATCACCTGTGACGCCTGAAAGTGACGTCCTGTTTCCTTTCCTTAGGCCTCTGAGGTTATGGATTGGCCTCAGTGGTCAAGTGCGACGAGGACTTCCGCATGGGGAGCCATGGGACTGGACAGTAGCCTGGGATATTAAAGCGCCAGGGACAGGTGAGTATGTTTTGGAGGGGGGGGTTGGGGGGGGGGAGTTTCACCTTCCACGGCCTCCTGTCACAATACAAAAATATTCCGGACAACCCCTTTAAGCCAAGTATAAAGGAAAAGAAGGACATTTCTGTCAGCCCTTACCTTTTCTAATGCAGATTAGTTCATGGACTCCACAAGTTCTCTCCCCACCTGCAAAATATGGACACAAAAATGGAATGATTTACGACATTGCTTCTTCAGATATCACATAGAAATACACTCAGATGCTCCTTACAGGTCTCCCCCATAGCAATAAATCAGAAACAGAATGACGATTAACCAAGCGGTCGCAGCCACCTTCCACGCACTCTACTAATTCCCCAAAACTTGGTCAAAGTGAGGTCTCCTTTCTTCAATTATACCCATAGGGAAACCACCAGCAAGTCCACCATTGTAACCAATTTCTTGGCAACTCTGTAACAATCTCGTACAAAGTCTTCTACAGTTCCTTGTCTTGATAACAGACTACAACCACACCCAGTGTAGTCGGGTCCTGAAATCACACTCCTTTCCATCTGTCCCTTATATCTTGCTACCCAACCAAGAAGTTGAGGATGGATGTGATACTACAGGATCAGACGACACAAGGATAACACGTAGTCTGTAACAAGGGCAACACATAGATCTGGATCAGAGCTGTAGACACAAAACGGTAGGCCATATCTAATCAATATTTTTTAATAACTTTTTTAATTCCGATGTCACGGATGGTTGGAAGTGTCGATAAAGTCTTGAACAAGTTATTTGCCTATAATAATTGGTAGAAACTTTTTGACTTATTTAATGTCACGTACATTTATCCGGTGTTGATCATGTTAGTCCCAAAGCATTACCATGCGGTACAGGCGGCAGAGGCGCTCTTACAGAACAGCGAGGAGGTAAAGCCTCGGAACCGCAGTACGGTCTTATATGGATTATGACAGCGATAGTTTATTCCTCCACGCACTCACCCCCTCCCGGTGTATACTGCTGTGGAGACGGACTGAACTCCGCTGCGACTGTAATTATAACAATGAAAGAAATAGAAAAGTATGTGTTCATCGATCCGCCTTGAATCTATACTGTGTGATGACCTCATAAACTTTACGGGTCATTAGTCATTGTGAATGTCAAAGAAAATCCATACCCGCACACTTACCCAGCCATTATTTAGGCTTTCCCTTCTACTTTGCAGATGATACATCATAGTTCTGCTTTATGTGTTATTTACAACATTTAAAGGGACACTCCGGCAATAACTGAGATTCTGTGTCGTGTCTAGGGCAAGGACCGAGGGGGTGGAGCATGAGATCGAGAGTCAAAAACCACCAAAGAGATGACATGAAACGTAAGGGTGTGGACCCATGTTGCGGAAACGCTGCTTTTTTTTGTTGTAGATTTTGTTGTGGTTTTTTGAGACAAACCCAGGAGTGGTTACAGAAGGAATGGGACATATAGAGGAAGTTCTTAGGCCCTGGGGAGCGGATTGGCGGATTTTGGTCCTGAGAGTGACATAATAGGGCCAAAATGTGCCTGCCATGGCTTCCGACAGTCGCGGCTTCCCCCTCCGGAGTAGGCTCAAATGAATGGGCCTAGTCCAGAGGGTGCTGCCGCGAGGAGGACGCCGGGGCTGAATCAGCCGTGGAGTCCACCTGAAGAAAAGGCAACTCGCTTCTTTTTTCCGTGAGCAGCAACATGCCTAGCGGTCTACATAGACCTCCATTGTGAGGGGGCGGATTCTGACGTAGATTCAGCGCCAAAATCCGCCCCTTCTTGCCCCTTGTGAACGAGCCCTTATACTACTTTCTGCTCAATACATTCCTTGCTTTTGCTCAAAAAACTGCAGCAAAATCTGCAACAACAAAAAAAAGCTGCATTTACACAAGGTGGGGCCTCAGCCAAAGATACTATCATAGTAGTTGTCTTCAAGACTTTCTGCCCTTTTTTAGTTCCCCGTCATGTATTTTTGACTTGAAAAAAACACCATTAAGGGCAGTTTCACACCCGCACCTGGTCTCCGGTTTAGCCAATGCGTCTGGTTTCCATCTTCTGCCCCGAGAAACTGGACAGGAGACAGAAACCCGGCGGTCAGCTTTCAAACCCATTCCCTTGAATGGGTTTGCAAAGGTGACCGCCCGTGCGAGTCTTCTACCTGTCCACGGGAAAACCCACGCTACGCTGTGTGAAGGCACCCTAACATTTGTAACATGAAGGCGGAAGTAAGTTTTGGGGGTTTTTTTTAGAAAAACACGAGAAAAATAACAATATTTACAGAAAAGAGAAAGAGACTGACAGAAAAATAGAGGCAGAGAGAGTGATGCTATGTTCACACCGGGGCTCGGGTTTCTGTGCTTGGGGTCCACTTGATGACCCAAAAAATAGAAACTCATTCCACTTACAAAGCGGCTACTTGCGGAAACCCATAGACCCCATAGGTTATAATGGGGTCTGTCAGGTTTCCACCTGGTATCCGCCTGAAAAATGTGGAGAGAAAAGTCCTAGCTTTTCTCTCCAAATTTTTCAAGCAGTATGGGGGACAAAATCCCCGAATGGAGCAACAGAAAGAGACAGAAATAGAAAGATTGAGAGACAGAGAGAGAAAGTAAGAAAGAGAAGAAAAGAGAGAGCGATAGAGGAAGGCTTTTGGAGGGGATATATATTACCTGTATATAAACCAGTAGTAGTAATAATGGATAGGGAGGGGGGCTGCTCCTTATTATACACACCTCCTTCCTCAGAGCCAAATGTAAAATGTGCTGCAGCCATAATGGGGCTAATAGCAGCAGGAAAGCTCATAGGACTTCATGTAGGACGGATTATACATCCATAGGACAGACTGTCCACAAGACCCTGCACATATTTCAACTCCGGTCCCCTTTAAGTGCCCACTAAACAGGACAAAACTGCAGCAGACTGTGTGACCAATAGGCAGAAGTAGGCCTCATGTGAACGTTGCTGCTGTTGGGGGTGCTGGGTGTCCAAACCCCACCAATACTGATGACCTATATACAGGATGACCTCACAAAGGCATATTCGGTCCGTAAAATAAGGACCTTAAGTCAGCCATATTTACCGGATCGGAAACTGGACAAGGGCCCGGACTCCAAGCACCGTCATCTATTAGGGACTACTGTATCGTACTGAAAACATGATTACAGTATGGGACAGTAGTCCGCCGGGACTAGCACTATGGCCGACTATGATGCTTGTAGTCCCTGCTCGATGTTTGGTTCAGGAGATACAGCAGGCGTACGGTCCATATTTCAGGGACTGGGTACACCTGTGGGAAGCCGACCAAAGGGTAGGCCATCCATATTTAGGTCAATTTACTAAACATGACGATGAGGAATAGAATTCTAGTTATGACACGAGCAGCTGGAGGTCAGGCCATGTTGGGAGTTGTAGTTGCAGAGCGCCAGGTTGCAAACTACCAATTTACTTTTTCATTACAGCCGGCAATGACCAGAGGCGAGCGTTCGCTTCTTCAGGCATCCCGGGGACAAGCGTACCTGACACACTGACACTTGTGTTATCTCACCGCAGACAAGCTATAAGGCGCGCTACTCCTACAATGCTCACCTATGAGGCGCGCCGAGCAGAGGTTTGATGTCTACCGCCAGAACAGCCCTAATGAGGTGTTTATTTAGTCTCCGTCTCCCTATTAAATGTGCATGAGGCTCAATCCAACAGGAGGATGTCTCCAGGGATGGCATGTGACGGGTGTACGCGAGACAAACAATGCACTGCCATCTGTGCCTAGAACACATAGGTCTTTGCGGTGGCACTGTGATGCCCAGATGAATGTACCGCCAAACTGTGCCTGACACATCTGAAGCCCTAGAAATGTCACAAGTGGTTCACACATTGCCTGCGTGCAGCCGCTCACGGTAGCCAGCGCTCATGGCAGCCGAGACTTCACATCCATCATTGTGTATTATAATAGGTAATATAATACTATCAGCGCTGGCCATATTGTCTTCGGTTGCTACACTTGCCAGAGACCCCATTACAAATTCAGGTAAGGGACCCATGACGTATTACTGATATCAGTAGGAGTATAAGGTGCTTATACACATTAAAAAATTAATGAACTGGAACACCCCTTTAAATGATCAGGTGACCATTGACAGTGAACGAGAGGGTCCCATTTTTCCCCCGACACAGGGATCAGACGTGACCGATCCTTTGTTTGCACATGAAATAAGCCAGGAAATATGTTTGGCTTGTTCCCCCTCCCTGCTGAGAACACATGCACACTTGGTTCAGCTGAGCGTGTTCAGGACGGTAGGAATGGCTGCTGGCCAAACAAACATCAACTGGAAGATATCTAAAATGCACGGCCACGTTTAATGGGATGGACGCAGCAACTAAGAAAGGCTATTCTTCTCCTATCTTTAGATGTCTTCTCCGTGCCGCCGTTCGGTATATAATCCTGTTTTTGTCGGTATGCAAATGAGTTCTCTCACAGCACTGGGGGCGGTCCCCAGCGCTCAAACAGCATTGGGGGCGTCCCCAATGCTGTGAGAGAACTCTTCAGCACCGCCTCCATCTTCTTCAGGAACGGGGTCTTCACGAGTCTTCTTCCAGGGGTTGCCTTCAAACTTCTAGGCCTTGTGTCTAGGGCAAAGCCGACTGCGCATGCCAGCCGGCCACAAGAAAATGGCCGCTTGGACAGTACTGTAAGCGGCCATTTTCTTGTGGCCGGCAAGCATGCGCAGTCGGCTTTGCCCTAGACCTGAGGCCTAGAAGTTTGAGGCCAACCCCCGGAAGAAGACGTGTGAAGACCCCATTCCAGAAGAAGATGGAGGTGGCGCTGGAGAGTTCTCTCGCAGCATTGGGGATGCCCCCAATGCTGTTTGAGCACTAGGGCCCGCCCCCAGTGCTGCGAGAGAACTCATTTGCGTACCGACGAAAACTGGGACTTCTACGGAACATCGGCGCGGAGAAGACATCTAAAGGTAGGAGACGAGAAGCCTTTCTTAAGGCTATTCCTACTTGTTAGGGACAAAAAAATGACTTTTAATGATAGGATCCCTTTAAGTTCACCCCACTAGGGCTGGTTAGACTTCTCTGATCTCCTTTCTGCAGTTTGTGTATGGTAAATTCATTACCCCTACCCTCTGGTGCAATGGAGTGAGACAGGGGAAAGAGATTTATATTACACAGCCTTCCTCATTCAGAAAGGAGAATATGACCCTCTAATGGCAAGAATATCAGCTGTTTGCGGCAGATAGTCATGGAGGGATTCTGTGGCACAAGAAGGGACATTATTATTATGTAATGATGGAAACTTGTGGGCACAACATGGCGTGAACAAGTCTTCATAGTGGTCTGGGCTTTTGTTGATTGAAGATGACTGTAACTCGTGGACACTGCGAGGGCTGCAAAAATCTCTTCCCTAGGTTTTGTATATTTCAAGAACTTTGGATCTTTTTTTCTCAAAATGGGCCAAATATGCAACTATATTGGGGCCGGACATCCAACATATCCCAAATGCAGGACAGAAGACATGTGAATGGCCTTATAGTATATCCCCTGCCAGGGTTCACCACCCCTGAGGCCCACAGAACCACGGCAAATCCCAATGCCAAATACTCTCAGATTTCCTAATGTTCACCAATTTGCAGGGTTCGGAGGATTAGGCATTTTTCTAGTTGCCCATTCCAGTCCCCCCTTCCTTACTCAGAAGGGGGCAGCAATGAGCACAGCTCTTAAAAAGTCCCCCATCTGGGCATTTCAAGGTCTTCTACAGACTATAGACCCACCATGTCCATTAAACAATGGACAACCCATTGCTTCCGACCCACCGAAGTCTACGGGCCCGTGAGAGTCACAGACAGCACACAAAGGCCACCCAGATCGGATGCACTGAGGAATGTTCAAAATGGACGTGGACCAAGAACACGGACACGTCCAAAACTCAGATGATGCCACGTCTGCAAAGTGTCCACGCAGTTTCCCCACTAAGATCCAATTTGCTCCTTTACCGTAATCCTGGGATCGGTTGTAAGTGGAATCGCATTTTAAGCTGAAAGTACTAGAACCTAAAGTACAAAGAAAGCCTCATATTAAAGTTTGATGGGGGCGGATTTTGCTATTTCTAATCGAACGTCTCTGTGCTGCCATGGGGACAGTGAAAGCACCGAGCGAGAGTGACTCACTGACCCAGATGACTTGGCAGGAAGACTAGAAACCAAGGATTGCACATAAAGGGACCTTCATAATACTGCGAGCAGGCAGCGGATGGGGTTTAGGGCCCCAAACCTCTGTCACATAACACCTCCCATAGAGGATAGCTGTAGAAATCAAAGCTTGACAAGGCCTGGGGTCTGCTGAGATTAGTCCACTCTGGTGCAACTCGCTGCACTGCGCATGCGCCCGATGATGGAAGTTGTATTGTCCCCGGTACATGGTCCAGAGCCCCTCAGTGGTCTCATCTCAGTTGACCGTGGGCCTGGTCAAGCTTTCACTCCTACAGATACTGGGGAGGGTCGGTACAGAGATTGGGGACCCAAAACCCAGCTGCTTAAAGGGGTTATCCAGAATTATACTCACTCCTCCATGGCAGATCAGTGGCTCCCATTCTCCTCACCGACTCCAGCTTCAACCAATCACGATGGCCTATGACTGCCCAAAGCTGGAGTCAATGGACCTTGTAGGGGATATATTAATGACATGACATTAATCTAGGATAGGTCATCAGTATGAATAACGTCCCCGGCCCAGAAAACCCCTTTAAGGGATGAACATTGACTTATAGGGTAGCTACTTTCCCATAGATGGCGCTATATAGGTACAGTTTGCTTTTTCAGCAACATAAACTAATGTGTGGGACTATCCCTGCCTTATGAGGGACACCAATGGTGCCAACATACCGCATAAAGTCATAAGGGCGTCCAGTGGGTTCCATTGTGGCGTCGTCCAATGGTTAAAAGAAATGAGTAGAGCTGAATACTGGGCTACTCCTCTCGCCAAATATGGCCAAATCTCCAAGGAAGATGTAAACATAGCCTAAATCAGACATCCCCTTTAAGCCGAGGACTTCATAGTGGACCAGTGAAGAGTAATAACAAGTCCCCCATACGTGGCTGTCCTCCCTCCAGTCTACGTATCACAGGGATTCTTGGACAGTTTAATCTTTTCCGCGCTTTCGTTTTCCTCTTTCCTCGGACGACTTGCAATTTGCTACAATTAACCCTTTCTCCGCATCTACTCCCTCACTTACCGCTTCTCCACCCTCCCCTCTCTATAGACTTTTTTGGACACATGTGATTTGATACCTCTGTAACCTAATGGTCCGTCTTAGGAGGCCAAGGCAGAATTCAGCAGATATATACTGTAAATGTCACTTTAGGGGATAAAGAAGAGACTCACAAGCGGAGAAAGAAGCATTATTCTGATTCGATATTATTCTGATAAGATATATTACAAATACTCATAAGACCACGAATCTGAGGGTCCGTCTTGGGAGAGCAAGACAGAATTCAGCAGATATTTAGCCTAAATGCCACTGTATCAGGCAGGGAAGTAGTAAAAGAACCTGATATGTGAGGGAAGGAAGCATTATTCTCAGCCCTGATGTGACCTCCGTGATCTGATAATCCGTCTTGGGAGACCAAGACAGAATTTAGCAGATATTTAGAGTAAATGTCATTTTAGGAGGCAAGGAAGTAGGAAAAGAGCCTGATAAGTGGAGAAAGAAGCATTATTCTCTAGTAAAGATATATTACAAATATTCTTGGACTATTGATTTATGCAAACATGGTGCAAAAATTAGTAACTATTTAAATGAACAAGTTTTGCCTGGCTTTGGACACCACCAGGGTGAGCTTATGAGCTTATCCTACTAGTTTGGATGTTTGGACGTTTGTTATTCAATCACGCAAAAACCATTGAATGGATTTGAATGAAATTTGGCACATAGATAGTTTGTAACCTCAATTAAAACATAGGCTACTTTTTATCCTGGTAAATGACAAGGCTTCACAACTGTTATGAATTTATGTTCACATACTATATTACATTGCTCCTGCAGCAGCTTATCTCAGGTCCCAGGGCTGTTATCTCACTGTGTAAACACTCAGCTAACCCTCAGTGGATTGTGTACATGCATTTGCATATTATCTGATCTGTTCCAGACAGTGCTGACACACTGGATGGGAAAACCCTTTTAATCCAAATTGAGAGCTATGAAGAAAGCCAGAAGTCAACAGAGTTCTCCTCAAGCGGAGCTGACAGGGATCATCGGCGCCAACAACACTCTCATTATACGGTGTCCCAGCGAGCTGCTGAGATGCCAGAACAATCACGGGCACAGCGCAATGAACAAGTTTAGCGGCAGGCCAGTTTGACAGCTGCAAAAAACACCCGAGCAGGCGGATCACCAACACCAACAACATGCTCATTATAAACTGGGCAATTCTTATAGGGCCGCTACAAAAACAAAAAATGAAATATACCCATGCGAAGCCGCGTCCTCCTGCTAGTAGTTTATATACCGAGCTCGACAAATTAGGCAGTATCCAGGAATAATATAAGTTCCCTAATAGTGGCCTAAGGTTGCCGGAATGAAGTATACAAAAACTTTTCACAAATGAATTGTACAAGTGAATACAAGAAACTCTATAATATATTTTATTAAGCAGAAATGCTCCTTTCTCCACTTATCAGATTGCTTTCCTCCCTCCCCCTTCAGTCTTATTAATATATCTCTCTTCCTCCAGCAGTCACCCCCTCCCCCTGCTTCTCTATAGACTTCTATGTTGGAAGTAACTTGATCTATGTGTCAGACTGAAAGTCCGTCTACTCTACGGATACGGTTGTGCTTGAAAAATGGAGAAAGTAGCATTTTTCTTTAATAAGATATCCTAGAAACTTTCTTGTATTCACCTGCACTATTGTGCTATTGTACTATGGTGGTAACCTTTCACTCTGACGTTGTTACATGACTGACAACAGAGTACTCATTGACTGTTTACAACGGCAAACAGCAAAATTTTTATAGCAACTCTAGATAGGAAAAAAAAATCAACACAAAATACTCCAAAATTGGTACAACAATATATTCGGGTCATTACACAATAGCCTGGTGTTCCTATGGAAGGAATTAGGATATACGCTTACAAGCCAATAACAATGCGAATACCACAGACGTATTACTGGAAGAAATAACATTTATCACTTCAGATCTCATCAGCAATTATGCAAATGACTCCTAATGATTGTTTTACATGACAGGAGTAATTGCAGAGGAATCAACATTTCGGTACAGGGTAGAAGAAATATACAGGGATTATAGAAGTGATGTTGTTATGTGTTTACTCATAGTCTCTGGGGCTTCTTATCTTTATTTGTTATTACTTAAAGGAATTTTCCAGACAATATAATTGATGACCGATCCTTAGGATAGGTGGAAGATGGGCAGGCGTCTGAGAGCTTGGTCCTGGTCAATAAGTCTGCAGCTATTAGGTGAGTACTATGGCCTCCTCAGTACTTAGCTCCGCACCGTACTCTTGTATAGTGACTGTGCTTGGTATCACAATTCAGCCCATTCACTTGAATGGGACTGAGCTGCAATCAGGTCATGTGACTGAAGAAGGTGGGTCACATGGCCTGCTCATCCACGGGGGTCCCAGGTGTCAGATCCCCCACAGATCTTCAGTGGATGGTCTATCTTAAGGAGAGGTCATCTGATAAAATATTCCAGTAAAAAACCTTTAGGGTTTTTTTTGCACTGCACCAGCACCCAGTCGCGCACTACGCTCCGGATTAGGCCCCATGAATGGGCCTAGTCGGGCGTGTCTTCAGGCTGAATCGCGAGGCGAATCGTCCTGAAGAATGAGCATTGATTTCAATGGGAGCCGTCATATCCGCCTCAAAATCCTGACCAAAAAACCCAGTGTGAACTTACCCTTACAGAGGTTCTCCAAAGAATAAATTACCGTATATACTCGAGAATAAGCCGAATTTTTCAGCACAGTTAGTATACTTTTGATTCCTCCTAAGAATGTCCACCTAAAGTGTCCAGTACTGGTGGTCGCACATGTGCAGAAGCTCACTCCCATCAACTGTCTATCATTTGGGTCCCCTGACCGGCCCAAATAACGGAGAGCCCAGCACTAGCGAACCCTGACAAGCGCAGGGTCTGGGTGTCGGACCCCCATCCAAGTCAAATACTGATGACCTATCCTGTGGCCAGAGTCAGAAGACTCCTTTATAATATCCCTGCTACAATATAATGCACAGAACTCCCCACTTTATATAAGATAACTCTCCAATATCGACACCTAATAAATACTGTATAATGAGACATAACTACATTATACGTGTACCAATTCCTGGACCACAATACATATAAGAGCCTCGGGAGAAGACGCGCTCAAGACATTGTCAAGAAATCCCATCCGTCTCCTATTAGTACAATGATTTCCTATAGCGGTGTACGGGATACTGCAGCAATAACATAAAGCCGAGTGTCAGCACAATAAAACCCCCGCTATACAGACAGTAGACACGAAGCCACGAAGGTCTCTAAAGCTGGCCATGGGCATTAGGGTCGACCGTTCTGCCTTGGGAAAAAAAAGCTTCAGACACACAGTATGTACAAGACTAGTGAATGGCAAGTTGTTAATGAATTCCTATATTTCCAGGGGGAATAACAGAGGGATGACACAAGGCGGTGTTCTTCACAATGAGGCTTCAGCTATATACTATATACTGGAATAGTCGGGTCCAGAGTGTTCACATTTTAAGGGATTTGTTGGGTGGCATATTAAAGGGGCTTTCTGAGACCTTTTCATTAATCCTTGGCGCCACTTCTGTTTCACAGGACATGTGATATCACGTTCATCAGTTACATGGCCAGATCACAGCTCAGTCCCATTCAAATGGGACTGAGTTCATACAGAGTTTTTTGGCAGCGGATTTTGACACGGAATCCGCCTCAAAATCCACTGTCAAAAACAGCTCCCATTGACTTCAATGGGAGCCGCTCGCTTCCTTTTTCCGCTAGTTAATAGCGGAAAAAAAAAGCAACATGCCCTATCTTGCCGCGGATTCTGCAGCTCGAGACCCACTCCATTGTAGGCCCATTCATTCGGGCCTACATAGGAGTGGGATACCGCGATGGAATGCCGATGTTGCATCAGCATTCCGTCTCGCCGAGCGGGGCGGAATGTTCACATGTCCTCGCAACCTTTTCCTCTGCATGAACGTACCCTTAGGCAACTGAAAGATGCCTTAAAGGGGTAGTCCCATCTAATAAAGCAATGGTATATCGCTAGGGTGTGCCATTATTGTATAATAGGTGGTGGTCCAACATCTAAGGCTCCCAGCAATTCTGACAATGGAGGAGCTGGAGAGCTGATATTGCATCTCCCCTTCTTAGCTGTCCCTCCATAGCGGTATTCCTACACCCTGACCCCGTCACTTAGTTCCCTGTCCAGCAGATGGCCAGGGTATGCATGTCATAATGCTAGAAAGGTTGTATGAAGCACTGGCACTGGCTGTAATAGGAAGACACCACTGGCACAATGCACTGCAATATAGAAGTACTGCAGTATACTGTATAAGTGATCCAGCAATTGCATAGTCCCTAAGGGGATGAAAAGTGAAAAAACTGTGAAAAAAAAAGTTGAAAAATGTTTAAAGGGAACCTGTGCTATATGGGACACTAAACCACCCACAGGTCCTTATGGACTGCAGGCTTAGTGTCCCAAATAGCCAATTAAAAAAAACCCAAAAAACCTTGATACTTAGCTGGCTTCTGTACTCCAAGTACCTGCGCAGTCTTCACCAAAGTCACAGTAGTATATTTCAGCTTCAGTACGCATGCGCGAGACCTTAGGTACAGATGCAATGAAACTGAGGTCTACTTCCGCAGCTTCAGCTCAGGGGGTTTCTGGCCCCAATACATGAACCCGCACAGATCAGCTGTTTCGGTGCTCCGGTAGCTGCTGCAATCGACGAAAAGCGGAAGTAGCTCTGTTCCTATTCAAGTAATCGGATCGTAGATTCAGCCGCATCCATTGTATAGTGTTGGCGCTGAGGAACTACAGCTCCGCTCTGCCCCTGAAGGCTGCTGTCACAGCTGATCTGTGCGGGGTCCCGGTTTCTGAGCCCAGTATCCTGTTGATAGGTCATCAGTATGAAACATGCATTTGTAGCCAGGAAAAGCTTGTGCAAGTGCCGGGAACACCAGAGACATGTCCAATATAAAATAATATAAAATACAATTGCTGTTTTTGATCACTACACTTACCCAAATAATGACTTAGCAAAAAGTTGTGTGTACCCTAAAATGGTACCAATAAAGACTACTGCAAAAAAATACACCCTTGCATTTTAAGAATATGAGTAGTCACTACAGTCCTCAGCCGAGTATACATGTACAGTACTCAGCCCGTGCCCTCACGCAGGGGGGGCACATACTTATATTCTGCCATATAAAAGAGGGGTAAACCACGAGCCCTCCTCTGCTGCCCCTGAGATCAGGCCGCCCTCGAACACACAGAAAGACAACGTATAGCATCACCATACTGTATCTTCGTTGTAGCGCCCCCCGAGACATTGTTTGTTTACTTGCTCTCTATCCAGCGTGGGCAGATCCTTAGAGAGCCATGTGCACGCTCCCTGCAAGCGTGATGCCCAAGATCTTAAGAAAATGTATTAGGAAGTGCGGTCACGTAGGTATCTCACAAGACATAAGATGGAAAGTGATGTGAAGCTCTTCAAGGCACTGCTGGTCCTAAGAAGACTGGAGCTGGTGCGGAGCTGTCCATTCAGCACCACCTCTGTATAACATATGCTATATACTGTTACCTAGTTGGAATTACAACCCCCAGTACGCTTCAGACTGTAAGGGCATGGTGAGAGTTGTAGTTTTGCAACCGCTACAGGACTACAGGTTTTTAAAGACCTGGCTGATAACAGGGGACAATTGCATTAGCATGCACAGATGTCTATTCAATTCGGAGACCCCCAGTATCTGCCCAGAAGAGGTTCCAGGACAATCTCCGGATACCGGAAATTGCAGATAGTATCAAACTCTATTCCGCACAGTCTACAGAGCTGGAAGAAAATGGCTCTGTGCACTGTACAGGCCTGGTCACTGCATAGTGTACAGATTCATTTGCTTCTGTCTCCATACAGTGCTGAGAGAAGAGCTGATCGGTGTAGGGGCCAGCTTCAGAAGTGAAGGATCCAAACAATTCCGTCACTACATCTGCCTCACGCCATTTCCACTTCTACGGTACTATGCATACTGTATCCTTACATGAACTTTCTGTATCCTACAGGAACAGCCATGTCATGCTGACGTGTGCACTGTGCAAAATACCCAATTAGAAATGGCCGATCCCTAGTAGGGTCATCAATACCAAATCGGAGGGGGTCTGACTCTCGCCACCCATGTCTGAGGGGCCTATGGCGCTCGTTCAAGTGGTGCGGCCTCCTCCGTGTTCACTTGCACATCTTCTACTTAGTCACAGTCGTGCAGAATATTCACGTAAACAGAAAAAAATCTGCAACGCCGCGTCTATGTCGCCAATGAGCGAAGTAAACAATGGAGGGGCGGAATGTTCAATTATTAAACACAATATTCGCCGCCGCTCCCTGGATCATATACAAGATATATAGGACACGTCACGTCCGGTGCCATCATGGTTTAGGAGATTTTTTTGGGCTACTCCCTTGGATCCCCCATGAACATGCACAATCGAAGGGGCCAAAGAATAGGGGGATAAGCTTAAAAAGCAAACACTGGCGCCGCTTATCTCCTCTTCGACACGAAACCTAACCCAACGGCAAACTCCCAGGGACCCCATTAGATTGACAATCCCAAATACTGGGACCTATCTGACAACGGCGGCATCGACAACCGTCACTTTTTGCGTGACTCAAAGCAACTTTTTTTTCACCCAAGTGGCAAACTGCGCCATTCGTACCACGTGACGCCAGCCATCGCCAAGTCTAAACCCGCACCAATGGTAACACGTAAAAGTCGCCGCGTGCCGCAAGTAACCGGGCAGAGTGGACTAAGTGTCAGCTATAATGCAGAGACCATGACAGGAGCCCTGAGCAGCCATGCCAGGCAGCAGCCATAGCAGATACAGGCAGTGGGCACTGGGGGATGCCCAGTAAACACACACACCGTGCAGAGCGAGGAAGCAGCTACAGACAGCCCGCACACAGCACACCACCGCCGGCTCACACAGCAGCACACACCGGTGTTAGGGCCCCGGGCTGCCCCGCCCTGAGGCCGCCGCAGGGTCCCGGAACCCCCCTAATGACTTGTTAATGAGCCGATCAGCAGACGGTTATTGGCCTACTTACCATCTATCGCCATGATTCTTCCAGCACGGAGCGTACCAACTTCTCAGGTTATAGGGGGGGGAGGAGTGAGCTGGGGTGTGAGTGACAAGGAATGAACCACGCGCCGCTTGTGCTCGCGCTGCCTGCCCGGCAATGGGGACTGGGGAGATGTAACAGGAGGGAGAGACTGTCCTGTCACTGACTGGGGGTTTGTAGTCCTGTCACTGACTGGGAGGTTGTAGTCCTGTCACTGACTGGGGGGTTGTAGTCCTGTCACTGACTGGGGGGTTGTAGTCCTGTCACTGACTGGGGGTTGTAGTCCTGTCACTGACTGGGAGGTTGTAGTCCTGTCACTGACTGGGGGGTTGTAGTCCTGTCACTGACTGGGGGGTTGTAGTCCTGTCACTGACTGGGGGGTTGTAGTCCTGTCACTGACTGGGGGTTGTAGTCCTGTCACTGACTGGAGGTTGTAGTCCTGTCACTGACTGGGGGTTGTAGTCCTGTCACTGACTGGAGGTTGTAGTCCTGTCACTGACTGGGGGGTTGTAGTCCTGTCACTGACTGGGAGGTTGTAGTCCTGTCACTGACTGGGGGGTTGTAGTCCTGTCACTGATTGGAGGTTGTAGTCCTGTCACTAACTGGGGGGTTGTAGTCCTGTCACTGACTGGGGGGTTGTAGTCCTGTCACTGATTGGAGGTTGTAGTCCTGTCACTGACTGGGGGGTTGTTGTCCTGTCACTGACTGGGGGGTTGTAGTCCTGTCACTGACTGCAGGTTGTAGTCCTGTCACTGACTGGAGGTTGTAGTCCTGTCACTGATTGGAGGTTTGTAGTCCTGTCACTGACTGGAGGTTGTAGTCCTGTCACTGACTGGAGGTTGTAGTCCTGTCACTGACTGGGGGTTGTAGTCCTGTCACTGACTGGGAGTTGTAGTCCTGTCACTGACTGGGGGGTTGTAGTCCTGTCACTGACTGGGGGTTGTAGTCCTGTCACTGACTGGGGGTTGTAGTCCTGTCACTGACTGGGGGTTGTAGTCCTGTCACTGACTGGGGGTTGTAGTCCTGTCACTTGTCCCACCTGTCAGCAGTCACTAAAGAGACCAGACATGTTTTGTTAGTGTGTGCGTGTGAAAGTGTGTGTGGTCCATGTGTGTGTCTGTGCATGCATGTGATCCATGGGTATGTATGCGCGTGTGCATGCACAAGTGTGGTCCATGTATATGTATGCATGTATGTGCGCGTGTGATCCATGTGTCTATGCGTGCAGCAGTTATGTGTGCTCTGTTCATCCGTGTGTATATTGTGCATCCATCCAAGTGTATTTGCGTGCATGTGTGTGTGCGCATGTGGTATTTGTGGGGTGGTGTTTGTGTTGTGTGTGTCTAGAGTGGTCTGGTGTTTGTGTGGTGTGTTGTGGCATTTGTGTGGTGTTGTGCTAGTGGGTTGGTGTATGTGTGATGTTTATATGATGTTTGTGAAATGTTTGTGTGTTGTGTGTGGTGGTGCGGCCCCGTTAGCAGCGACTCTTTGGCGCTGTCACTATAATCAGTCCCTGTTTTCCCCTCAGTGCTTTCACATTTCCCCATTATATGTATAGGGCCTAACTTCGGGGGCCACAATCTCATGACGGGGGGACGCTAGCGAGATGTAACCTGCGCACTATTCTGCTCCTGTGGGTGGAGAGGGGGTGGCATGCCAAATTTCACCCAAATTGGACGAGAACTGTGGATTTGTATAGAGCGGACTACTACAGGATTTGCGTTTTATATATATAGATATATAGAGTTATATACGTCTATACAGAATATGAGAATAGCCCCCATTGACTGAGATTGAAAATAATGCTGCCTTGTTACCTGTGTTTAAAAAACACGTCGCTTTAGGCCCCACATTGCAGACACAGCTGTTTTTGAAGATTGTTGGTATGGCGGTAGGATGCTTCATTTTATCTATTAAACATTGTATTTGTATCCATTATTGTGTATTTATATAAAGTTTTGTGGTTTGTTTGTGATTTCCATCTTTCCATCATTAAAAAGTTGTCCAGGAATTGGAGGCCGGGTGAAGTGTGAGGCCTGGTTCACATCTGCGTTTGGTATTCTGTTCGGGAAGTCCGCTTGGGGACGCCAACAACACACTCATTATATGGTGTCCGAGCAAGCTGCTGAGATGCTGGAACAATCCCAGGCACAGTGCGATGAACAAGTTGAGTGGTAGGCGAGCTGCTGGAGCAGGTGGATCATTGATGCCAACAACACGCTCATTATATGGCATCCCAGCGAGCTTCTGAGATGCCGAACAGGCACGGCGCAAGAAACAAGTTCAGCGGCAGGCGAGCTTGAGAGCTGTCGACACGCCGGAGCAGGTGGATCATTGACGCCAACAACACGCTCATTATATGGCGTCCCAGCGAGCTTCTGAGATGCCAGAACAGGCAACAAGTTCAGCGGCAGGACAGCTGCCAAAACGTCGGAGCAGGTGAACCATCCACGGCAGCAATTTGCTGAATATAGGCGGATCATCGACGTCAACAACACGCAGACGAAGTTGTGGGCAGAGGCTAGTGAGAAAATAAAAACAAACTCACCTAATCCTGGAACTCCATCACTGACAGTCATGACACAAGATGGAACAGACACCGGCAGTGGACAACGGAGCTCCAGGGACAAGTCAGTATATCATTTATTTATTTTTGCTAAAAAAGAAGGAAACGAACATTCATTGCACCTAATCCGGAGCAGAGTATGCAGCTGGGGAGAGGGAATATATATATCACCCAGAGAGGGTCATGGCCTGGTCACCACCTGCAGACCAGGCCATGAACTGTAAGCAGCACTAACAAGGGGTTAACCCTTGTAGTGCTGCAGAGCTGGGCACCTGCAAGACTCAGAAATCCTAGTCATGCCGGGCCTGTGCCCACTTCTTTTAGCTACGGCCCTCACTTTACCTTTGCCACTTCCTGAAAATGAGGCATGACTAGAGCCATGTCATGTGCAGATTTATCATCCTATCATCAATGTGACTGTGGGATCTGCATTGTCTGTATTGTGTGCTGCCATAGGGTGTCTGCATGAGGAACATATTCTCTGCTAGAAGTTTTGTTTCAACCCCTCTCACACCTGGACTGGTTGCTCGACTATACCAGTGGGCTATTTGTATTTTGCATTATTTCCACCACCATTATCTGCAACCTACCCACTTCCTACCCTAAAAAACATTCCTTGCAAAAGCACCATCGATTTGCAAATTCAAGTCTCAGAGTCATGGAGGTTTCAGTCTCCTTAATATCTATGGCCTGTGAACTTGCAGGTGCTCTGCACTTATGTCCTTAGGCTTTGTGACAATCTGTACACGTGCATTGTGTTCATCTCTGCTGGATCTCTAACCTGCAGACCTTTGTGTATCCCCTAGGATATGTGAGCAGGTGCTTCGCCCCCATCTGTTCTTGTTACACCTCTGGTGGTGCTTGCTAATGACCCTGGTGTTAGGATATATGGGCAATGTCTGGTTATATTTACACCTGCTCGCTTCCCAGGCTTTTTTTTCTTGCTAAGATGATCAATGGTAAACCTATCCCCGGGGTCCAGCACTCCTGACCCTGTCATTAGCCATGTGGCAATAAATAGCCGCTTTGTAGATCATTCTGTCTTTATTTTTTCTGTGTCCTAAAGCCAAGACCACTTCTTACAGCAACAGAGCAGCGTTCCTGTTCACACAAGGCATGCAACTAGCTCGCACAGACCCTGCCGCCAGTGTGCCATGGATGTTACGAAACAGCTGTTCAGCAGGGTTGCCAGGAGTGAGACCCCTGCTGATCTGATGTTGATGACCTCTCCTAAGCATAGATCATGAATAGTATACTGCTGGGAAAAGTCCTTTAACAAAAGGAGGGGCTCCAACACTAAAAAACTTGTACAAAAACTGGTTTTATGTTGGTAAAATTATAGATATATATTTATATACACAGCCCATTCCTATTAATGTGAGCACCGTCTACTTTTGACATCAACGTTGAATAACCAATGGCAGAAGACACGTGCCATCAGCCATCGGGGTGCACTCATCAATGTGGAAGGCACGATGGATCAACACAAGTATGCATCTATCCTTGCGGACCATGTTCACCCCTACATGCGAATTGTTTTTCCTCAGGATGATGGCATCTACCAGACAATGCGACGTGTCATAAAGCTCGCAGTGTACGTGCGTGGTTCGAGGAGCACCAGGATGAGTTTACCGGACTCCCTTGGCCAGCAAATTCCCCGGACTTGAACCCAATTGAGAATCTGTGGGACCACCTCGATCGGGTTGTTACGCCATGGATGCTCAACTGCATCACCTAGCGCAGCTGGCCACGGCACTGGAGTCAGCATGGCTCAACATCCCAGTGACATCATCACAACATCCCCTCTCTTCCTGCACGTCTCGCAGCGGTCCGCTCTGCCAAAGGGGGTTATTCTGGATTTTGACAGGTGGTCACATTAATGTGACTGGACTGTGTGGCACCATCATATTCTGCAGCTTTGTCAACACTGTCCCATATAGGGCTCACAATCTAAATTCCTATCAGTATGTCTTTGGGGTATGGGATTAGACATGGGGAGAACATACAAATTCGTTGCTGATGATGTCCTTGGCTGAATTTGCAAGCAATGCAAGGCAACACTGCTAACCACTGAGCCACTGGGCTGCCCATATGGCATTGCCACTTATATAACAACCTGAAAGAGAAATTTAATATATTATTTAATGCTGAAAACTACCAATAGCTTTTTTCCATCCACCTCTCCCCAAAAAATGGATAGCATTTTGGGGTCCAATGTACCCCTAAATAGCACCATTAAAAAAACATATCTTGTCCAACAAAAAAAGCCGTCATATGTTATAAAAAATAAAGAGTTACTGGCGTCCGGATTTTATCGTATATTTTCAGTTTTCTTTTCCTCTTTAGCTGGCGCACTTTGTTAAAGCCACAATTCTTATGAGAGCGTATTGTGTGCTGTGTGCGACGTGTCGCGCTCTCTTTATATATCTGCACTATTGATCAGATTTTATAGACAAGGACAGATTTATTCACACAAGGACATTGCGCCGTGTTGACTACATGTGATAAGAGGTGGCACGCCATTGATGTGTCATCTGAGTTTTAATCTCGTGTAGCCGGCACACAATGCATGCTATCTGTAATGGGATTAATAAAATACGCGGTCAGCGCTATCCCACCCATTACTCAATGGGTCTTTTGTCTATCTTGAATAAATCGAATTACCAAGTGCTACACAATAAGATGGGGAGCCATTGAGGGCAGAAGGGTACAAGGCCCCATGTCCTCTTTCTAGATGAAAGGAGAACTTAAAGGGAATTTGTTGCCCAGAAATTATTATTACTTAAAGGCGTTATCCAGGCTGGGGGGCCGGTGTCTCTCCCTGTGGTCCGGTCCTGCTGCTCCTGTGGGCTTGTTCTGGCGGATGTTCTCGCCACACATGACCACTGTCCTTAAAGAGGACCTTTCATGGTCTGGGGCACAGGCAGTTCTATATACTGATGGAAAGCTGACAGTGCACTGAATTCAGCGCACTTTTGGCTTTCCATATCTGTGCCCCGGGTGAAGAGCTAGCAGTGCCGGTACCGTAACTCTTTACAGTCAGAAGGGCATTGCTCACAGTCAGTCAGGTACGTCCTTCTGCTCAGCAGCGCCTATTGCGCTGTACAGTGTGAGCAGTGAGGAACGCCCCCTCCCCTCTTGATAATACTCGTCTATGGACCAGCACTGTGAGCAGAGGGAGGGGGCGTTCCTCCCCGCTCATACTGTACAGCGCGATAGGCGCTGCTGTGGAGAAGGATGTACCTGACTGACTGTCAGGACCACCCTTCTGATGGTGAAGAGCTACGGTACCGGGACCGATAGCTCTTTAACCGGGGTACAGATTGGGAAAGCCGACAGTGCACTGAATTCAGCGCACTGTCAGCTTTCCAGCGGTATATAGAACTGTGCCTGTGCCCAAACCATGTCCAGAGGACGCAGATCTGAGTTGAGCACATAACGCGGCTGAAGCGAGGAGCTGACACCCGGCTCAGCCGCATATGTGTCAGCGAGAGAGGCGGCATCGGCGAAGTGAGGAGCTGACACAGGTCAGCTCCTCGCTTCAGCCGCATACATGTCAGCATCAGCAAGAGAGGCGGCAGCGGCGAAGCGAGAAGCTGACACAGGTCAGCTTCTCGCTTCAGCCGCATATGTGTCAGTGAGAGAGACGCGCAGAGAGCGGCGAGGGAGCGGAGGAGAAGGTAAGTTTAATGTGGAGGTGGAACGTGAATCTGGGGGCAGATGAAAGAGAGGACGGCATGACACTGTGGGGACATGAATCTGGGGGCAGATGAAAGAGAGGACAGAATGACACTGGGGCAGATGAAGGAGGGGACGGCATGACACTGTGGGGACATGAATCTGGGGGCAGAGATGGAGAGGACATGAATCTGGGGGCAGAGATGTGGGGACATGAATCTGGGGGCAGAGATGGAGAGGACATGAATCTGGGGGCAGAGATGTGGGGACATGAATCTGGGGGCAGAGATGGAGAGGACATGAATCTGGGGGCAGAGATGGAGGGGGGACATGAATCTGGGAGCAGAGATGGAGGGGGGACATGAATCTGGGGGGACATGAATCTGGGGGCAGAGATGGAGGGGACATGAATCTGGGGGCAGAGATGGAGGGGGGACATGAATCTGGGGGGACATGAATCTGGGGGCAGAGATGGAGGGGACATGAAACTGGGGGCAGAGATGTGGGGACATGAATCTAGGGGCAGAGATGGAAGGGGGACATGAAGCTGGGGGCAGATGAAGGGTGTATATGAAACTGGGGGAGAGATAGAGGAGGGACATATAATTTACGGGTGACTGTAGGAGGATTATACTGTGTGCGGGCACATGAAAAATTAACGAGTGGGCGGAGTCAACACAAAAGTGGGCGGGGCTAAATTTGCTGCGGCGCGCTAAGCGCGCCACACATTTTATCCCTCTTTTAGTTCTTCAAAAGTTGGGAGGTATGGAGATGGGGGGACATGAATCTGGGGGCAGAGATGGAGGGACATGAATCTGTGGGCAGAAATGTGGGGACATGAATCTGGGGGCAGAGATGGAGGGGACATGAATCTGGGGGCAGATGAAGGGTGTATATGAAGTTAGGGGAGAGACGGAGGGGGACATATAATTTACGGGTGACTGTAGGAGGATTATACAGTGTGCGGGCAAATGGAAAATTAATGAGTGGGCGGAGTCAACATAACAGTGGGTGGGGCTAAATTTCCCGCGGCGCGCAAAGCAAAAATGGCAGGGGGGGGCCCAGACACTTAGGCTGTATGGGGCCCCAAAATTCCTGATGGCGGCCCTGGTGACATATGCCAGTGATGTCCAAGTTCCTGATGACCAGCACACACAAACATTACTGTCCCCAACTAATCCCACCCTATCTCATCCATATACTGTATTTCAGTTGTACACATGAGGATGCCAGAACAGTTTAGCTCCTAGTGTGCTAGTTTCAGTGAAGATGTTTCTCTGTATGCTGTTTACTTTGTTTTGATCCCGGCTTTTACTTGACTTCCTCTCAGTCTGCTGTTCTTCACTCTGCTGCGTATCCGTGTCTGACATGGATCTGTTCCTGAGCACTGTACCTGTGCTACCTGCCCTGACCTGCTGCCTGTATCTCTGACTCTATATGAACTCTGCCAGCCCTGACCTCAGACCATTCCTGACTACTCTGCTACCTGATCCCTCGGTGTTATGCACCGGTGTCTCTCAACCTGTCTGGGTGGGCCATCACCTACACTGGGTTACCACCTAAAATGAACAACATGGTGGTTCCCTGCAGCAGAATCAAGTTTCTTTCATGGGGTTAAAGGGTGAAAATCAGGGAGCCACTTAGACAACGCCCTCAGGAGTGGCCCAAGCCCAAGCTGGTAACGTGGCAAAGAGGGTCCACTCTGGCTGTTTGTTATAAAATGGTAACACTGACTTAGAAACGTATTCAGAAATTTTCAGGAAGAGTAGTAAAGGAACAGCACAAGTTATAGAAAAAGATGTCTCCATGCAGAACTTTTCTCTCTCAACGATATTCGGCGGTTTCTGCAGCGGAGTCTCCAAGAAATGTGAACCTAGCCTAAATCATCAATTACTTCTATAGCTTCTGGAGGAGGAGCTACAGAGAGATAGGAGAACAGGATTTCATCTTGACTGTAGGTCGTGCAAGGCAGGCATTATACCAGTTACTTTCCATATCTCTTGAGCTCAAGGAAAAATGACAATGAGCCTGCAGAGAGGAAATCTGGCAATAAAAATGCAGGATACTAGTCATAAAATCAACTGAAATATTGCTCTTCCTCATGCTCACACATATTTCATTCCAAGAAGCCACCTTAAACCCAGTTACTGTAATCCAGTTCATCTAAAGCAGACTTCCAAATAGAAAACAACTTTTCATAAATGAATAGTACAGATGAATATAAGATTTTTCTAAATATATCTTTGTAAAGAAAAATGCTTCTTTCTCCACTTATCAGACTGCTTTCCTTTCCTTCCCTTTGCTCTGTCTGTTATCATTAATAGAACACATATCCAGAGAGGAGATACACAGGTCTATGGAGAAGGGAGGGGGAAGGAGAGCAACCTGATTAATGGAGAAAGAAGCATTTTTCTTTAGAAGATTTATTGAAAGTTTCTTTTTCATTTATGAAAAGTTGCTTTGTAAGTGGAGGTACACTTTCAATATGAAGACAAATTTTTATTTTAGGGTGCCTTGATAATTGCAGTGCAAGTCACTGCACTATAGTTGCTGTTTGCTTATACCATCGATTGCTCCATTATTTTGCAGCATTTCATGCCTTACAGTCATTGCATGTCTACATAGCTGTTCTGATAATGAAATGTAGTCTCCATTTGTTTGGCATCTTTCCCTGGCTGTAAATCTAGTAATAGAGGATGTAAATGTGAGAGGCTTGTACATACACCTGACAACCCTTCATCTTCTCATGTCTAGTGCTTTATTATGACATATGTTTATGTAAAATCGTAGTACCATACTTATCAAGTGATAGCAAAGAATGGGACAAAACTGCAATACCCAGACCAGTCACTATGGAAAGTGCAGAATAATCTGCAACCCAGTGTAAGCATTGAGAAGGTGCAGCTCTTGTGCAAGCACTGCACCTATTTGTATTTTGCTAAATATTGCAAATTTGAGCACAAAATTTTGCATAAACTTAAAGAAGTTTTCTACTTAAGAAAACCCATATCAGGGAATTCAGGATTAATAGATCTTGTGCAGTCATTACAAAGAGCATCTCTCACACGGGTGGACCTGTCCTGTCCTGCAGTTCACAGACAATGGAAGTTGTGCAATGCTTCATTTGACCGTGGGGGCGCTGCATGGAAACTGAACACTTTTACTGCCAGGTATCCCTACATGTTACAGCCAGTGTGGGGAACACTTTATGGTCAACCAGAGATATAACATAAAGTTTGTGGACCCTAATGCAAAAGTTCAGCATGGGCAGCCAGCCAAGGCCAAGCCAAGGCCGACCAACAGTGTGCAGGGTAGTTAGAACAAGGCCACACTATTAATCCTTCTCAGCTTGTTGTATGTCATCCCTGCCATGACTCAAAGGCATGGCAAGCAGGAATATTACTAGTGAGCCACAGGTTCTCCTGTTCTCTATGGGAGGATTTCCCTAAAAGCAAAATTTCAGAATACCTGGTGACAGGGCCAGAGTCAGCATCTAGTAAGGTCAGGCCAAGGAACAAGGCCAGAGTCAACATCTAGTAAGGTCAGGGCAAGGGACAGGGCCAGAGTCAGCATCTAGTAAGGTCAGGCCAAGGGACAGGGCCAGAGTCAGCATCTAGTAAGGTCAGGTCAAGGGACAGGGCCAGAGTCCGCATCTAGTAAGGTCAGGGCAAAGGACAGGGCCAGAGTCAGCATCTAGTAAGGTCAGGTCAAGGGACAGGGCCAGAGTCAGCATCTAGTAAGGTCAGGTCAAGGGACAGGGCCAGAGTCAGCATCTAGTAAGGTCAGGTCAAGGGACAGGGCCAGAGTCAGCATCTAGTAAGGTCAGGGCAAAGGACAGGGCCAGAGTCAGCATCTAGTAAGGTCAGGTCAAGGGACAAGGCCAGAGTCAGCATCTAGTAAGATCAAGCAATGGGAGGAAAGGGGACCCACTACTGCTCCGCATATTGGTGAAGGAGATGCTGCCATGTTCTTCTTTCCTTTGCTTAGTACAATGGAAGAGGTGCCCTGCAGAGACGTCACTTGAAGCTGCTGGTCCCCAATCTGAAATCTGTATTCTTGCTTAAATTACACCATTTAGAAAGTGGTATATTTTATGTGTCATGAGGCCCTTTGTCGCCCCCTCAGGATCTGGGGCCTGGTAGCAATTGTTACTGCTGCCCTCCCTATAGCTACGCCCCGGTGCCCAGTGTTCTGACTGTGTCCAAGTGACGATTCGCTATATATCATTCATTTTCCGCCTGCTGGAACTGAACGACTTGGGAAATAGAAACATTACCACTGTTGTCTATGGGAGGATTTTCTTTGCCTATACACCTTGTTGCATGGTTTACAGGCAGAATGTACTACTACTTCTTATAGGTAGGTCACTATATACCAGCACAGTACTAAAGATTCTTATTTAGTAACGTTTCCACAAAATGATAGATAAACGGAACCATATTATTTTATTTGGACACTATGAAGTCATTCCATGTTGCAGATTTCACTTTCGATCCTAGTAACAATATACGACTATTAGACTTTATATGCAAGGTCCAATGTAACCTCTAAGAGACCTGATGGATGATACGGCTACAGTGAAGCTACATAAATTAGCAGAGTATCCGGCTGTGAAAGTATCAGCAGCTGTGTGAACCAGGGTGTGAACGGTGATGTAAGAACATCAATGGTGTGACTGGAAAGAGCTGAAACATAATGTGCTCAACACCTTTTTTTCGCCAGTAACCTGGTGGGGGGCATGACATCTCTTTCCTATAACATAATACCTCTCAGGGGCTTCACGGAGGGGAGTCACCAGAAAAGGAACAGAAAATTACCTTTTTAAAAAAAAAATTAAAAAAACAAGCTGTAATGTTAAACATAGTTTTTAAGACGTTTTGATACGTTTTAATTTTACATATCACTATCTATATACTTTTTTTTTTTTTTAAGTAGAATGTCCTGCAATTTTCTCTCTGACCACTAAGTTTAATAATGGGCTGACAAATGCCAGTTCTGTAGGGATGTTCATTGCAACAGCATTATAATAAAATACAACATTGCTATAGATAACACCACTGACCCTACGGACAACAGAGGATGTCTATCATGGGGCGTTACAGGTGATGTATGTGGGTGATGTCCCGGTTCCTTTCCATAGACTGCTGATTGGCCTCAGCGGTTACATGCGGCGAGGACTTCCAGCAGAACAAGACCCCGGGAGCAACAGGACCATGGTGAGAGACACCAGCGCATTGGGGACAGGTAAGTATGGGTTGTTTTATTTCCCCGGCCTCCTTACCAAAAATGGTTAATCCTGGACAACCCCTTTAATGGGATTCTACCATTAAAATGTTTTTTTTTTCTCCCTAACACGTAGGACTAGCCTTACGAAAGGCTATTCCTCTCCTACTTTTAGATGTCTTCTATGCGCCGCCGTTCGGTAGAAATCCCGGTTTTCTTCAGTATGCAAATGAGGTCTCTCACAGCACTGGGGGCGTCCCCAGTGCTGCGAGAGAACTCTGTAGCGCCGCCTCCATCTTCTCCAGGAACAGCCTCGCCCTGTGTCTTCTTCTGGAGCTGGGTTTCAATCTTCTAGGCCTCAGGCAGGGCCGACTGCGCATGCCAGTAGCCGCCAGTGTTAGGTGGAGAACACTTAACACTGGTGGCTCATGGGCCCTGGTCGAAAAGCTCAGCATGGGAATCATTTGCTTCCCTGCACATTTTAGCAGCATTTACATGTCCCTTTCCTTCTCTATCTGAGCCCAGACTACCATGAAGACTTGTTCATGTGTCTGTGCACACCACAAGCTTCCCATCACTACCACGCCCCATCAGTGCACCCCACATAGTACATTTTATGCCACAGAATCCCTTTTTCTACATGCTGCTGACCAATTCTTACTTTGTTATTAAAGGGTTATTTTCTCCATTCTGACAGTGGAAGGCTGAGCATCCTAAATCTTTTCACTCCAGTGCACCAGAGGGCAGGGGTCATATCTTTACAATTTATAGACTGACAATCATCAAGGGAAATCAGAAAGAAGATCAAAGAAGTTTATCCAATCTATATACCACATACTATCCTATAATCCCCCACCTTTGCATTCCTCGGTCACAGACACATCACATGACCATCTTTTTTTGGCATGTATTATGGTGCCTATATGACGGCCTGATTACGCCCTTTCAGATTCCATCTTATTTTTACACATTACCAACAACAGACTACTTTTCGGTCATAGCAGTCGTCTTATCCTAGTCAATGTGAATTTGATTAAATCCTCATTTCCTATACAAGACCTGATGCATGTGGATGGCTGCTGAATAAATAAATTCCCCATCTCCTCCGCTCCGCCACCATTCCCTACTCTCAAAAATGACTTCTTTTTTTTCCCCCCGACTTTGTGAACAAATCAGCTCATGCATTTAAAGTCATTCTTTCCATAATAATCCCCTAATAATCCCGGGCCTAAATTACCAGCCATTGTGACTCTGCTCGGTGAAATAATACATTTTTCATTCTTTTTCACAATCAAGCTTTTTTTTTTTCTATGAAATATTTTTTTTGTACCAATCTCTTGTCAGGCGGTGAAATGCAGCTGGTAAGGCGTCATGTAAAAAAAAATCTCTCGCCTCGGTGTTAGACCTTTCAAAATTATTTGCAAATGCTATTGCAGTCAGCTTTGTCATACACATAGTAGGGATCATTTAGATTTTTTGGATTTTTTTTGTCTTCACTTTATCATGTTGGAAGGTTAGAGGGGTTTTCCAAGATTGATACCTATCGGTGTCAATTGAGGTACCCTCGATCACTAGACTAATGGTCTGGGTTGAGTTACCACTCCATGCAAAGTCTATGGGACAAGTAATCCGGGGACACATTATCCCTTTCTAGTGATCAGAGCTGAGGGGACCCCAACAATCCCGATATTGTGTAACCACTCCTTGCTCCCCGAGTCGTTCCACCTCCGCCACCTCTCTTGTGTTCACAGTTACTTGTACTAGGGTTGGCAGACTATGTCTACCCAATAGAACACAGGGTCGGGTGCTGGAACCGGACCGGAACCCTGAAATTCGAGCCTCTTAACACTGGAGGAAGGAATTGTTTGCAAACTCCTTGGAGAATCCCTTTATTAATGATCTTATCAAAGGGATTTTAGGATTTAGGAGAATTAGTCATTTCTAGAGATGAGCGAGTAGTATTCTATCGAGTAGGTATTCGATGGAATACTACGGTATTCGAAATACTCATACTCGATCGAGTACCACTCACTATTCGAATGTAAAAGTTCAATGCAAAACCAGCATTGATTGGCCGAATGCTATACAGTCAGCCAATCAACGCTGGTTCTTCTCCTACCTTTAGAAGTCTTCTCCGTGCAGCTTCCCCGCGGCGTCTTCTGGCTCTTCATTCACTCTGCCAGGCATCGGGCCTGGGCAGAGCCGACTGCGCATGTCTGCTTGTAGTGCGGGCATGCGCAGTCGGCTCTGCCCAGGCCTGATGCTTGGCAGAGTGAATGAAGAGCCGGAAGACGCCGCGGGCACGCTGCACGGAGAAGACTTCTCGGAGGATCCAGCCCGACCCTCACTCGTGGACTTGGTAAGTATAATTTGATCGAATGTTGCCTACCCCTGAAACGAGCATTTTTCCCCCATAGAGTATAATAGGGTACGATATTCGATTCGAGTAGTCGAATATTGAGGGGCTACTCGAAACTAATATCGAACATTTTACTGTTCACTCATCTCTGGTCATTTCTTCTAGGAACATCTCCACCATTGTCCATGCATCTTGGGTGGTTGGGCATGTGCTTTTCTCTTTGCCTTCCATTAGTTCTTCTCGGTACTTGCAGACAGATTTTGGCAGAACTGGGCAGGGAGGTTGTTCCCGCCGCCATCTTGGAGAACCAAGCCCAGATCTTCTGTGGATGTTGCTTGCTCCAATCCGTCTGTCTCCCCATGTCATCCCAGACAGACTGGATGATGATGAGATCAGGGCTATATCTGTGGGGGCCATATCATCACTTCCAGGACTCTCCTCCAAAGGGTAAAGGTCACACCAAATATTGAATAGTAGGATACTCAGGGGAGGGTCATTAGAAGCTCTAGATACACCCACGAGGTTCACACTATTAAAGTTATTCTTCTATACCCCCCAAACCAGTACACTGAGAAGGATGTTTGCAAAGCCATATTACATTGCATGGAGGAACTTGCTAATTTCAGATTGCACTGCACAGGGTCTCACACCCTCCTAGTCAGGGGTAACGTCACGCACCGTGTGGCCATGAATGTAAAATGTTCAAGACCATCAATTAAAAACCATTCAATGCACCTTTTTATTTCTTTATGTCTTAGTTATTCTTCTATTGAAAAGACCTGGAGGTAAAAGAGATATAGATCAAGTATTTCGCATTCAGATACAATACAATTGCTAACATTGGGAAACAATGTGCGAATCCTGCAGCGATCGGTGACTGTTGTAACAATTGTATGTTGTGTTCCAAGGATTGTTGTACTGTTGTATTCACACAATGAAAACTGACAGCAGAAAAATAGGAGCAATTATTAGATTTTCTCTGCCCATTGCCATGCCGGTTTTGTTTGACTTTTATATTGTTTTATGTTAGAATTGTTTGCTTTGCTTTGTTTATTGGAAACATCAAATATTCTTGTTTTCTTTTATTTGTATAGTCTATCCAGCGCTCATTCAGAATCCTATAGGGTTGTCAGATCCAGAGTAGTCACCATACATACCTCCCCGGGCTCCTGAAAGGTCGACTGATGTCAGCTGCGGATCCTCTCCCCTTAGCCAAGTATCAATGGCCGCCCAGCCAATCAGGAGCTCCATCTCTTCAGCCCTTCTGATTGGTTGTTTGAAATAAATCGCTGTGCCCATCTGTATGATTTACCCGCCAATTTCTGGAATTTTGACCCTTGCCTGCCTTCGACCTTCCTCTCCTGACTCCTTTCATCTGCTGATTTTGGAACTTGTAGTGCTTCTCCTGTTTCTATCCTGGCTGTCGCCAACTCCATTATGTGTTTTTTCCCACTGGCTCTGTGTGGTATTTCTGGATACTCAGCTCTATCTGATCTGCTGGTGGATTATCACATTGAAGGGGTTAAAAGATGACAACCTGTAATCCCTTAGGCTCCATTCATACAAATACTCATTACAGTTAGTGGTGACTATAGACAATAGAACGGGTTGTGGGATACAAATACAGACACATTCTAAATTTCTCTATGACTCAATTTTACCCCTGCTGCGCACGTCATCCCTAATCTACAATATTGTGTTGTGACATCACTAGATTATTCCTGTACTGGTGCTGTGATGTCACAGTGTACATGGAGACCTATGTGTGTGTATTATCTCTGTATTGTGACATCACTGTGTGTATTATCCCTGTACTGTGACATCACTGTGTGTATTATCTCTGTACTGTGACATCACTGTGTGTGTTATCCTGTACTGTGACATCACTGTGTGTATTATCCTGTACTGTGACATCACTGTGTGTATTATCCTGTACTGTGACATCACTGTGTGTATTATCTCTGTACTGTGACATCACTGTGTGTATTATCTCTGTACTGTGACATCACTGTGTGTATTATCCCTGTACTGTGACATCACTGTGTGTATTATCCTGTACTGTGACATCACTGTGTGTATTATCCTGTACTGTGACATCACTGTGTGTATTATCCTGTACTGTGACATCACTGTGTGTATTATCCCTGTACTGTTTCATCACTGTGTGTATTATCCCTGTACTGTGACATCACTGTGTGTATTACTGTGTATATTATCTCTGTACTTTGACATCACTGAGTGTATTATCTCTGTACTGTGACATAACTGTGTGTATTATCTCTGTACTGTGACATCACTGTGTGTATTATCTCTGTACTGTGACATCACTGTGTGTATTATCTCTGTACTGTGACATCACTATGTGTATTATCTCTGTACTGTGACATCACTGTGTGTATTATCTCTGTACTGTGACATCACTGTGTGTATTATCCCTGTACTGTGACATCACGTGAGTTAGCGACTTTAAGAAAAAACATTTTTTTGCAAAGTTTTGCAATTTTGTTAAGGGGCTAAAACAGGGGTAGGGAACGTCCGGCTCTCCAGCTGTTGCAAAACTACAACTCCCAGCATGCATACTTGCTCTGCTGTTCTTGGAACTCCCATGGAAGTGAATGGAGCATGCTGGGAGTTGTAGTTTCACAGCAGCTGGCGAGCCAAAGGTTCCCTACCCCTGGGCTAAAATATAAACAAAAACTGCATAAATTTGGTGTCTTTGGAATTGTACTGATACATAGAATACAGGCGACAGGTCATTTTGGCTGGCAGAGTGAACGCCGTAAAAGCGAAGCCCGTAACAAAGTTGCACAAACGCGTTTTTTCTCCATTTTGAATTTTCCGATTTTCCCAGTACATTGGACAGAATAATAAATCACATCATTATGAATTTGTACAATTTGTCCTGCAAACGTTAAACCCTATGAATGGAAAAGTAAAAAAAAGTTATGGGGTTTAGATGGCGGGGAGTCAAAAAGGAAAGTGAAGGGGTTAACTTTTAATTGTCTATAAACTTCTATCTGGTGACATTTATGAGAAAAACCCCTTTAAGGGATGTCGCCTTAATAAAACCTATGTAGCATCTACCAAATCACACCACGCACTTGTAATGAGATGGCTTACCCGGGAGGCTATTCTATCTGCCACGGACAATTAGGTCATTTTTCATGAGCCGCAGGTAATCTTGTTTAGTCCATGGTCTTAGGTAAGGTGACCTGTTACGTACAGTACTCTGAGCTGAGCGGAGGTCGATGCTTCAAAGCTGAAATGTGATCATAGGTAAGCCGGTGAGCCGGCCGGGTGGGAAGACAGAGGCTGTTTGATGAAATTACTCTTCAACAAAAGCTACCGGGCAATTGTTCACCTGCCCTCGGATTAACCCAGGGACATTATGAAATGCAATACATCTGTCTGTGCCAGCGTCCTCGGGGAATATACTGGGGGCAAACACTCAATAGCAAAACTCATATGACAACGGGTTCCTAAAACTCATGTGTGAATAAGTTATTCCAAGCAGCATGTATAGGACACTTCTAGAGTAAAAACATATTCACACAAGGATTTAGGTGCAGATTCTGTAATACATACACATATACACTGAATCCTATTCTACTAATCCTATCCTATACTACTAATCCTACTAATATTATAAATGTGAAAGTTTGTGTGTTTGTTCCTCAATCACGCAAAAATGGCTGAACGGTTTTCAATTAAATTTGTCGCATAGATAGTTTGTAACCTCGAATAAAACGTCGGCTACTTTTTATCCTGGTAAATGACATGACTTCATGACTGTTATGAATTTATGTTCACATCCTTCCTTCCTACTTCCTATCTTTCCTACTACGGTAATATTATAATCCTACTATCCTACTAATCCTATCCTATCCTACTAATAATATTATAAATGTGAAAGTTTGTGTGTTTGTTCCTCAATCACGCAAAAAATGGCTGAACGGATCTCAATTAAATTTGTCCCATAGATAGTTTGTAACCTCGATTAAAACATCGGCTACTTTTTATCCCGGTACATGACATGGCTTCACGACTGTTATGAATTTATGTTCACATACTATATTACACTGCTCCTGCAGCAGCTTATCTCATCCAGGGCTGTTATCTCTCTGTGTAAACACTCAGCTAACCCTCAGTAGATTGTGTACAGGCATTTGCATATTATCTGATCTGCTCCAGGCAGTGCTGACATACTAATAAGAAAACACCTTAGTCCAAATTGGCAGTTTGCTCCTTTTAAACATTCCGGGAAAAAGAAAATCAAATTTGTTGCAAAATTCTAAAACAACAAGAGCTATGAGGGAGCCAGAAGTCACAGAGTTCTCCTCAATAACAAATGAGGGGATCATCAGCGCCAACAACACGCTCATTATATGGTGTCCCAGCGAGCTGCTGAGATGCCAGAACAATCACAGGCACAGCGCAAGGAATGAGTTCAGCGGCAGGCCAGCTTGAGAATTACCGAAACACCGGAGCAGGCGGATCATAGATGCCAACAACATGCTCATTATATGGTGTCCCAGTGAGCTGCCGAGATGCCGGAACAATCACAGGCACGGTGCGAGGAACAAGTTCAGTAGCAGGACAGCTTAAGAGCTGCCGAAACTCCAGAGCAGGCGAATCATCGTTGGCATCAATATGCTGTATATATGTGGATCATTGATGCCAATGAATGGGCCTAGTCCGGAGGAGGGAGTGTCTTCAGGCCGAATCGTGAGGCTAAACAGCCTGAAGAATGAGCATCTCGCTTCTTTTTTCCAGGAGCCAGAAGAAACAGCTCCCCAAAAAAGCTCCTGAGCGGCTCCCATTGATTTCAATGGGAGTCGTCTTTTTGGTCAGGGTTTTGAGGCGAATACGGCCTCAAAACCCTGACCAAAAAACTCCATGTGAACATACCCTAAGACCCATGTTTACAAACATCTTGGGATAGACCTGGGGCCTACCTTATACTTAGGGCTGTTGCTTTAAGGTTGAGGTCCTACATTGCGGAAATGACTTTCTGCAATAAATGCTGCGGGAGAAACTGTAATGCTTTCCTGAGGCCTGCTATGTGGGACAATACCTTTAGGCTCCGTTCCCTCGGAGTAACACGCCACTCATTTAGAGACGTAAACACGTGTCAGAGCGAGGCGCTTCAAAACAGATCCCATTGATTTCAATGGGTGCTGGCTTATGCACACTACCCATTGAAATCAATGGGTTATAAAGCCTCCCATTGATTTCAATGTGTCTCTAAATGAGCGGCGTGTTACTCCGTGGGAACAGAGCCTTAGGCCGAAAAACAGTGCCGCAAAAGCTTTTCAGCAACATGGTGGTGTAAAGAAATGTAGACAACTCAGGAGACTTAGGCCAAGGTTGGGTGTACAAGTCCCTCTCCAGTGAGGTCTACGATGGGTGAGTCCCTTCACATTTAGCCTGCTGAGTCCTGGCATCGGTGGGCAAAGAGTCCAGGTGGCATCACAAGACTTTAATGTACGGACCATGATCAAGGCACCTCAAATGTTATGTGCTGGGGGTAAGTACTAGTTCTGGATGCCAAGCAATTACAGGCAGGAGAAGAAGAGGTTAAAAAACATATTATAAAAACCTATAGGTAGGGTTGAGCGATCGGGATCGGGAAAGATCGGATCCCGATCGGCAATCGACCAAATTGCACGATCGCGATCGGCTGGAAAATGATTGGAATTCGGATTTTGAAATCTCAAGATCGGTTCATCCCTACTGTATATACAGTCCTATGAAAAAGTTTGGGCACCCCTATTAATCTTAATCATTTTTTGTTCTAAATATTTTGGTGTTTGCAGCAGCCATTTCAGTTTGATATATCTAATAACTGATGGACACAGTAATATTTCAGGATTGAAATGAGTTTTATTGTACTAACAGAAAATGCGCAATATGCATTAAACCAAAATTTGACCGGTGCAAAAATATGGGCACCTCAACAGAAAAGTGACATTAATATTTAGTAGATCCTCCTTTTGCAAAGATAACAGCCTCTAGTCGCTTCCTGTAGCTTTTAATCAGTTCCTGGATCCTGGATGAAGGTATTTTGGACCATTTCTTTCTACAAAACAATTCAAGTTCAGTTAAGTTTGATGGTCGCCGAACATGGACAGCCCGCTCTCAAATGATCTGAAAACAAAGATTGTTCAACATAGTTGTTCAGGGGAAGGATACAAAACGTTGTCTCAGAGATTTAACCTGTCAGTTTCCACTGTGAGGAACATAGTAAGGAAATGGAAGACCACAGGGACAGTTCTTGTTAAGCCCAGAAGTGGCAGGCCAAGAAAAATATCAGAAAGGCAGAGAAGAAGAATGGTGAGAACAGTCAAGGACAATCCACAGACCACCTCCAAAGAGCTGCAGCATCATCTTGCTGCAGATGGTGTCACTGTGCATCGGTCAACTATACAGCGCACTTTGCACAAATAGAAGCTGTATGGGAGAGTGATGAGAAAGAAGCTGTTTCTGCACGTACGCCACAAATAGAGTTGCCTGAGGTATGAAAAAGCACATTTGGAGAAGCCAGCTTCATTTTGGAAACAAAGATTGAGTTGTTTGGTTATAAAAAAAAAGGCGTTATGCATGGCGTCCAAAAAGAAACAGCATTCCAAGAAAAACACATGCTACCCACTGTAAAATTTGGTGGAGGTTCCATCATGCTTTGGGGCTGTGTGGCCAATGCCGGCACCGGGAATCTTGTTAAAGTTGAGAGTCGCATGGATTCCACTCAGTATCAGCAGATTCTTGAGAATAATGTTCAAGAATCAGTGACGAAGTCGAAGTTACGCCGGGGATGGATATTTCAGCAAGACAATGATCCAAAACACCGCTCCAAATCCTCAGGCATTCATGCAGAGGAACAATTACAATGTTCTGGAATGGCCATCCCAGTCCCCAGACCTGAATATCATTGAACATCTGTGGGATGATTTGAAGCGGGCTGTCCATGCTCGGCGACCATCTAACTTAACTGAACTTGAATTGTTTGTCCAAAATACCTTCATCCAGGATCCAGGAACTGATTAAAAGCTACAGGAAGCGACTAGAGGCTGTTATCTTTGCAAAAGGAGGATCTACTAAATATTAATGTCACTTTTCTGTTGAGGTGCCCATACTTTTGCACCGGTCAAATTTTGGTTTAATGCATATTGCACATTTTCTGTTAGTACAATAAACCTCAGTTCAATCCTGAAATATTACTGTGTCCATCAGTTATTAGATATATCAAACTGAAATGGCTGTTGCAAATACCAAAATATTTAGAACTAAAAATGATTAAGATTAATAGGGGTGCCCAAACTTTTTCATAGGACTGTATAATATGCCATTAGGGTTGAGTGATCGGGATCGTGAAAGATCAGATCCCGATCAGCGATCGAGCAAATTTCACGATCGGGATCGGCTGGAAACTAATCGGAAATTGGATTTTAAAATTGATCCTGAAATCTCAACCCTATCTATAGGTCATTTACTAAGAACACATGCAGTATTCGCTTCTGATACTTCTACCGGCTTCCCCGGACAGGTGGCGCACATAACTAGTCCATACAGATCACAGATCCAGAGTCGCCATATTTCGGTCTTTGACATTTTTTGCAGTATTTGTATGGGCAGCATCAATCAGTATCTGACAGAAGGGGCAGATGGGGAGAGCAATTTCCTGGCAATGACTTCTTTGGTCTGGGAAAGGGATTCATAGCTGTTTAGAGTCATATCTGAAATTCTACCCAGAAGGCATATCCTGGCATCCAGGGCATTGGTGCCAGACGTGTATTTGTATTGGAAACAGACAACAGGTGGCATACCGCCCCATAAAAGCTACTGTATAGATCACCCAAATTGCATTTCCAAGAGACAATCCATATTCAGAGAGTTAGCGAAATAATCGCAGTGTCATTGAGCCCCAGTTCTTGTACCTATGTATGAGTAACAGAAATAATTGGATATAATATTCACACCAGATTATTCATACCATTGTGCCCGCCATATCATATGTCCTCCGTTGTCCCGCACGGCTCTCTACTGTGCTAAAATTAAGTTACATCCACTAGCCACTTAAAGACGACCTTTCGCCACCTCTACCAACACTATACATCCTTCAATACGCGCAGCTCCACAGATTCTGCCGTAGTTGGAATTTTTACTCTAGCCCCCACCATTCCTGAGAAATCAGTGCAATTAGTTATAGTGCCTGATATGCCAAAGGTGTCAAGTGGGTGGTCCGGAGCTGACGCAAACAACCCGGGACCTCCCACCTGACAGTAGAAATCCTAACTGGAACTGAAACTGCACCGATGGCTCAGGAACGGTGGGGGCTAGAGAAAAAATTCCAATTACATCAGAATCAGTTGAGAGGGGCCTATTAAAGGATCTAAAGAGTTGATGGAACAAGCAAAGACCGGGCCATGTAGTTAATGTCTGACTGCATCCCCCAGCCCCAACATGGTATAGCAACCCCTTTCCTGGCCCACACCCTATTTACTAGCCCCCTATATGATATACCCCCCTTTCTGTGGATCATAAACAGTATAACACCCCCTTTACTTGCCCTTCTTATACTTGTCCCTTCTGCCAAATCCACTCCTGACTTTGGCACAATATATTCTTAGTGCCTCTGATGAGATCCCAACAGATCGACTGATCCTGGGAGTGTCAGCCACGGGATCCAGCGCAGCGTACAGAGCAGACAGCGCCATAGCCTGTGTAGTGGCCGTGCCAAGTTACTGCCTCCCAGCTTCCATTCACTTGCTTTGGAGCCTATTGATCTCGATCTCTCCTAAATCCCATAAAACAGACTGTCACCAGCCCCCACATACAAGTGAATACAGTCACGAACACAAAGCGGCGGCATACTATAGACCTATAGAGCTGTCAATCACCACTCGCCAGCGCCCCGTGATTGACAGCCTCCCATCTGAAGAACGTGTGAAGTATGGATCTGCGCGGTATCGAACCCTATTTCAAAAGCCGCTTTCTTCCCGAGCCTTCCGACATCTCTTCATTTGGGTTGGCAGTGAATGGATGTCTTAGAACGGAGGTTATGATTTTGTATTCAGCCCGGAATACAATGCAACATGATTCATAATTCAGAACATGGGGGAGGGGGTGGGGGGGACGACGACGACAAGTGTATAGAAGAAAGCCCCGCTTGTAAGGAATGTTTACTTTGCCTGTGAACATTTCCTTTTAGGACGGGATAGTATAAACCTGGCCCCCAGCTGTGTCTTTCTTTCCCCTTAGTTTCCCCTGCAATCAAATTCAATTAAACAATCCGCACACCCGTCTCAATGGATGACAATAAAGCCAATTACGCCGCAATCACACAGTCTTTCTGCACTTCCACTGTTCCTGCCTATTGTGCCGGGTATTTTTATTCCACGCTGGAGATTTTAACCTACACCTTCTCCGAGCTGCTCGCCGCAGGTGACTTCACCATAGCTTAGCAACCAATCACTAACCCACGGCGGACCGTGCAAAGGGTGATTCAAAACACTAGTTAGCGCCATCCGGCACCGGAATTAGATGTTACTCGCTGCTGTCCATTGTACCTCTCTGCGGGCCGCCGGAATATAATGGCAGGGAAGCTCAACACAATGAGATCCCAGCAGCCCCAGCCTGAATGTGATATCCGCCAGGAGGGCGATATTTCTTACCGTCGTGCGTCATTTCGCTTTTTTAGTTGATCCTTAAAGCGGTAGCGAGGTAAGGGGGAGAAGAAGATTAGGGCATTGATTGTTCTGAAAGGGAAGGTATAGCCTATTGTTTAAATCAAACGTAAATCTTAAACATAATTTTTTTTTAAATTTCAATGTTATTTATAGGTTAAAAAAAAAAAATCCTAAAAATGTTGCAATTCTAACTCTTACCACTAAGACTAATATAGTTTGCGACGTCCTGTTTCCTGGAGATGGACCATGGGCCATGGAGCAGACCCTATTGACTTGTATGGGCTGGTGTGATCTGGGGGGGGAGTAAATAACATGACATCTTCTATTGTGATCGCTGTGATCGTCAGTGTGCTGTAAGTGAGGGAATGCTGCAAAAAAAGCTACAGAAAACAGGAAGTCTCAGCTTATTATTTAGCTTGTTTGGAGTCAGAATGTTTTTAATGGGCATTTTAAAAAGAAATCCAAAAAATTCTTTAAATATATGTTTAACCTAAAACTTGATTAAAAAAAAAGCAGGTTATTTTCTGCCTACACGCTCGCTTTCAAGGGATATTTAGCCTATAGCCATCTACTGTTCCCTGTTGTCAGCTTCCGCCTGGCGGCAAAAACCTCCTGCGTCAGCCCATTCATTTGAGCCGACTCCGGAGGGGGAAGCCGCAACCGCGATGGTTCCCCGCGTCACTCTCAGTGCCAAAATCCGCCCCACCGCCCCCCATGTGAATGAGCCCTTAAGGCCCCAAATTCCTATGGTTTTGTGAGCCAAGTTCAGGAATTGATTGAACAGAATGCAGAAGTATACCCCATACATTTCCAATTCCATTTGTAGCCATTCTAGGTTTTGGCTTAAAATTCCACAAAATCTTCAACAAAAAAAAGAGCTTCTTCTCTACAACGTGGGGCGTCAGCCTTAGGTTAAATTCAGACAGACTGGGTGACAGCTGTCGGGATTGACCATAGCCCAGCTTAACCAAACTGGCTGCATAGTAGTGATCTATGATGTGTGTATAGTAGAGATGAGCGAACACTGTTCGGATCAGCCGTTCCGAACAGCACGCTCCCATAGAAATGAATGGAAGCACCTGGCACGTGCGCTTTGCCGGCGGGCGGTCGCTTAACCCCCCGCGTGCCGGCCGCTTCCATTCATTTCTATGGGAGCGTGCTGTTCGGAACGGCTGATCCGAACAGTGTTCGCTCATCTCTAGTGTATAGGACAGTAGGCCTGCAGTTGGGTTGGAACTCCAAACATAACACATCTCTATTCAGCCAAGTCATAGTCAGTGCAGGAAATGCTGCCATCATACTGACCATATGTCCCAGACCAAACATTGCCATCTGAATTTACCTTTGCTGATTATTTCCCATTTCTGGCTTTGGCACAAAAAAAAACCCAGGCCCCACGTTGCGGAAAAACAGTTTGTTTGTTGCATATTCTGCTGCGTTTTTTTTTAGTCAAAGCCAACAATGGCTACAAAAGGAATGGGAAATCTATAGGAAGTTCTTATACTTCTCCCTTCTGCTCCATCCACTCCTGGCAACGCAATGCAACAAAATCTGCAACAAAAAAAGCTGAGTTTCTGCAACGTACAGATTCAGCCAAAGACTAAAGCCCCACATCGTGTTTGGAAGCCAAAACAAAACATTGTGGGAAAAACTTCAGAGGCAACGCTTCGCGGTTCTTCCCGCAGCACTTCCTGCAGGTTTCCTCTGCAAACGTTCAGCTTCAATTATATTTAAAGGGAAACCGCCAGCATTTCCATAGATATACCGGTAATTGACATGCTGCGATTTCCAAAACTGTAACACTGCACCATGTATTTTACCGTATTCACTAGAATCCCATCCAACTTTGCTGTGACTGTAAATTGCTGCGTTTTTCCGCAGTATTTCTGCTACGCGGGGCTCGGCCAATAACAGCAAGTTCATGTGAAAGGGGACACAAGGTAGAAAAATATTAGAAAAAAACATGGGTTTTTTTTGTGCTTGAAACACTACAAGTTACTTTAAAACAGATAGGAAGATATCAAAGACAACTTGCAGCAAAGTCACATGTACAAGTGCAGCACCGCCGGGAACTATGAAACAAAACTGCTATGCAGCCCCAGTCTAGAACAGAATCCAGAATTAGAAAAATTAAGAACTTATATTAAAAAGATTACAATGGTTTTCTGTTCTTTCATGTGCAAACGTATCGTGGTGACTAGTGAGGAGACCTCCGCGCACAGATCGCAGTGCCACCTAGTGGTGTCTTACACCGGGACTCTACATGTTCAGTAATTGTTCCTTCTGAATCTCTCCATGGAATAGCAGAAAATGGAGATACAAATTTGTCTTTTAGGTGAAGGAAACGCAGCATTTTTTATTGCAGATTTTGCAGCGGTTTTCTGAGCCAAAACCAAGATTGGCTACAAAAGGACAGGAAATATATAGGACGCTCTTATACTTCTGACTTCTGCTTATTCCACTCCTGGTTTTGGCTCAAAAAATGCAACAAAATTTGTAACTAAAAAAGCTGCATTTCAGCAACATGGGGCTTTAGCCTAAAAAGGTCTGCAGTTGGTTAGGTATCCTTAAGATAGATCAATTGAAAATTTGCAGCAGTCCAACACCTGGGACCCTGCAGACCAGCAGTTTGCAGCAGAAGTGAGTCTTCCCTGAATGCTGTTTCTACTTAAAGAGGACCTTTCACCGATTTGGGCACAGGCAGTTCTATATACTGCTGGAAAGCTGACAGTGCGCTGAATTCAGCACACTGTCGGCTTTCCCGATCTGTGCCCCGGGTAAAGAGCTATCGGTCCCGGTACTGTAGCTCTTTACAGTCAGAAGTGCGTTCCTGACAGTCTGTCAGGAACATCCTTCTCCACAGCAGCACCTGTATAGTGTGAGCTGGGAGGAACGCCCCCTCCCTCTGCTCACAGTGCTCGTCCATAGATGAGTATTATCAGGAGGGGAGGGGGCACCCTTGTGACTGTAAAGAGCTACGATACCGGGAACGATAGCTCTTTACCCGGGGCACAGATTGGGAAAGCCGACAGTGCGCTGAATTCATCTATGGACGAGCACTGTGAGCAGAGGGAGGAGGCATTCCTTCCCATTCACACTGTACAGCGCGATAGGCGCTGCTGTGGAGAAGGACATTCCTGATTGACTGTCAGGAACGCCCTTCTGACTGTAAATAGCTCTTTACCCGGGGCACCGATCAGGAAAACTGACAGTGCACTGAATTCAGTGCACTGTCAGCTTTCCAGCAGTATATAGAACTGCCTGTGCCCAATCTGATGAAAGGTCCTCTTTAAGCATGTGACATCACATTCATCGGTCACATGGCCTGATTGCAATTCAGTCCCATTCAAGCAAATGAGGTGACGCTACGATACCAAACACTGCTGTGAAATGTACAGCACTGCGTGAAAAGTAGTGAAGAGACTGCAGCTCCCTAAAACACTTGATCGGCCGAGGGCCCTGGTGTCAGATCCCCTCCCATCTTTAACTGATGACCTATCCTAAGGATAAGCCATCAGTTATTTAGAATTTCTGTAATTTTTGCCCCCTCGCCATCCAAAAGACGTAACGTTTTTAGTTTTCCACGCACAGAGCTGTAAGAGTGCTCGATTTTAGTGGGACAAATATGTAACTCGTAATTGGAGCATTTAATATTCCGCTAAGATGTGATGGCGGCTGGAAAATAATTCAGAGTGGGGTGGAATTGGAGAAAAACTTTTTTATTATTATTATGTAGATTGTGCGCCCCACATAGGGACCACAATGTACATTTTTTTTCCTATCAATATGTCTTTGTCGAATGGGAGGAAATCCACACAAACACAGGGAGAACATACAAACTCCTTGTAGATGTTGTCCTTGGCGGGATTCGAACCCAGGACTCCAGCGCTGCAAGGTTGCAGTGCTAACCACTGAGCCACCGTGTTGCCCCAAGGATACCAAATTTATATAGATTTATTTTATATTTTAACCTCGTAAAAAAAAAAATTGGGTTGCCATAGTCTGATACCAGTCATTTTTAATATTTCCATTTATGGGGCTGCATAAGGCGTCTTTTTTGCAAAGTCAAGATGTACTTGTTTTTAACATCATTTATGGGAATGCCTGTTTTATTGAAAAAATTTTTATTGCGGCGTTCATTGTATGGGATGAGAAACAGGGATACCGTCTGTGTATTTATGTACTTTTGTATGTGTTGTATGGAAAGGGGGGGGGGTCATAGCAATGGATTACTGGCCCCAGTCTCACTCCTGGGCTCAGCAATCCCCAAAATGGTGACGCCCATGTGCTGTAGGGAAAATGACTCCTTTATCAGCCTTGATCGAGGCTTTAGGTAAGGTTATGCTTGTGATCATTGCCGCAGGGTCTCCACTCCGTGGGGTGTAATATTTAACACTCATATATTTAAACACCCGACATCTGCCGTAATAATAGTGCAGATGTCAGGAAAGTGTTAATGTGCAAACTTTAACACTGTACAAGATGTCACTGTGCAAGCTACATTATCACTAGAGCCAGTGAGCAGCGGGACCAAAGCACAACTTCAATTTAACCCTCAAACGCTAGGTTCACTTGGGTCTGCCAAACACTGGTTACCCACAGACCCCATAGACTATAATGGGGTCCGTCACGTTTCCGGTGTTTTTATACTGAAACTGGCAAAGGGGAAAGTGTCTGTGCAAGGCTTTTCTCTCTGCTGATTTTCAGCAGAGCCTTCAATGGAGACCCCAATGCAGATCTGATCCTCGCCCTACTCATTATTATTATTAGTTTATGTAGATTGTGAGCCCCCTATATGGATCACAATGTACATTTCCCTATCAGTCTGTCTTTGGAGTATGGGAGGAAACCCACGCAAACATAGGGAGAACATACAAACTCCTTGTAGATGTTGTCCTTGGCCGGATTCAAACCCAGGACTCCAGCGCTGCAAGGCTACAGTACTAACCACTGAGCCACTGTGTTGCCCCTTTATCCAATATGCTGTGCAATTAATAAAAAACAAATGAACGTGTAAATCCCAATAATATTACTAACAGTATAGAAATAAAACAATTCTGTACAGCAGGGCTCTGGCTTCGGCCGGGTCAGGTTTAGTCCTTTTGTAGGATGGGGTTAGTTGTTTTCCCCGGTGACAAACAGGTGCACGTTCTTCTTAGACTGCAGCATCTGAGCGGTCCTCTCTGCGCCCACCACTGCCGCCAGTCTCTGGGCATCGTACTTGGAGTACAGCACCGTGCAGGTCCACGTGGCTTCCTCGCCCTTGTTCCACGCTTTCATCATGTTACACATCTCGCTGTAGTAATGAGGATAAGTCGGGAGCTCGTAGAAGATCAGGTTCCGGATGCCCTTCAGCGTATACCTAAGGATGGAAGGATTTGTATAAATCACGTACTGTCATCTGCATGTTCTATAATATATACTCAACCATCATAAAATAGTGAATGAATCCACTATATCGGTGCAGGCCGAGGCAAGAGGGGGAACGCAATTTTATAGGATGACATAGGAGCGCCTTCCGCCCCCCATTTGATTTTAATGGAAGGTTCTATGTGAATGTTAGAAAACAGGACAGGACCTGCTCGATAATCATTGAAAAGGAACAGGACATCCGACCCATCCGTGTGCATCCAGCTCGCCGGATCAGCTTGAGAATGGGCCCAAAACGCGTTGTGTGCATTTGCCAAATAAATCCGCTATTTTCGTCTACCCGTTTTGGAAGCGCAATTCCTATCGCCTGGCATTTTGGTTTAGTCCAGCCGTGGTCTGTGGTTCTCTATACATCTAAAACCCAATCAGGAGACTGGGATGCCAAATATAATAGTGATCTAGGATTTCATAACTCCTAGCACTCCACCGTCCTATACTATATACAATATATGGGACTCCCAACATCACAGATCACGAAGATACCAGGAGTCACTGTCTCTTCGGGCCGGGTAATGAGATGGATACGTGACCAGGATTCTCTGTCCTGGATTCCCCCATATGCATGGAGCCTAATATTACACGATGCCAGGACTCACTACTGTAGGTCCATGTGCATTGTATTGTAGATGCAGTCTGATAAACACCATTGTGTGACCACTGGCCTCAACTAAGTATCGCACAACACTGCTGGGGACGGTTATTGGTTGCATTAGTCATGTCGGTAGTCATTGCCGCTGGCTAGGAGCTCATGGACACAAGGGGTCCCTAGAAGTCTCCGCTCCAGTGGCCTATAGGGCATCCATGCTGCATGTGAGCATAAGGTTTGGTGTGACCATATATAATACATATGTGACTGCTCTGCATGGTATACACGTGGGCTTTGGTATATCTCGTCCGGTTTCACAACCATCCTCACCTCTTGTAAAAGTGAAACCTCTCTGTGACCAGCAGGAACTGCCTCTCCCCTTCTACAAAGAAATGGCGCGCCCGGGTGATGCCCGATTTTGGGGTGTATTCACAGATGTGCGCGAAGTTCAGTTCTTCCTTTGTGAAGTAATTTCGGAGCCGCACATAATCGAAGTAGGAAGGGATGTAGATCAGGGTGTGCGACATGATGGCGTCTCGGTACTGCGGAAGGATCTTTTCAGTGAAGAACTTAAATCTAAGGAAAGAAATCGCGATGCAATCAGTGAGACGTGAACAAGGAATAGGAAAGATCTCATTATAGACTAAGAAGTGCTGGTCATGGCCATACACAGGTAGAAGAGGGTAGCCAGGGGCCACGGGAACAGCAAGCGAGGGCCACAGGAACAGCAAGCGAGGGCCACAGGAACAGCAAGCGAGGGCCACCGTTCTCTTACTAATACACTTTCACACTTCAAGTACAAGAGTGATTCCTAAAATAGAGTACGGCAGCTGAGAGGAGTCAAACTTCATTACTCTATAGCCAAAACATGGTGGTGTGATCTATAGAACTGTTATTTTTATTGGCAAAAATTGCCAATAATCAGTCTATTATTAGGTTTAGTGGTCAGAATGAAAATTGGAAGATAATTCTCTGAAGACAGCAACCTTTAAAGGGAATGTTTCTTCTAAAAACAGCACCACACCCATCTATGGATCGTATCTGATAGCGAATGAGACTAAGCAGCAATACCATTGATAGCCTGTGGACGGGTGGGGCGCTATGTTTTTGAAAGAAAGCAGATTTTTTATTTTTTTCTTGTGCTACCACTTATACATCACTGGAAACGTATGTGCCTTCAATCCGCGTCTTTGTCTTACCGCGCATCGATTACAGAAAGCACACTGTCCGCCTCCAAACGCTGGAAGACGTGAGGAAGCTGCACCAGGACTTGGGAGATGGAGCCGGTGACAGGCATGTTTCTTACAGCCACCTGCATAGGAACAGATAGAAAGCGAATGGTCAAAATACGGAACGATACAGGTGAAAGATCAATCATGCCGAAATCTGTTCTTCCTAATCTGCCCAATCCCTGACATCTGCCTGCAAGATATCACGCTGCGATAGTCTGGGTTAACTCTGCTACGTCTATCTATAAGATCCCCACGGTTACTATTATTGGTGCAGGGGTGACGCGGCTGCCCCCGCACTTACCTGTCCGCTGTAATTGAAGCAATGCTTATTAAATATGGAATTTATCTGGGGATCCTGCAAGGCACTAAACAGTAGGGTCTGCCGATAGTACTTGGCCCAGTTACTGAGGCTCCACATACGAACGCGGGAGAAATCCACACCGTGAGAGTCTTTTGGCTGGAGGTTGAGATGAGACATCAGGTGCTGAAAGAAGAAAAGCAAGTTATAGCTGGATTATGTAGAGGAAGACAAACAATTCAGGACTACAACAACATGGCTGCCACACCCATGCGTGGGATGTGCCTGGTATTGCAGCTTGGTCTACTGAAGTGAATCGAGTTGCAATACCACAAATAACCAGTGGGAAGAGGTGGCGCTGTTTTAAAAGAAAACCAATGATATTCTAAGTCTGAACAACCCCTTTAAAAACATAATCTGTTCAAGAAACCCTCGGCAAAACTTAACCTCCTCAGCAACACCACCTATGAGGAAATGAGGCAGTACAGAGGCTCCCAAGAATCAGCCATCTGAGTAATACAGGACCTGATCACCTGAAGACGGAGGAACTGTAACACATTGCATGTCTGGTTAATATCTAATCTACAGACAAGATGGCGCCCACTTACCAGCTAATCTACAGACAAGATGGCGTCCACTTACCAGCACGTGCTCCCAGTTTTGCATCATGTAGATGTCAGCCTGATCAATGATGAGGACCTCTATCGAAGAAAGGAAATCAAAGTCCCTCTTCTTCTCGCCTTCACTACCAATGATGGTGCGCAGACCAAGAGGAGAAGCAATGATGATGTCAGAAGAGTAGAAAGGTGAATACAGCCTCATGCTCTTCTGTAGGATGGACACTCCTGTTGGAAGTGAAGAGATAAGATGAGATTTACTTATTTGCCCTGCAGGTATTGGTCCCTGTATCCTACAGAGCTCACATACTAATCCCTGATCTCTGGTACATAAGCACCAAGGCCAATTTGATGGGTTTTTGACCATTTTACCGTTGTAGATCCTGTGCAACTCCTTTCCATAACTGGCTGTCCTGCTGCTTTTAACATCTATCCCACAAAAAAAAACAATAAATCCTGGTTGTGTCAGCTTTGTCCATTCTAATATGTTAAATAGGGGGAAGAAAGAGGTTGAACACGGCAGGACAAACCATTAAGGTGCATTCACATGGAGGAAAATGGCGCTGAATTTGGTGTGGAATCCGCATCAGATTCAGCGCTGAAAAAAAAGCCTCCCATTGACTTCAATGGGTTCCATGTACTTGCACCATCCCTAATGTGTCTCTATAAGGCACCGAATTCTCCCCTTGCAGTGATACTGCTAGACACATATACAAGACAGTACACACTCCTAGTATATACTGTAACAAGCTAGGAGCGGTGTGTTACAGATCAGGGACACGGCCGGGTGCACTAGCCCTGACACCAGCCTTGCACTCTCACCTATCCTAAAATGGTCATCAATGTTCCCAGCAAATATGGCTTCATAATCGTCCGGCCTCTTCAGTTTGGAAGGTTTCTCATCCGGGTCGGAGCCAAACTCATTCTTAAATCTCTTCTTGTTGCTCACGTCCACTTTTTTGCCAGGGACCTCCAAGAGACTGATTAAAAGTTGCACCACTCGCAGGGCGGATTCCCGGAAGGGCACCACTATGAGGACCTGAGGAGATCAATGTCATGAAGTCATATCCATGCTATGAGGCTCCATCTTTGATTCCCCATAAAAACATCCACTTAACGTGCCCAGTGCGGGCGGTCGCATCTCCTTCTCTCCTCTTGGACAAATAGAGTAATCCTGCTACCATGCAACCACCCAAGTAGCACGCTAGAAGAACCGTATCCTCAGAGCTGGACACTTTGGGTGGACGTTTTTAGTGGGAACCAGATGAACACTAGGGGTTGAAGGTTAGAGGAGATTACCTTAGGCCTGGTAAGTCCCTGGTCTCGCAGATCCTCCTCATCAAGCCCCTTCTTCTGGTCTCTCTTCTTGGAGTTGTTGTTGAGCACTTGAGAGTTGGCCTTCAGCACGTGATTGAGAGCGTGGAGACAGTAGACATGTCTGACCTCCTCGCCCTGAGCGGTCACCATCCTGGATGGATAGTACAAGTCCTTGTAGGAGTTCATTATGGTGAAAAGCTCTCTCTGTAAGGGGGTGAAGCTCTGGTCGGGGAGAGGAGAGCCAGATACTCTGGGCCATGTGGAGTCCAGCGGTTTGTGGAGATGGAACTTGGTCAGATCAGTTTCTTTCTCAGATTTTAATGGCTGGACCTTTTTCAAGGACGATGAACAAACCAGTTGTCCTAGTGCTGGCCACTGAAGACACAGAAACATTAAGCAAACTAGTTAACTCATATTACTGGATAATTCAGTATACAATAGTCTGTGCCAAGTGCGCGACCCCATCTCAGACTGCTGCAAGGTGCACAGAGGAGTACGGTCTACACCAGGGGTCGGGAACCTTCGGCTCTCCAGCAGCTGTGCAACTACAACTCCCAACATGCTCCATTCACTTCCATGGGAGTTCCAGGAACAGCAGAGCAAGTATGCATGCTGGGAGTTGTAGTTGTACAACAGCTGGAGTGTCAAAGGTTGCCTATCCCTGGTCTACGCTGAGGCATCCTGTAATAAACATAGAGCATGCAACATAGCAAGGAGTGTGTGAGAAGTGTGGCCCCTGTATTTAGTACAGTCTGCTCCCATCTGGTCCTCACATGACCGAACCTGTCCATCAGTGACCTCTACAGATCAAAACTGTGCTTGGGATGGAAAACTACTGCAAGTGCAACACAGTGCTCAGTGTTATTCAAAGGAGGCCACTGACGGACACATCAGTAACCATGTTTAGGACCGAGTGTCAACAAACCAGAGAGGAGACTGTACTACACCGACTCTGCACCGTTGGGAAAGTGTAAGTGTGTGACCCTGAAGAGGTAAAAATCACTACTGTAATTCACGCCAGTGTTATTGTGCTTTACCTTCACAGACGACGTTGTTTTAGGGTTGCCGGTAATTTGGTTAATGTCGTCTTCTTCTAGTTCACGCTCAATGTGTTTCTTAAATGGATCTAAAGAAAGTAGAAGAATCATCAAGATCATCATGTACAGTTACTTGCATTTGAAGTTTCCCAGAATCACAATCTTGGTTTTAGCACAGATCAAGGGTGCAGTCCCATTTTTGGCACCCCCTGCCATTCAGCTGTGTGATAGGGCTGCAACCCCTCCATTGTATACCCCAGTCCATGTACCCGCACAACCTCTACTTAGCGGATATAAAGATCTATGTAGATAACGTGAAGGTAGACAGGACAATATAATCAATGAAGAGGCCATAGTGCTCAAGTGCCACTGCCTCTACAAATAGCTGACTGGTGGAGATGCCAAAGGTTGTCCCCTTCATTGATCTGATATTGATGACCTATCATAAGCAGAGACCTTCCAAGAAACGCTTTATCCAGTTAAGCTGTAGGAATGTGTGAGACAAAGCAGTGACGATAACTGACAGCAAGTATAGAAACATCCCTGTCATATCCCTATACTACAGCAAGCCCGTTCCCAGACAACTGCAGCTTCTCTCTCAGTGGTTCAGCGAGATAGCATGAGGCAGAACATATCTGAATGGCCCAGGGCACACAGTAAAGCAGATGCATCACAGGCAGAACACATACAACCAGCAAGTATGGAGAGAGATCACGTATGGAAACCCGAAGTGAAAAGGGAAACGATCCTGACATTTCGGTCTGTACCACACCTAATACAGGTCCCCGTGTAAAACAGGGATGGCTCCAGTCCACCAAAAACAGGTACCAAACCACCAGAGGGGCTCAGTTCCGATTTCTGGAGGGAGGTCTCAAACAGACAACCTCTGCCCATATGAAGTGATACAGAATGAGACATAATTAGAGGAGTGGTCTTCATGATATATACCGATTACCCTTTGATAGAAAACAAATGGAAGAATATAAGATTACCTTCGGAATTTACCACGGAGGGCTCTGCAGCCTCCTTCTTGTCGGCTTCAGCATCTTCTTCTTCTTCTTCCTCCAAGAAATTGGTCTCTAAACTGAATCTAGATTCGTGTTTACTATCTGTGAAATCCTCTCCGTCTTCCTGAGCTGGATCTCCGGGCTCTGTCGGCTCTTTGTCATCTCCGTGTTCCTCGTCCTCACCGGCATGCTCTGAAACAATACACACGACATTAATAACAAGTGCAATGTTAAACCTTCAATCTGGAACCTGATGGGATTCCGGCTAATACAACATGCACCGAAAGAAACCCAAATGTTGGAATGGGAGATGTTTGGCATCTATAGCAAAGGACTTGGCTAGTTACTACCTCCTGGGGCCTCATCGTCCCCGTCTGCCTCTTGCTCTTCTTCAATGTCCTCATCTTCTGCATCAGAAGCCAACTCTTCATTCTCATCCTCCACCGGTGCCCCGCCCTCATCCTCATCCTCATCTTCTTCATCATCATCTTCATCATCAGACACATGCCTTAGTGTTGCCAGCAGCTGCTGATACATGTTGGTGTTCTCTTCCTCACTCTCGACCTCGCTCTCTGCACGGGATTCATCCTCCGAACTGTCAGGCTGAAAAATTAAGAAACCCCCACAAATGATCAAACTGCTCCGTGTCTGACAAATTCCAAAGTCAATCCGAAAAACTGGGGCAACATGTGAATTCCCACATACACCTCTCCCACTGCAAAATCCCCATCTGCAGCAGAAACTGGATTTAAAATACCAAGGGTCAATTTCTGCTACAGATTTTTTCAACAGCAGATGAACAAAATTTAAACAAATGGTGCCCACTTTGCTGATACTATAGCACTCTGCAGATTTTCCATCCACAAATCCAGAAAGAAAATCTGCAGTGTACCCCTCCTGTGCGAACAGACCCTTACAGTATGATTCAGTCTTATAGAACGGTTTGTTGTCGCAGCTGCAACTACAAATCTTGTTGGAATTGTTTTACCTTAACGCTATCCATTGTGCAGAACCACTGCAGAAAATCAAGGTAGACCCTGCTTAATGTATAGCTTGCATTGCTGCAGATCTGCATTAGAATAAGCTCCATTGTCTTTCAATGGGACTAGTCCTCAGCTCTTCAGTGCAAAAAAATAGCAGGCTACTTATTTTCACTGCAATCTTTCACCCATGGCAGAGCTAAAAATCCACGCTTAAATTTTTATTGCCTGTGAATGGGCGTGAAATGCCTAGAATGCAGATTCCAGCTGGCTATCAGGGGTTGTATATATGACGGTCACTCACCAGATCCACCAGCTGCGTTCTTTCTTCTACTTTAGCGACTCTGTAACAACATAACAAGGTAACAATAAGCGCTGTCACTCCAGTGCTACAAAACCAAAAATCTATATACAAGGAATTACAGAAAGTGATTTTAGGATTCTAACCCATTTATAAAGGGGAGTTAGAATAGGTCTGATCAGTGGTGGACAGACACTTAGGACCCCAACAGATCAGGAGCTCAGTGACCATCCTGTGAGTGCTAAGTCCAGTGACACTCGTTTATCATGTGACCTGATTGAAGCTCAGTCCTGTTGAATGGGGCTGAGCTGCAATACCAAGCACAGTCACTACACAGTCTCCGGTATTGCATTTGGTATTCAGTGAGGCACAACGCTGAGGTCTCTTCAAGCAGCTGATCCGTACGGGACCTGAGTGTTGGAGCCCCTCCGATCAGATATTGATCATCTATCCTAAGATTAGGTCATTATTATTACAATCCCAATTAAAGAAGGCCTGACATGTCTATAATAGTAACCTGTCCACCCCACAAAATAGCAATTGCAAAGCATCACCTCATATAACTCTGCCTGGTGCCATTCCTTTGTTATTCCTCCTGGAAATGTAAAACTATATTGATAATTGGCATTTATATTCCTGCTATGTCCAAACATAGCCTGATACTTTGTAGAGGGAATCCAGACACCCCGCACTGACAAGATAAGCGGTTACACCCAGCTGTCATCAATCTATTCATACATTTCCAGGAGGATTTATTGAGGAACAGGCCAAATGTATATAAATAAATACTCCAACATTGATATTTCATAAGAAACGCAAATACTTTGTGAACCAGAAGTGTCAGGAAAGGTTCTCATGGAGGATTGGGTATGAAGGTGACTTGTAGCGAGCAGATCGGAGAGAATGGCGGCCACATCACTCGCCACATCACGCAATCGCAACAAATAAGCCAAATGTATCTCATGGCACAGCCATCTTCACCTTAGATCCTCAGACTGCCCTATAGACAATTCCTTCCACCAGTTCGGCCCTGAATTTCCAGCCCACACTTACTGGTCGTAAAAAGGATGCTGCTCCCCAAACTCCTTGAGGTGCTTCTTCTGCTTCTTGGTCAAGGAGCTGACACTCTCCTCTCCTCTTTGCCTCCTTCTCTTCCCCATGTTGTGCCCTGTTACACGTGTGTTACCACGCATGCGCTATAGGATAACTGTCGCTTACTGGATGACGTCACGACTCCTCGCTCCAATCCAAGCAAGAGCATATGATCACGTGACGAGAAAGCCGGGGGACATTCCAGCATGGTCAGGTGACCGGCGCGTGACGTCAGTGTGCTGCGCCTCGGCTTCTCCCAGCATTCCCTGCTAGCTGCTGTCACTATGGAGGTGGAAGGTTCTGTGGAGCGGCCTCGGTTACCGGAGAGGCTGCAGCGGAGGGAGGAGGAGAGGCAGCGGGAGGCGGAGAAGAAGCGGCAGGAGAAGGACGACCAGGCCGTGCATGAGGAGAAGAGCGGGTACTTCAACTCCTGCTTCGGCCTAGAGAGAGCCGCCATTGAGGAGGTGTTGGGCGGGGAGGATGCGGTTGTCGGAGTTGAGGTTTTGGATGAGGTGTCGGCTCGGCTCCAGCGGCTGCAGAAGCTGCTGAATGATAGTATGATGTTCCTGCCGTCCTATGACATCCGCCAGGCCCAGGATCACATCACCCGGCTGCAGGTGGCCCTGGAGGGCCGGCGCCAGCAGACCCAGCCCAAGAAGAAATTCGCCTTTAAGTCCCGGAAGAAGGAGGCCCCAGCAGCGACCGTCCCGCCACCGCCCACCGTGGCCAAGGAGATCCCTGCACAGCCCGCCACCCAGTGTGGCATACAGGGCCTGAGCGGGCAGCTACTCTTCATGGAGGCCGAGGAGATCCGGCAGAAGGACGTGCAGCTGAGCAAACTACGTGACTGCACCATCACCCTGCCCGGGACCCCCGCCACCCTGCACATCAGGGACCTGAGCGGGTGTAAGGTATTGTGCGGCCCGGTGTCCTCCTCCGTATTTGTGGATAACTGCACCAACTGCCTCTTCACCTTCCCCTGCCAACAACTCCGCACCCACAGCTCCAAGGACAGTCGCTTCTACCTGCACGTCACCAGCCGCGCCATCATAGAGGACTGCACTGGTCTACTCTTTGCCCCCTTCACCTGGAGCTACCCCACAATCCAACAAGACTATGAGCAGGCCGGCCTGGACCAGAGCCGGAACAACTGGGACCAGGTGGACGACTTCAACTGGTTGGCGATGGACGTCAAGTCACCAAACTGGAGTATCATCCCTGAGGAGGAGAGGATCACCCACTGGAACTGATACCCCATATCGCGTCACGTGGAGACCAACCGTATATATGCTTGTAATTGTATGCCTTGTATACCGTGCCTACTCCAAAGAGCCTATTTATTACCGGTTTACATAGATCATATGATGCCAAGCAGAACATTGCCGATATATGGTCCTTGTTAATGTAAAAAAATGGTGACTACCGGGTCTCCTCCGCCTCTGCCGTCCGGTATCACAGGTGGCGTTAGTTGTCACTTCCCCAGTCTTAAGTATGTGATTTTGATGCAACTGTAGCCAGATACATCATCAGAGATTAAAATGTTGAAAAACAAGTCCAATCTGCATGTAATCCTTGGAACGTCGCTGCGCTCCTATCCAGAAGTGTGCTCAGAAATCTGCTGCTTTCCTGTTAGCTCTCAGGCGGCAGCAACTTGCACAGGAACCTTCTGTTCAAAGGTTGTTGTGATGCATTGTGGGAAATTCTGCACGGTAGTGGGGTGCCCTATAATCAAGAAAAGGCGCTAGAACCTTAAACGGTCCAAAAAACGATGCACGTTGTGCTCCTGGTCACCTGCTTAAGTGAATGGAGCCAGCAGCAGTCCATAGCTTAGACCCCTATATCATAATAGGGAGGTTTATCCTAGCACTGTGCTAGTGGCCTTTTGAAGGGTTATTTGCTTTAATGACTCTCAAAACCCACCCTGTGGATAGGGGAGAAGTCGTGTTCATGGTACAGCCCATCTAAAGGTGGACATGACACCCAGCACCCCCATCCATTAGCAAGTTATACCCAGAGAATGGAGCAGGAAGCAGACAGTGCTGTTCTTTGTGTAGTGGCCAGACCAGGTATTGAAGATCAACTCCTGGTCATTTGAATGAGACTGCAGTGACTTAAGGAGCCTTCACACGGAATAAACGCGCGTGTATTTTTGCAAAATACGTGTGTAAAAATAAGACTCCCATTGATTTCAATGACATTTTACAGGCGTATTTTTACACGTGCATTTTGCAAAAATACACGCGTGTTTACTCCATGTGAAGGCTCCCTTAGTTTCACAATTATATAGAGAACAGAGCTGTCTGCTTCCTGCTCCATTCTCTGAGACTATCTGATCTGTGAGGATCCCGGTTATTGAACCTTAAGTGATCTGATCTTGATGACCAATCTTTTGAACAAGCCATCAATATTTTAAGCCTGGAAAACCTCTTTAAGGCTAAGGCCCCACATTGTGGAAATGTGTTTTTTTTTGAGCCAAAGCCATGAATGGCCACCAAAGGAATGGGAAATATTTATGAGGTTCTTGTACTTCTCCCTTCTGCTACATCCACTTCTAGCTTTGGCTCAAAAAAACACAACAAAATCTGCAACAAATAAAGCTGCATTTCTGCAACGTGGGGCCTCAGCCTCAGAGAAGTCATCAGTATGAGTTCAGTGGGGATACATCAGAGCGCACCCTACTAATCTCAGCTGACATCTGCATAGAGGAAGGGGTCGGTAGCTGGCTGCTCCATACACTGGGTCACGTCCATACTGTTACTATTCACTTGAATGGGAGCTGCAGCTGCATGGTACATTGACACCCCGTACAGAGTTGTGTCTGTGTCGGACTCTACACAGCTGATCAATAGGGGGTGTTGAACCCACAGCAATCTTGTATTGGTAACCTATACTTAGGATAGGCCATCACTAACTTATATTGGCTATATGCTTCCAGATCACATGGAGTAATGGCTCTGCAGTATAAAATGAATAAAACCTTGAATGGAGTCCGTGCTACCTGTAAGCCGGAGGTCATACTCCATATCATTCCACAGTTCTGAACCTCCTGACCCTCTGCTTTGGTTTTGTCAGCTTTTGGCCTATACATAGATGTCAGAGCTTCGCTTGTACCCTCCTCAGTACTTGACTCAGCTGATAGACCTGACACAATGCTGCCCTGTATCTGATGAAAAGCTCCACAAAAAAAGCACTTTGTATTCTTACCTTGATATATGTGAAGTAGGAGTCCCCTACATATCACATATTTTTGACCAGGCCTATAACCTAAAGCTCAACAGCACCACCATTGTCCATAGGCAGTGTTAAGTATTGCAGCTCAGCCACGTTAATTTGAATGCTGCGTTCTATTCTATGTTCTGTCTTGTAATACCAGCTCTTAATTTATTATGTAATTGCTCTTTTTTTGATTATTTCATCAGTCTTTTAGGAAGATATTATGTTGCATATTGTACGATATCATTTTAGTTATTTGTTATGCTTTGTTGAATAATAGATGTCCAGAATAAATGGCTTAATGGAATTAAATAATGATTATGTAATACAGTATATGGTTGTTTAAGGGCTAAAAATACTGATGACGTATCCTAAAGACAGGTCACAAATGTCAGATCTCTCGGGGTGTGACACCCAACACCCCCACTGATCAGCTGATACACAGAGAATGGAGCGTAGTGGCCATACTGAGACAGCAGCTTAGGTCCCACTCCGATCAATAGGAGCTGGCCTGCAGTAACTGGTCCAGCCACTATACAGAGAATGGCGCTGTCTACTTCCTGCTCCATAAAGGAAAAAGTGTCCATCTTGTTGTTTGCATTAGTGTCAATGGGAACAATGGAGGGGGCTCAGTCTGAATGAATGAATTGTATTTATATAGAACCAACATATTCCGCAGCGCTGTACAATTTGTAGGGTTCAAATACAGACAGGAAGATACATTACAAAGAAAGTCATTTCACACAATGGGACTGAGGGCCCTGCTCACAAGAGCTTACAATCTATGAGGTAGAGGGGGTGACACAAGAGGTAGCAGGGGCGGCATTGCTTATACAGTGTTCAGACACTTCTGTAATAGAGGTGACTGTCATTACACAAACATAAAACTTTATGAGCCATCACTAGTGGTGTCCTGTAACATGTGGATGGAGCTCCGACCTATAAAGTTATCCTGAGATTACATCATATCATGTGGGGTAATGTGGGAGCGGGGACAGAGTAGGGTTAAATTTGGGGGATTCTAATGATAGTACAGAAGGGATTACATTAGGAATTGTGATAGGCCGGTCTGATAAGATGCGTCTTTAGTTTGCATTTGAAGCTGTAGAAATTGGGAGTTAATCTGATTGTCCGGGGTAGAGCATTCCAGAGAAGTGGTGCAGCTCGGGAGAAGTCTTGTATACGAGCGGGGGAGGTTCTGATAATAGGGGATGTAAGTGTTAGGTCATTGAGTGAGCGGAGAGCACGGGTTGGGCGGTAGACAGAGATGAGGGAGGAAGTGTATAGAGGTGCGGCATTATGGAGAGCCTTGTGGGGGAGGGGGAGAACTTTATATTGTATTCTATAATGAATAGGCAGCCAATGTAGTGACTGGCACAGACCAGAGGCATCGCTGTAGCGTCTAGCCTGATAGATGAGCCTGGCCGCTGCATTCAGAATAGATTGTAGAGGGGAGAGTTTAGTGAGGGGAAGACCGATTAGTAAGGAGTTACAGTAGTCAAGGTGAGAATGAATCAGAGAGACAATAAGTGTCTGTGTCCATTACTCTGCTACAGTTAATGCCCATTGCTCTTATCCTGTGACAGATAAAAGCAACAGACTCTAATAATGGTAGTGTGCACATAGCCTGTCAGCCATAGTGTGGTATATATCTATGTCCTAGGTACACTGATAGCTGATATCCAGACTGATACATTGTAACAGATTACAGCTGTATGGAAATTGTATTAGGATAGGATGGATTTTCTAGTCACTCATGTTGTTGTGGTGTCAGGGTTCAATTTTTTTTTTTTTTTTTTAACAAAATAGTAGTGTCTAGAGATGAGCGAGTACTGTTGGGATCAGCCGATCCGAACAGCACGCTCCATAGAAATGAATAGATGCACCTGGTACTTCCGCTTTGACGGCGGCCGGCCGCTTAACCCCCCGCGTGCCGGCTACGTCCATTCATTTCTATGCGAGCGTGCTGTTCGGATCGGCTGATCCCAACAGTACTCGCTCATCTCTAGTAGTGTCATTGCTCCATTCAAGTAGAGAGCCACAGGATCCCAATTCTGGAGATGGGCGAGGGTCCACCTGTACAACTGCTGAGGCCCCCATCTATCAGACACTTATTCCCTGTAATGTGGATCGTGGCACAAACTGTTTCATTCCGGTTTCTAACATACTTTCAGTTTCAGTTCTTCAAACTTTGCAAGATCTTTGCTTGCTGCCAGTGAATGAGAACAGTCAGAGACAGTGACCCTGTACATCGCTCTTCTGCTCCCATCTTGGAAGTGGAGACAAATGGGCTCGGCAATGCTCCGCGAGTTAAACACAGAGACGACTGCAAAAATTCTTATTGGTAGTTTACTGCAATGTTTTAGTCTGGAGGAAAAGCTGCCCTGGTTTTTACTGATCAGTGTCCGGGCCGCAAAATAGGGAGCAGGTCCTATTCCTGTCTGTATTTGCAGCATAGACTTACCCATACAGGAATAGGGGATCATACAAGTCTTTTGGCGGATTTGTAATTGCAGGTGATATACTGAGGCAATGCCAAGATATAGGGAATAGCACCTATGTACAGCAGATGGCGCTATTCCAATACATTACATATAGGTGAACGCCTTGGCTAAGATTTTATCATTGATAGAAGAAAGTACAGTATAATAAAACAAGAGAACAGCACTATGAGAGCACGAAAATCTTACAATAGAGTGGACAGTGAATGCAGGAGCACTAATATATATATATATATATATATATATATATATACACTCACCGGCCACTTTATTAGGTACACCATGCTAGTAACGGGTTGGACCCCCTTTTGCCTTCAGAACTGCCTCAATTCTTCGTGGCATAGATTCAACAAGGTGCTGGAAGCATTCCTCAGAGATTTTGGTCCATATTGACATGATGGCATCACACAGTTGCCGCAGATTTGTCGGCTGCACATCCATGATGCGAATCTCCCGTTCCACCACATCCCAAAGATGCTCCTCTATTGGATTGAGATCTGGTGACTGTGGAGGCCATTGGAGTACAGTGAACTCATTGTCATGTTCAAGAAACCAGTCTGAGATGATTCCAGCTTTATGACATGGCATTGCATTATCCTGCTGAAAGTAGCCATCAGATGTTGGGTACATTGTGGTCATAAAGGGATGGACATGGTCAGCAACAGTACTCAGGTAGGCTTTGGCGTTGCAACGATGCTCAATTGGTACCAAGGGGCCCAAAGAGTGCCAAGAAAATATTCCCCACACCATGACACCACCACCACCAGCCTGAACCGTTACCGATACAAGGCAGGATGGATCCATGCTTTCATGTTGTTGATGCCAAATTCTGACCCTACCATCCGAATGTCGCAGCAGAAATCGAGACTCATCAGACCAGGCAACGTTTTTCCAATCTCCAGTTGTCCAATTTCGATGAGCTTGTGCAAATTGTAGCCTCAGTTTCCTGTTCTTAGCTGAAAGGAGTGGCACCCGGTGTGGTCTTCTGCTGCTGTAGCCCATCTGCCTCAAAGTTCGACGTACTGTGCGGCGTTCAGAGATGCTCTTCTGGCTACCTTGGTTGTAACGGGTGGCTATTTGAGTCACTGTTGCCTTTCTATCAGCTCGAACCAGTCTGGCCATTCTCCTCTGACCTCTGGCATCAACAACGCATTTCCGCCCACAGAACTGCCGCTCACTGGATGTTTTTTCTTTTTCGGACCATTCTCTGTAAACCCTAGAGATGGTTGTGCGTGAAAATCCCAGTAGATCAGCAGTTTCTGAAATACTCAGACCAGCCCTTCTGACACCAACAACCATGCCACGTGCAAAGGCACTCAAATCACCTTTCTTCCCCATACTGATGCTCGGTTTGAACTGCAGGAGATTGTCTTGACCATGTCTACATGCCTAAATGCACTGAGTTGCCGCCATGTGATTGGCTGATTAGAAATTAAGTGTTAACGAGCAGTTGGACAGGTGTACCTAATAAAGTGGCCGGTGAGTGTATATGTATATATCATATATCTATCGTCCTGGGCCCTGTGTGTATCCGCTGGGAGGATTTCCATAGATGACAACTTTCTCCTGGCCATACATTGATGTCATATATATGGGGTCAGTCGGTCTGCTGCGCCGGTCACTTATCCGTCTCTCTACTAATCGCACGCCGTGTACACTAGGTCAGTGGTTTAGCTGAGGTTAGCTTACCACTGTCCTCACTGCAAGGTTCACTGTTTGCGTGCCATATTTGTATCCTCCCCCTTCGTTGCTGCCATCCGGCTTTCTTCTCTGTGTAATGTCACCGTCCTTTCTATTGCAGAAATTTAGCTAATATTGTGAATGTTACATTTTGTCCCTCTTTCGGTTCTTCAAAAGTTGGGAGGTATGGTATTATAGAGCCGCAGGAACCCCAGGTATACAGTATTATACAGCCACAGGAACTCCAGGTATACAGTATTATAGAGCCACAGGAACTCCAGGTATACAGTATTATAGAGCCACAGGAACTCCAGGTATACAGTATTATAGAGCCACAGGAACCCCATGGAGAATCAGATAATTACATTACCAGAGGTGTATTAGTATTTTCAAGTTATCCCCTAGCCACAGGATATATGATAATAACTGTATGGGTGGGGGGGTCTGATGCCTCTTCTGCGTAGTGGAGATGAGTGAACCTCTCAGGATTCATTTCAGGTTCAGGTGGCTCAGGTCCAAGAATCGTTTCAGGTCAAACTAGTTCAGTGCGAATCACACTGTAAAATGGCTTAGGGGGCGTTCACACTACCGTCGGTGTCTGACAGGTAGTGTCCGCTGCTACTGTCCGTTCAAAATCTGGCACGGACATTAGCAGCGGACACTAGCTGTGTCCGTGACATTTTTCATTCATTTAAATGTAGATCAAGTGCGTTCTTTTACACTTCATGCATGTCCTTAAGTGTCCGTTCCTAAAGATGTCCGACTTTTCAAGCGGACAGCAAAACTCAACATGTAGGTTTTTTCTGTTCGCTTGAAAAGTCGGACATCTTTAGGAACGGACACTTAAGGACATGCATGAAGTGTAAAAGAACGCACCCGATCTACATTTAAATGAATGAAAAATGTCACGGACACAGCTAGTGTCCGCTGCTAATGTCTGTGCCAGATTTTGAACGGACAGTAGCAGCGGACACTACCTGTCGGACACCGACTGTAGTGTGAACGCCCCCTTAAATATATTGCAGAACACTATCAGTGCATCTAGTAACCTATCTATAATACATAATGTATGACACTGTCAGGTCTCCTAGGAACCTATCTATAAAACATAGTGTATAACACTGTCAGGACTCCTAGGAACCTATCTATAAAACATAGTGTAGAACACTGTCAGGGCTCCTAGGAACCTATCTATAATACATAGTGTATGACACTGTCAGGGCTCCTAGGAACCTATCTATAATACATAGTGTAGGACACTGTCAGGGCTCCTAGGAACCTATCTATAATACATAGTGTATGACACTGTCAGGGCTCCTAGGAACCTATCTATAAAACATAGTGTATGACACTGTCAGGGCTCCTAGGAACCTATCTATAAAACATAGTGTATGACACTGTCAGGGCTCCTAGGAACCTATCTATAAAACATAGTGTATGACACTGTCAGGGCTCCTAGGAACCTATCTATAAAACATAGTGTATGACACTGTCAGGGCTCCTAGGAACCTATCTATAAAACATAGTGTATGACACTGTCAGGGCTCCTAGGAACCTATCTATAAAACATAGTGTATGACACTGTCAGGGCTCCTAGGAACCTATCTATAAAACATAGTGTATGTCACTGTCAGGGCTCCTAGGAACCTATCTATAATACATAGTGTAGGACACTGTCAGGACTCCTAGGAACCTATCTATAAAACATAGTGTATGACACTGTCAGGGCTCCTAGGAACCTATCTATAATACATAGTGTATGACACTGTCAGGGCTCCTAGGAACCTATCTATAATACATAGTGTATAACACTGTCAGGGCTCCTAGGAACCTATCTATAATACATAGTGTATGACACTGTCAGGGCTCCTAGGAACCTATCTATAAAACATAGTGTATGACACTGTCAGGGCTCCTAGGAACCTATCTATAAAACATAGTGTATGACACTGTCAGTGCTCCTAGGAACCTATCTATAAAACATAGTGTATGACACTGTCAGGTCTCCTAGGAACCTATCTATAAAACATAGTGTATGACACTGTCAGGGCTCCTAGGAACCTATCTATAATACATAGTGTATGACACTGTCAGGGCTCCTAGGAACCTATCTATAATACATAGTGTATGACACTGTCAGGGCTCCTAGGAACCTATCTATAAAACATAGTGTATGACACTGTCAGGGCTCCTAGGAACCTATCTATAAAACATAGTGTATGACACTGTCAGGGCTCCTAGGAACCTATCTATAAAACATAGTGTATGACACTGTCAGGGCTCCTAGGAACCTATCTATAAAACATAGTGGAGAACACTGTCAGGGCTCCTAGGAACCTATCTATAAAACATAGTGTATGTCACTGTCAGGGCTCCTAGGAACCTATCTATAATACATAGTGTAGGACACTGTCAGGACTCCTAGGAACCTATCTATAAAACATAGTGTATGACACTGTCAGGGCTCCTAGGAACCTATCTATAATACATAGTGTATAACACTGTCAGGGCTCCTAGGAACCTATATATAATACATAGTGTATGACACTGTCAGGGCTCCTAGTAACCTATCTATAAAACATAGTGTATGACACTGTCAGGGCTCCTAGGAACCTATCTATAATACATAGTGTATGACACTGTCAGGACTCCTAGGAACCTATCTATAAAACATAGTGTATGACACTGTCAGGGCTCCTAGGAACCTATCTATAATACATAGTGTAGGACACTGTCAGGACTCCTAGGAACCTATCTATAAAACATAGTGTATAACACTGTCAGGACTCCTAGGAACCTATCTATAAAACATAGTGTATGACACTGTCAGGGCTCCTAGGAACCTATCTATAAAACATAGTGTATAACACTGTCAGGGCTCCTAGGAACCTATCTATAATACATAGTGTATGACACTGTCAGGGCTCCTAGGAACCTATCTATAATACATAGTGTATGACACTGTCAGGGCTCTTGTGAACTTATCTATAAAACTATGCATATGTCAGTGATCTTCCACCTATTATACTTTGGGGTAAGTACTTCTGGGAGTCGGACCCCCACCACTCTAATATTCATGGCCTTTCCGTCACTATTCTAGCCCGGGATAACTCCTTTACCTCGTTGCCCATACACATATGGCTGTAAATACATCCTTTGTAGAAGGAGAAATCCCGTAACCAGTAAAAGGCAGGATTATATCCGCTGCTTATCAGGTTGGCAGAGATTCTTACAAATGGGATGAAGGGGATTAGAGGTATTTAGGTGACGTACAGCACTTGTAGGTTTAGTCATCTGAAACTTTCAGCCTCCTTCTTCTTCTGTGGGAAGCGGGCCACCAGACATAGCTGTAGGTCTTCTCGACATCATTTTAGGGCTGTGCTATTATTAGCCCCTAGTTCCCACTTTCTCCCTCCATCTTTAGGGTAGGGTGGTCAATATGAAAGAACCAAACCCCCTGCAGCCACTCATGGACTGACTGGTGGCCGCCAAGTCGAATTGTTCCTCCAGTCAACAAACCATTGAAGTTTCAATCGAAATCGTCCATCTTTAGGTGGTTATCATGGCGATGATGAAAATGAAATTTAACGGGAGGAAGCGAGTCAAATTGGCTCAGGGGGTATGGCTTCTCAATTGGTGCAGTGTTTTAGCCGGCATTGCCCTGTTTGCCATGGGAGTGTTCCTCAAAATTGAGTTGAAGAAGAGAAGCGAAGTGATGGATAATGCTGAAAGCCACTTTGTGCCCAATTCCCTCATCCTTATGGGGGCGCTGGCCTGTTCCCTTAACGCATTTGGTGGTAAAATCTGTTACGATTCCCTGGATCCAGCAAAACTTGCAAAGTGGAAGCCAATGCTGAAACCGTATCTGGTCATCTGCCTGCTCTTCAACGTCTTCATCTTCTTCATTGCCGTGCTCTGCTTGGTGACCCGGGGGTCTTTAGAAAGCACATTGGCGCATGGGCTGAAGAATGGGATGCGTTACTACAAGGATACAGACACCCCAGGGAGATGCTTCATGAAGAAGACCATAGATCTGCTCCAGATCGAGTTCAAATGCTGCGGGAACAATGGCTACCGAGATTGGTTTGAGATCCAATGGGTCAGCAACCGATACCTGGACTTCAGTTCCAAGGAGGTCAAAGAGTAAGTAGACGCAAGACATATATGACAAGGTGTGATGTCATCATTACGTGTGCTACATGACTAAACTCAGCTGTGATGGAAGACAATATTGTCTGGTTCACAGATCAGGTGTAAATGGGCTACAATATCTTTGACAGTCACATGGCAGAAGGGACAGTCCCCAAAGCCCAGCTCCCACTTTAAACAGCTGATCTGTTAGTGTTGGACCCCCCCACCCATTAGATATGGAAAGGATAGGTCATTAATATTTTATACCTCAGCCCTGCAGATAGATAGGTTAGTGTCACCAGTACCAGCATATCACCCCATCCCTGCAGATAGATAGGTTACTGTCACCAGACCCAGCATATCACCCCAGCCCTGCAGATAGATAGGTTAGTGTCACCAGTACCAGCATATCACCCCATCCCTGCAGATAGATAGGTTACTGTCACCAGACCCAGCATATCACCCCAGTCCTGCAGATAGATAGGTTACTGTCACCAGACCCAGCATATCACCCCAGCCCTGCAGATAGATAGGTTACTGTCACCAGACCCAGCATATCACCCCAGCCCTGCAGATAGATAGGTTACTGTCACCAGACCCAGCATATCACCCCAGCCCTGCAGATAGATAGGTTACTGTCACCAGAACCAGCATATCACCCCAGTCCTGCAGATAGATAGGTTAGTATCACCAGAACCAGCATATCACCCTAGCCCTGCAGGTAGATAGGTTACTGTCACCAGAACCAGCATATCACCCCAGCCCTGCAGATAGATAGGTTAGTGTCACCAGACTCAGCATATCACCCCAGCCCTGCAGATAGATAGGTTAGTGACACCAGACCCCAGTATATCACCCCAGCCCTGCAGATAGATAGGTTACTGTCACCAGACCCAGCATATCACCTCAGCCCTGCAGATAGATAGGTTAGTGTCACCAGACCCAGCATATCACCCCAGCCCTGCAGATAGATAGGTTAGTGTCACCAGACCCCAGTATATCACCCCAGCCCTGCAGATAGATAGGTTACTGTCACCAGACCCAGCATATCACCCCAGCCCTGCAGATAGATAGGTTACTGTCACCAGACCCAGCATATCACCTCAGCCCTGCAGATAGATAGGTTAGTGTCACCAGTACCAGCATATCACCCCAGCCCTGCAGATAGATAGGTTACTGTCACCAGCACCAGCATATCACCCCAGCCCTGCAGATAGATAGGTTACTGTCACCAGACCCAGCATATCACCCCGGCCCTGCAGATAGATAGGTTACTGTCACCAGACCCAGCATATCACCCCCAGCCCTGCAGATAGATAGGTTACTGTCACCAGACCCAGCATATCACCCCCAGCCCTGCAGATAGATAGGTTAGTATCACCAGACCCAGCATATCACCCCCAGCCCTGCAGATAGATAGGTTAGTATCACCAGACCCAGCATATCACCCCCAGCCCTGCAGATAGATACGTTACTGTCACCAGACCCAGCATATCACCCCAGTCCTGCAGATAGATAGGTTAGTGACACCAGAACCAGCATATTACCCCAGCCCTGCAGATAGATAGGTTAGTGTCACCTGAAACAATTGGTGTTTTCTGAGATAGCGCTATTTTTGTGAATATGCAAATGAACTCTTTGGAGCAGTGAGGGTGTTGCCGCTGATATGCTGGGTCTGGTGACAGTAACCTATCTATCTGCAGGGCTGGGGTCAGGTATAGGTGATGCCTGATGTGAGATATTAGTATACAGTCCTATGAAAAAGTTTGGGCACCCCTATTAATCTTAATCATTTTTAGTTCTAAATATTTTGGTGTTTGCAACAGCCATTTCAGTTTGATATATCTAATAACTGATGGACACAGTAATATTTCAGGATTGAAATGAGGTTTATTGTACTAACAGAAAATGTGCAATATGCATTAAACCAAAATTTGACCGGTGCAAAAGTATGGGCACCCTTATCATTTTATTGATTTGAATTCCCCTAACTACTTTTTACTGACTTACTGAAGCACAAAATTGGTTTTGTAACCTCAGTGAGCTTTGAACTTCATAGCCAGATGTATCCAATCATAAGAAAAGGTATTTAAGGTGGCCAATTGCAAGTTGATCTCCTATTTGAATCTCCTCTGAAGAGTGGCATCATGGGCTACTCAAAACAACTCTCAAATGATCTGAAAACAAAGATTGTTCAACATAGTTGTTCAGCGGAAGGATACAAAAAGTTGTCTCAGAGATTTAACCTGTCAGTTTCCACTGTGAGGAACATAGTAAGGAAATGGAAGACCACAGGGACAGTTCTTGTTAAGCCCAGAAGTGGCAGGCCAAGAAAAATATCAGAAAGACAGAGAAGAAGAATGGTGAGAACAGTCAAGGACAATCCACAGACCACCTCCAAAGAGCTGCAGCATCATCTTGCTGCAGATGGTGTCACTGTGCATCGGTCAACTATACAGCGCACTTTGCACAAATAGAAGCTGTATGGGAGAGTGATGAGAAAGAAGCCGTTTCTGCACGTACGCCACAAATAGAGTTGCCTGAGGTATGAAAAAGCACATTTGGACAAGGCAGCTTCATTTTGGAAACAAAAATTGAGTTGTTTGGTTATAAAAAAAGGCGTTATGCATGGCGTCCAAAAAGAAACAGCATTCCAAGAAAAACACATGCTACCCACTGTAAAATTTGGTGGAGGTTCCATCATGCTTTGGGGCTGTGTGGCCAATGCCGGCATCGGGAATCTTGTTAAAGTTGAGAGTCGCATGGATTCCACTCAGTATCAGCAGATTCTTGAGAATAATGTTCAAGAATCAGTGACGAAGTTGAAGTTACGCCGAGGATGGATATTTCAGCAAGACAATGATCCAAAACACCGCTCCAAATCCTCAGGCATTCATGCAGAGGAACAATTACAATGTTCTGGAATGGCCATCCCAGTCCCCAGACCTGAATATCATTGAACATCTGTGGGATGATTTGAAGCGGGCTGTCCATGCTCGGCGACCATCTAACTTAACTGAACTTGAATTGTTTGTCCAAAATCCCTTTATTCAGGATCCAGGAACTGATTAAAAGCTACAGGAAGCGACTAGAGGCTGTTATCTTTGCAAAAGGAGGATCTACTAAATATTAATGTCACTTTTCTGTTGAGGTGCCCATACTTTTGCACCGGTCAAATTTTGGTTTAATGCATATTGCACATTTTCTGTTAGTACAATAAACCTCATTTCAATCCTGAAATATTACTGTGTCCATCAGTTATTAGATATATCAAACTGAAATGGCTGTTGCAAACACCAAAATATTTAGAACCAAAAATGATTAAGATTAATAGGGGTGCCCAAACTTTTTCATAGGACTGTATATTGTATGAATATAGAGAGAAGGGTTTATCTTAAATCTCTTATATCGGTCCCTTCTTATGTGACAGAAGGTTCTTTGGGCTCCTCGTGCACCACGACCTGGGTGTGACTGCTACCTCTGCACTGCCTGCAGCTCCAGCACTCTGTATATATGTATGTATGTATGTATGTATGTACGTATGTATACATGATATGTGGATATTTAGGGCAGGTGGACTAGTCTTTGAGTAGATTATCCGCAGATTCTGGGTCAAGCCGGCCATAGACACAAAGACTATGATCGGATAAATACTTGGACCGACGCTTCACACCCAGAGTAAGGCATGCAAGGTCCAGGGGGCCTGTGGGGATATAACAGGTTTAGACCCCGTCTTGACAAATAACTCCGTTTTTTTCAGGGACTTGTAGTTCATTTCGGCCATGCAATTTTTTTTAGACCTGTTCCTTATGATTGGTGCACGGCTGCACAAGTGGGGTTTGGGGTACCCCATATGAATGGAGTTGTGCATGTGCACTGCCACACCACTAATTTTATAGGACTACAGAAGAGAATTAGAATAGAGCGCTGGCTATGTGTCTAGTATTGTATCCTAGATCTTTCACTCCATTCACACATGCACAATGGACCCTCCATCTTTACAATTAGATTGTAAGCTCTTGTGAGCAGGGCCCTCATTGTAACGTCTCATATTGTCTGTTCATGTGTCCTCTGATTTGTAAAGTGCTACAGAATATGTTGGCGCTATATAAATAAACTTACTATTATTATGCCCTATGCTGTGGACAGGGGATAACTTATGCTATATGGTCCTTCGAATTACAGCTCTGGCGGTGACCCCGGTGACCCCATCCCTCGCCCAGGGGCCCATATTCCCTCTCATCTAGTAGGACCTATCACCTATAACTCCCTAATGGGGACTAGAAGCCACTTCACGGACAAAATACAGGGGGTGGGAATAATGGGGGGTGCTGTTGGCCATACACATAAGGATCCGTGTACATGACCGAGTGTGCACCTGAGTTGGGGGCTGCAGAATGCAGACATACACAATGCAGTTGGATGCACACTCGGTCATGTGCATGGGCCTTTAGATTTACATGGCTGAACCCACTGATTCTGGCAGCCTTGTAATGAGTATGGGGGACCCCCCTACCTCTTCCCTATAGGAGTTGTTAGGGGAGATAAGGATCAGGCACCCGGATTTCTGTATGCCCCATCCTTCTATTTGCGGGGAGTCTGGAGCTAGATCTCCCTTCTCCCTACTGAGACACATGCATGCTCGCTCCTCTTAGAGATGCCTCGTCCTATATTATATTAGGCTTTAGTTGCATCTTTGTATTGTTTACTGCAATGACACCAATACGTGTTATCTGTATCCATATATCCCGCTCTGTGGTTCTCTGCATCGTCTGCTGGATCTTACATAGGACTTAGTGTATGAGAAGACACCGGTGAGGAAACGCTGTGTAAGCAGAAGACATGCCTGCAGGTTATATATAGCCCCGAGCTGGCTTATTAGCTCACTATTATCCATGTTTAAGGATTGGCAGCTGCAGGTTAAGCCATCAGAAATACACACACTCCATCTTAGTATAATGACCACACACTGAGATAATGTGGAGAAATGCAATAACCCCTTAGTGTCCTGCCTGGAGTGTAGCACCGATCCTATAGGTGCTCCCTGCACAGGGGAGGACACAACAGTGGTGCAAACTTTGCAGCTAGACAGGGGCCCAGTAGGTCAGGGGGCCCTGTCACCGTAACTGTCTAGTAGATTGTAAGTTCCTAAACTATTGAACTTCATGGCTAACAATTGCTGGTGGACTGTTAGAAAGAAGATGCTCCATGGTGAGATTTTTGCAAAATAAGGGGCCCATGGCTGTTCTTTCATAGGGGCCCTGAGCTGTCTGTGTCTGCCCCTGAAGAGGTGTTACATGGTGAATGGGCTGGAGGACCTGGAAACATGGCTGCCATCATGGCGCTTACCACCATAATAGAAAAATGAAGTAAAGATGGCAACACGGTGGCTCAGTGATTAGCACTCTAGCCTTGCAGCACTGGAGTCCTGGGTTCGAATCCCACTAGGAACAACATCTGCAAGGAGTTTGTATGTTCTCCCCGTGTTTGCGTGGATTTCCTTCCATTCTACAAAGGCAGACTGATAGGGGAAAAAGACGTTTATTGGCAAGGAGTCCGCGTTAAACAGCGACAAAGGTTGGAAATTTCTTCGTAGTGCAACCTCCCATAGAGAAAGATTCTTGCTGACAAATGTGTATGTGGACATAACACAAAAAGTTCATGGAAATGAGACAATCTATAGTGTCGAAGAATTTGTTGAGAGTCCACATTTGTGTAAGGTTCTGAGGCAAATATGTCCGTTCTTCCAGAATATACATAAAATGTAATTATAGAGCTCCAATCGTCCATGAATACGAAGATAAGTCCTCCTTAGGGAACTTGCTCTAGCGCCACCACTGGTAAGATATATAGCTATAGATCAACTCCTGATTTTCCTAAAACCTAGTGGCGTAATCTGAGATAATGGCAATAATACCCCTTTAGACCCTCTTGTACGACCTCCACCCAGCCAAGACAATGGACCAGCTCTCAGTGATGGGTTCCTCTTCCATTTGGAGGAGATAGCCTGGTTTTGTCTTCATTCTCAGATCATGCCATGACATTTCTGGACAATGATCTATACGGGGTTACTAAAGGAGGCGCTAGAGTAAGTTTTCCTTTTTCCACCAAAGAGGACTTATGTGCATGTTATTTTCCCAGAATTCTTAGCAGGGCATGACTGGTCTAAAAAGTCTCTGCATACCACAAGGTGGCCTTAAGGAGACAGGGTAAACCTTTAGACCCAAGGAAGGCCCAAAATGTGTTCTTCAGCCCTCCTCTAGCTGCTATGTATTACATATACCATTTTATCAGCCGACTGTGCTCTCCTATACTGTGGGCCTTTGCAAACTTTGCGGCCAATGGGCAAAAGGACTGATTTATAGGGGTCTATTTTCCAAAAGGTGGAGCTAGAGCAACAGTTTTCCCTCAAGCAGAACTTATTCTATATTCTATATTTTTCCCTATGGGAGATTCCCTGTGTTCACATTTGGCGGTGCGGTTTGCTTTATTTTTTCTGTATATTAAGCCAGTCATGTGACTATTTTAATTTTATATAGTTTGCTTTTTCAGTGAATTGACAGGTTGAAGCATCTCCCGGTTTGGCTATGATATATATTCCTTGGGTCTTCCTTAGGATAATATACTATAGCATTAGATGAGGGGGCGCTATATGAAAGAGGGAGGATATAGATTGTATAAGGGCAGAGGAACAGGGGACAGGATTTGGATGAATTTGAGGTCACATGGTAGTTCTCAATAGTATCTGCAGGGGGCAGAGATACTTCTTGTTTACACAGCAATCCATGCTAGAAAAATAAGCTTCACTCTGATCATGTGATTGATCGAATAAGGTGAAAGCAGGATAAGGAAAGACACTGGGAGAAGACGACTATTACTATTGAAGGGGTGATTAAAAAAATATTCCTCTAAAACCCATCAGGAAGGGCAGGGACTATACATTTCTATGAAGCCTTGATGACTAGCCAACAAAATAGAAGCATTATAGTAGCTGCTCAATTGGCTGTCGCTTTCTAGACTCACTTGCTAGAGGAGCCAAAAATTGGGACCATAACAGGCTGACCAATGTATAAAACAGAATGCAGAATTTTCAGGTCTTCTCCTTGTCGGTTACGTCCACTGGTGGGACATAAATTATGTGGTCACATGTGCGGGGTGTCTGCCATCATGACTTTATATATGAGAAGCCCCTTTCATCTCCCCTTTGGGTCTGGGGGTTACTGGTAATCCCCATATTCTAATACTATCGTTAGCTTTTGTTCCCTTCTCCATTCCCTGCAAATACCATATTTTTGGGGTGAATGCAAGAAGATATGAATACAATAGATCAGTAGAGCGCTCAGGTGGAGCGCACAGTGGTTCCTATGATTTCGGTGTGTACCCCTGACTGGGATCCATTTCCAATTTGGGTGAATAGACAAAACGTACCATATAGACGTCTATTTACCAAATCACAACCCTGCTACGGGCGAAGCATTCATCTCCAGCAGATGTAGGAAACTGAGCCCATGTATGGCCTGTAGAGCCAACGTCTCTCACACCTTGGTCAGGGTCACTAGGGCTCAGGCCTTCAGTATGAGATTTCTTTCCAGGTTGACCCCATGGAAAAACTAGGACTATGGACCAGGGTAGAAGTTTAGACCAAGGATTGAGCATTTATTGATGTGTAGTCCATTGGGTCACAGATGAGCGAGTAGTATTCGATCGAATACCTCCCCTGCATAGTTTTTGGGTACTCGGACAAATACAATGCAGTAAACGCGAGAAATATTCGATGCCCCCCCCCTCCTTCCCTGGCGCTAATGACACCATTAACTATGCAGGGGAGGTATTCGATTGACTACTACTCGCTCATCTCTAATCATCAGTAAACAAATGTATAGACCATAGTCGGGTGAATGAATGGTGCGGGTGGGTCAAGGGTGAAGTACCAAGTGGTGAAGGAGAAGCAAAACCACTGTACGGACTTCTAAACTGCAAGAATAAGACCTAGACTAATAAGTACTAATGTCCCCAACACTCCTCCATAACGTAGACGTACTTGTAGAAGACGTGCTGCGGTCATCAGGTCTTAGACACAATCTCATGGTTATATTAGGATCTCATTATTATATTGACAATGATACCACTGAAAAGAGAGGTCGTTATTCCGCTGTCCTCTTCCCTGGTCAGACCACACCTGGAATACTGTGTACAGTTCTGGGCGCCTCAATTCAAGAAAGACATCGATATATTGGAGCAAGTCCAGAGAAGAGCAACCAAAATGGTGGAAGGTCTGCAAACCATGTCCTATGAGGAGCGGCTAAAAGAACTGGGATTGTTTAGTTTGCAGAAGAGAAGGCTGAGGGGAGATTTAATAGCAGTCTACAAATATCTGAAAGGTAGTCACAGTGCAGAGGGATCTCCCCTATTCTCATTAGCACAAGGAAGTACAAGAAGCAATGGGATGAAACTAAAGGGAAAGAGATACAGATTAGACATTAGGAAAAACTTTCTGACAGTGAGGGGAGTGAGAGAGTGGAATAGGCTGCCACGGGAGGTGGTGGGCGCTCCATCAATGGAAATCTTCAAGCGGAATCTGGAGAAACATATAGCTGGGATGATTTAGGAAAACCTGCACTCGCAGGGGGTTGGACCCGATGGCCCTTGAGGTCCCTTCCAACTCTACCAAAAAAGAAAAAAGAAAAAGAAAAAAAGTCATGTGGATGAAATTTCTAGCTATACTCTGCTAAATTTGCCATCTAAGACAGGCCCCCCCCCCCATATTATAATGTTCCCCAATGCCCCATATACACAGTAATGCTATCCAGTTGTCCCCTTCAGACAGTATAAGTTCTCCAGTGGCCGTCCATTATAGTATAATGCTCTTCACTTCTTCCCTCATACACCGCATAATGTTCTCCAGTGACCACCACAAAGTATAATGGTCCTCAGTGGACCTAAGACACGGTATAATGCTCCCGTGGCCCCTCGAACAATATAATGGTCCTCAGTGGACCCCAGACACAGTATAATGCTCCCAAGTGGCCCCTCGAACAATATAATGGTCCTCAGTGGACCCCAGACAGTATAATGCTCCCAAGTGGCCCCTCGAACAATATAATGGTCCACAGTGGACCCAAGACACATTATAATGCTCCCAAGTGGCCCCTCAAACAGTATAAATCCCCCTCAGTGGACCCCAGACACAGTATAATGCTCCCCAAGTGGCCCCTCGAACTGAATAAATCCCCCTCAGTGAACCCCACACACAATATAATGCCCCCAAGTGGCCCCTCAAACAGTATAAATCCCCCTCAGTGGACCCCACACACAGTATAATGCCCCCAAGTGGCCCCTCAAACAGTATAAATCCCCCTCAGTGGACCCCACACACAGTATAATGCCCCCAAGTGGCCCCTCAAGCAGTATAAATCCCCCTCAGTGAACCCCACACACAATATAATGCCCCCAAGTGGCCCCTCAAACAGTATAAATCCCCCTCAGTGGACCCCACACACAGTATAATGCTCCCCAGTGCCCGTCACCCACACAAAGTTCTTCCATACAAATGAAAAAACGTAATACTTACCCAGATTTGTTCCTGAGGAGCAGAATGCAGATCTGTGGCTTGATACATCAGGCCTGCACCGGGCCACAGGCAGTACACGTGGCAGCCTGGAGGGTAGAGCAGGAAGCTGAAGTTTTCCTGCCTCACCATTCTCTCCAACTGTATCTATGCCCTAAGGACACAGAGTTAACATTGACACGCGCAGTTTTGAGTGCTGCATTTTCCTGCTTTTCACATTTTCTTGCTCTTTTTCTATTCTTTCATTGCAGTCGGATAAAAAGTAACGTCGATGGTAAATACTTGATAGATGGGGTACCATTCAGCTGCTGCAACCCCAGCTCCCCCCGACCATGCATCCAGATGCAGGTGACCAATAATACTGCCCACTACAGCTATGACCATCAGACCGAAGAACTGAACTTATGGAACAGGGGCTGTAAGGAAGCTCTGCTCAACTACTACACCAGCATGATGAGTACCATGGGGGCGCTGGTCTTACTCGTCTGGCTAATGGAGGTAAAACAGGAAGACGTTTATATAATGGTTGTATATTGGTAGGTTTTAAGCCTGTCATTTTGGGGACATTCGTATCTCTAGACCTTAAGTGCTTCCTCACTTTGTACAATCCCAACTGGTTAGAGGAGTTCCTTGACAATAAGCTGATCAAAATGTATTCCCTTGCCATGGCTCCCCCACACCGTGCTATATAGGCGCCATGTTTATGCCAGTCTAGTCAAAACCATAATAGTAAATCAGGATCAGAGTGCTGCAGTTACATTGGAAGGTTCTCGCTCACCCCAAGTGCTTCACTTAGATCAATTCTGGCCAGTAATTCTCTAAAATATCCTAGATGATTCTACTGATGCTTCCTTGTAAGAGAGGCTTACATGAGCAGATTCTCTTCTACACAGGGGCGTAACTGCCGGGGTAGCAGTGGTGGCAGCTGCCACAGGGCCCAGGACATTAGGAGGCCTGGCGACAGCCGCTACCACTGCTTTTTTTTTCTTAATAGGCCGTTACCGGCTGGAGTTACTGCAGCCGGTAACGGGCCCTATTTACTTACTGATCCTGGCAGGGGCTGAGATCGGTAAGTGACGCTGCAGGCCCCACAAACACTATTATTATAAGAGAGAACATAAAAAAGTGTTACTTACCTCTCCGCGTTCCAAACAGGCTTCGGGCCTACTTCTGTGATGCCCGGAACATAATTAAAGATGGCCGACACCACCGAGGATTGCAGCGGAGCCAGGGATAGGTAAGTAACAGTGTTTTTTGTGTTGGTATCCCCCCTCGGTCTCCGATTATTATACTCTGGGATCTGAAATGACCCCAGAGTATAATAATTGTTCATGGGTGTCTGCAGTGGAGCATAATACTGTGTGCAGGGGCCACTATGGGGGATAATACTGTGTGCAGGGGCCACTATGGGGCATAATACTGTGTGCAGGGGCCACTATGGCGCATAATACTGTGTGCAGGGGCCACTATGGCGCATAATACTGTGTGCAGGGGCCACTATGGGGGATAATACTGTGTGCGGGGGCCACTATGGGGGATAATACTGTGTACAGGTGCCACTATGGGGCATAATACTGTGTGCAGTGGCCACTATGGGGGATAATACTGTGTGCAGGGGCCACTATGGGACATAATACTGTGTGAAGGGGCCACTATGGGGCATAATACTGTGTGCAGGGGCCACTATGGGGCATAATACTGTGTGCAGGGGCCACTATGGGGTATAATACTGTGTGCAGGGGTCACTATGGGGCATAATACTGTGTGCAGGGGCCACTATGGGACATAATACTGTGTGCAGGGGTCACTATGGAGCATAGTACTGTGTGCAGGGATCACTATGGGACATAATACTGTGTGCAGGGGCCACTATGGGACATAATACTGTGTGCAGGGGCCACTATGGGGGATAATACTGTGTGCAGGGATCACTATGGGACATAATACTGTGTGCAGGGATCACTATGGGGCATAATACTGTTTGCAGGGGCCACTATGGGACATAATACTGTGTGCAGGGGCCACTATGGGGGATAATACTGTGTGCAGGGATCACTATGGGGAATAATACTGTGTGCAGGGATCACTATGGGACATAATACTGTGTGCAGGGGCCACTATGGGACATAATACTGTGTGCAGGGATCACTATGGGACATAATACTGTGTGCAGGGGCCACTATGGGACATAATACTATGTGCAGGGATCACTATGGGACATAATACTGTGTGCAGGGTCCACTATGGGGGATAATACTGTGTGCAGGGGCCACTATGGGGCATAATACTGTGTGCAGGGGCCACTATGGGACATAATACTGTGTGCAGGGGCCACTATGGAGCATAATACTGTGTGCAGGGATCACTATGGGGCATAATACTGTGTGCAGGGATCACTATGGGACATAATACTGTGTGCAGGGGCCACTATGGGACATAATACTGTGTGCAGGGATCACTATGGGACATAATACTGCGTGCAGGGGCCACTATGGGACATAATACTGTGTGCAAGGGCCACTATGGGACATAATACTGTGTGCAGGGATCACTATGGGACATAATACTGCGTGCAGGGGCCACTATGGGACATAATACTGTGTGCAGGGGCCACTATGGAGCATAATACTGTGTGCAGGGGCCACTATGGGGGATAATACTGTGTGCAGGGGCCACTATGGGACATAATACTGTGTGCACGGGTCACTATGGGACATAATACTGTGTGCAGGGGCCACTATGGGACATAATACTATGTGCAGGGATCACTATGGGACATAATACTGTGTGCAGGGATCACTATGGGACATAATACTATGTGCAGGGATCACTATGGGACATAATACTATGTGCAGGGATCACTATGGGACATAATACTGTGTGCAGGGATCACTATGGGGCATAATACTGTGTGCAGGGGCCACTATGGGGACATAATACTGTGTGCAGGGGTCACTATGGGACATAATACTGTGTGCAGGAGCCACTATGGGGACATAATACTGTGTGCAGGGGCCACTATGGGGGATAATACTGTGTGCAGGGGCCACTATGGGGCATAATAGAGCACACAGGAATGCAGGGGGGGGGGTTCATGTCAAAAGTTCGCCACAGGGCCCCACCATTCCTAGTTACGCCACTGCCTCTACACTCTGTATAGACATCATAGCAGCGCCCACCAGCTTTGAGAAAACTGAGAATTAAAGCTGGAGTCTGCAGAGGGGAAAACGGCAGACTATAAGTCACATACATAATGGCCGATGCAATTCTGTTCAGATGATTTATAAAAACTTTCTTGAAATCCCAGGTATTCTCTAACAACATCATGGCCAATGTGCAGCATCAAAACATCGCAGTGGAACCTACTGACTCCGTAAAGTTTCCATTGTTGTCACAGCAGTTTTTGCAGTCACAGTCTCTAACAAGGTTTCGCACTATCACTTCCAGGCTCCTTATTTGCTCTTGTGATTTTCCGCAGATGGCTGACTTGATCGGGCTCCGTTACTTGCACACGTCCTTGGACAGCATATCAAACCCTGAAGATCCCGAATGTGAAAGCGAGGGCTGGCTGCTAGAGAAAAGCCTGAAAGAGACCGTCACGTCTTTCTTGGGATTCTTGAAAAGTCTGGGTAAGATGAACCAGGTGGAGAACACCGGCGACGACGGAGGAGACAAGGCCCCAGCAGTGGCCACCGTTAGCTGAACATCAGGACTTGACCGGGACTTTCTAAATAAGTCGTCTTTTCAAAAGTGAAAATTATCACTTTGAAAAATTTTTTTTTTCCAAAAACAGATGTGCAAACCTTAAAAATTTCAGAATTTAAATTTTTTTTCCAGATTGACCTTCCTAATGCAATAATACAATCATGTATATAGTACAAATACACATCTGATGGGTGTCTACGCTACACGCACTCTATTGCTACGAATTTTTGCAAAATTTTCCATGAATGGAACCATTATCAATTGGCCCTTTAGATTGGTGCACATACGTAACATGGCGATAAGGAATTCTTATAGTAACAGGCTTTTAACCCAGGCTGAACGGAAGGCTTGCTGTACTGTACAACATACCGTATACACTGTATATATATATTACATATAGAAAGGGCTCATGGAGGGACCAGAGGGGAAACATTGACTGTAGAATGTAAAGCGATAGTTGGCTGATCTAGAACGGGTTTGTATAAATTTACCCTCCATAATCTGAACCACGGCCATAGAGGTGCTCACGTATAAGCCGAGGCAACGCATTTATTAGCCAACGGGTCATAGACCATTGGGAGCCGGTCAGGGTCTAAACCCCCCACCGTGGACTTGAGAGTATTGTGAAGAATCATAAGATGTTTCAATATGGGGGCAAAAATTGGGATGCGATTTTACTTGTATATTACAGAATAACAAGGTTAGACGGTCAACTTTGTGTAATATTGTTTGACAAATGGATTTTTTTGGACTGTCACTATATCTATAGTAAAAGACCCGTCTGATCGGAGGCGATGTTTGTGCCCGCGCTGGCTTTATACATTATTAGTGACAACAATAAAACGAGTACCAATGGTAAATAGAATTGACTGCAACTCACTGTAACCTGTGCTGTTTGTCACCAACGCCCCTAGTAGTGGCTGAAGAGAACTACAAGAAGACATGGGTGTCAGAATTATAAGGGTAGATTGGTCGGCTTCACTTTTATTTATCCGTGCATGTAGGCTATTGGATTACATGAGCGACTTTGCATGTTGGAAGGAACGTGGGCAGCAACAAGATAGGACTGGTAAAGGATTGCGAGTATGTTGTTTTTTTTTTTTTAGCACATGACCGAGGAGGCATTTGATAAGGGACAGTGTAGCGGTATACACTCAAGTGACAGCCAAGCACATGCCATTATGCATTCACATCCGATCCATTTTGCTGTTGTAGAGCCTGTGTAACTCCTGCACCTAGCTGGCTGTCCTGCTGCTTTTGACATAGGTTTAATAGCCTGCTGCTGTGTCAGCTGTGTACATGGCCGATCAGACTGTGAAAGCATCATCTTTAAGCAGGGCAGATCACACACACAAAAAAATAAATAAATTAAAAAAAAAAATCATAAGCATTCAATCAAACTATTGTACGTGGTGTAGGGGTCTGTAAAAACGGAACAGATAACACAGATTGGTATCCATATGATGTCCATGTTTTGTAATAGACTAAGCTGCAAAAACAGACATCGGAACTTTTCCATATTTGTCAGTTACTCTCTAAGGACCAGACATGGATTAGGTTGAGTGTGCGATGCCATAGAAATAAAGGGTCAGTAGACTATAATTATAGATAATATATGGAAACTGATTACAGTTGTGTGCATTAAGTGTTCTGTGAATAGATAGTAAAACACCCACTAAAGACTCTATAGGGGGGAGGAGGAAATCATGTTACTCAGCATCAGTGTCTGTCAGCAATTCTGTAGGGGAAAGAACATGCTCCTCGGCATCAGTGTCTGTCAGCAACGCTCTTGGGGGAAGATCATCCTCCTCGGCATCAGTGTGTGAGCAATGCTGTAGGAGAAAGAGCATGCTCCTCGGCATCAGTATCTGTCAGCAATGCTGTAGGTGGAAGAACATGCTCCTCGGCATCAGTATCTGCTATCAATGCTGTAGGGGGAAGAACATGCTCCTCGGCATCAGTGTCTGTCAGCACAATGTAGAAGAGATTCCTCATGGGCTGTACAACAGGAAATAAAGCAATGCAGTTGCTCAGACCTCAATTCTAGCCTGTATTACTGGGAGGGAATGGTCCACATGTCAAAAAGCTGAAACTAGGGACAGGTTGCACACTGCATGTCAAGGGATATTAAAATAAATAAATAAGCGTAAACTGCAGCCTGAACTTTAATGCAACATTTATAACTCAAGATGCTCATTAATCTGTATACAAATTATTTTTTCCACAGCCTTTAAATCAATTAAGAGGGCGTTCACACTACGTGCTGTGTCCGTGACATTTTTCATTCATTTAAATGGAGATCGGGTGCGTTGTTTTACACTCCGTGCCTGTCCTTAAGTGTTTGTTCCTAAAGATGTCCGACTTTTCAAGTGGACAGAAAAACCCAACGTAGTAAAACAACGCACCTGATCTCCATTTAAATGAATGAAAAATGTCACGGACACAGCTAGTGTCCGCTGCTAATGTCCGTGCAAGATTTTGAACGGACACTAGGAGCGGACACTAGCTGTCGGACACTGACTGTAGTGTGAACGCTCCCTAATTGGTTGAGAATAGATCATACTAACTATAACAATATCTACATCCTACCTGGGATGAACAGTGAATATTGTGCACGCAAAGTTTCTAACACAACAATGACCAAAAAGTCATTTCTAGGCCTAAACCCTATGCAGGTTTTTATTGCAACTTTTTTCACTTACACGATCCAGGGGGAGAGGTGAGGACATTTTTTTTTTTTTAAATGCAGATTGTGAGCCCCATATAGCACTGACAAACTACATTTTATTTCCCTATCAGTATGTCTTTGTAGAATGGGAGGAAATCCATGCAAACACGGGGAGAACATACAAACTCCTTGCAGATGTTGTTCCTGGCGGGATTCGAACCCAGGACTCCAGCGCTGCAAGGCTAACCACTGAGCGGTGCATGCTACTTAAAAGTTGGGGGCACCCTCGGCCAGGCCATGCACTTGCATTGAAATCGATACCTACTTGCATTTAGCAGATTTCAAGGATCACTGCCAGTGCATGAACCCGCCAGAGGGTGCAACTTATCTCTCACCAGTGCAGGGTATGGAAACCCAACCCCTTAGTATCCTAAATAGCACAGTGCTTGACCCTCACTAGTCCAAGCCGACCGGACTACAAGCAAAGTGTCTACTCGGCAGTAACGTGCTAAAGCGATGAGTTACCTGCGTCTGCTTAATCCTAATATCATAATCACCTTTCCATTCTGCTCCTACCTGCCCATGATACAAGTATCCAGGTAATCCCCGGCTTAGCGCTGACATATCTGGGGCTACGTCCACCCTGAGCCTGTGGCGTCCTAGTCAGCAGAACAACAGAAGGAGGTCAATAAGAGGACGGACAAACAGCGACAACAGCTAATGCATTTATTTTGGATAAGTCGTGTGGTTTGTTTTTTCCGTTTTTTTTATACATATGTTACATTCAAATATTACAAGAATTTCATGTATATTAAAGAATTAAAACTTTTTTTTTTTTTCCAAATTGAATTCCATTCATACATATTTGTACATGAATATTTCTACATTAAACATAAATACATGCCGAGAGAAGGAAGAGGAGTCTCCCAAGAGTTAATGGGCTAAATAATCAAAAAATAATAAAAATAATGGGATTTAAAGGGTTAATGCAAGTGTCATCCTGGAGGCAGCCATGGTGTGCCAGACATGTTGCCCCCCCAAAAAAAATGACAAGTCTACACTACCTTATAAGGTTACGGTTTTGGCATCATCTGCTAACATGGTGGTCAAACACATTAAATGATGTTCCAGGTTTATTAATGGATGGCCTATCTTAGTATTAGACCCCTCCCATCGATGACCGATCCCATCAGATGAATGAAGAGACCGTAAAAGAGCGCTCTCGTGGCCACCACGGCGGCACCCCGTAATCCATGGGGCAGGTGCACCTATGGCTGCATCCACTAGATGGCACTATTTTCCAACGTGAACATGTTTAGCAGAGGAATCGCTCCCCCCTTCTACAAGTCACACCACTACAATTCATAAAGGACTACAAACCATCCAAACATTCACAGCTAGATCACCAATGTGCCACGTTTCCTGGCAAGAAACCAACTGGAAGTGTGAAAAGAGGAGGGAAGGTTACCGAACGGATCAGAAGATACAGGAGGTTCTAGAACCGATCCTGGAGGATTAGATTTCGTTATGGAAGGCGACCCGGTTTAGGTTATGAATCGGGAATTGTGTCATATCTGCAATGGAGGAGCCGACAAATCACAGAGAGAATCCTTGGACTGCTAAAGACCTCACGTGAGTCACTAAGTGCCTGCACACTATAGGGCATCAGCACTATCCGTATTCCCTTACACCATAGCTCCTATGGCCCTGTAGAGTATTACAGATAGCGCCGCCTAGAGGACAGAGCAGCACTGGAGTCATAACTACCTATTTTGGAAGTCCAGAGTCCTGTAGTCAAGGCATATTATGGTGGAAATGTAACATATTATGCCACAATTATATCTGTATTATGTATCTGGATACTTGAAGACGACCCTCCATGTCCTCGCAGATCGGCGGTACTATATACCGCTAGAAAGAGGACAGCGCCCTGTTAGCTTTGTCGGTATGCCAGAGATATCGGTGCCAGCTCCATAGTACAAGGCCATAGAAGAGGACTGTCATGGGGAGACTGAACTGTAAGACAGTGCAGGGATATAGGTGCAAAGACTAACACTACCAAGATCTCTGCACCCGGCCGTCAAGGTGCTCAGAGCGCTGAATTCGATCTGCAAGGACATGAAAGGTCCTCTTAAAGGGGTTGTAGAAGAACATGGCCGCTTTGTTCCAGAAACAGCACCACTCTTGTCCATTGGCTGGTGGTGATATTGCAGCTTGGCCCCATTCAAGTGAATGGAGCCGAGCGGCAATGCCAAGTCTGGAGGCAGCCATGTTTTTCTAGTATCGTGCAACCCCCTTTAAGACAGGCAAAAAAAACAACTAAAAATAAAAAACGATAAGACAAATATGTCAATATTCTCACAAGTGCAAAATGCAAGCGCAGCAGCAACGAAGAGGCAAAGAATAGGTGGAGGGGAGCAGAGCATAGGGATGTGTGTAGGATATGCTCCCTATAGCTCTCCGCACGGGTTGTATTGTGTAGCTGTATTTCCACCCATCCTCGGTTATGTGCACCCTATACAGACATGGATATCTCTGTAGGTGAATACAGCAAAGCAATGCATTCCCTATACATTGCTATATACACACCTCAGGGGGACATCTGTCTTCGGGTTAGGATTTCCCTATTGTAAACTGTCCCTTTAAAAAAATAAGTTCCCCGTTTCTGGCGAATATCTTGGTAGCCTATTGGAAGCGAGAGGTTAAGTCATAGTGCGGAGTCAGATCTTAATAAGCAATGTATGCATTAAAGGGCTCTCTGTTATGGTGCCTGTTCTTGGGAAGCATTAAAGGGATTGTCTATGGAAGAAAAAAAAAAATTAAAAATTAAAACCAGACTCAGAATGGGTTAAAAACCTAAAACGGAGCAGTACCCATTGATCTCCTGCCACTCCTGTTATGATGCTTATTTGGTCTCCCGATCTATACTTTCTGGTCTTATCTAGACCAGGGTTTTTGGAACCTTCGGCACTCCGGCTGCTGAGGATGTACAACTCCATACATGCGCCATTCACTTCAATGGGAGTGCCAAGAACAAGTATGCATTGCTGGCAGTTGTAGTTTATCAATAGCTGGAGTGCTGAACGATACAGACCCTGGTTCTAGGGTAGATGCTAGAATGGAGTCAGGTGCTGTCTGGTATGAAGTGGATCCAGTAGGAGGCGCTACCTGCTGCATCCACATCAAACAGGGTAGGGCTAGTTCCCCTCTACATCAACAATGCAACACCCAAAAACGCTGAGGCTCTGGGTATGTTAGCTGTGATGGGCTGGCAAGTGGAGCGCACCAGACCAAAAAAGCTCATACGCCCAGGGCCGAGGCAGCGCCACCTACTGGATCCATGACACATCTGATGTAAAACAATCCATTCTAGACAGACAGGAAATGCCTGCTTAGCCATAACACCGGCATTTCCTGTGTGCTGAAACGGGACCAGGAAGTAGAAAGCTGCGAGGGATCAGTTAAGTGGGTTCTGCTTCATTTTTTGTCCTTATTCTGAGTCGGCTGTTACATTTTATTTTCCCTGGACATCCCCTTTAAAGTAGTATTCCGATTTCAGCAAATACATGTTATTCTCTGTATAATAAAAAGTTACACTATTCCAATATAAATCTCCATTTTTAGGATCTCTGCTTGCTGTCAATACATAGGAAGCTTCAATGGTATAAAAATTTTGTCTTGATCATGGGTTGATGCCATGATCAAGAGAGAGATTTTTATCCCATGGATTTAAAGGGGATATAAATTGCTTAACCTAATGCCCCGAGGTGCCCAGCTATCCAAAAACTGCCCGAGGTCAGTCACTATGGCTGCTAGTGATCGGTTGAGCAACATCCGAGGTCATATCCGGCCAGCAGCAAGACAGCGACTGAACCGCAGCAGCTAGAGGTAAGTAAGAAGTCAGCAGATCCTTGTTATTTCCCTATTAGGAGCCATTTTGTAGCCAAAAACTGTAAAATGTTTCCACATTTGCTGAAATCAGAATTCACTTTCAACCTAGAAGACCTAATAAAACAAAAATAGGCGGCTTCTTAAAGGGGATAAAGCAGACTACAGCTCTTAAAGGGACACGATCATAAAAACAAGCCCGGCGGCCATTAAGTTGTATCAAATCTAAACAATGATACAATGTCGTCCCTTAACGGAATCTCTCCGACAGATTTCACCACTTCTTATAACGGAAGGGTAAACGCGAGAGAACGGAGAAATCTGACATAGATAGGACGTCTATAATGTTTTTGAGAAAATTCCGCTTTATTCCGTAAACTAGACAATGAAATATAAATTAAAGATCTGCACGGCGGATGCAATGACTAAAGAGTTAACAAGGGAGGGGGGTTTTTTCTTTTTTTTTTTTCTTTTTTTTTAGAAAATGGGGCTGCTAAAAAAAAAAAAAAAAAAAAAAAAAAAAAAAGAAAAAAGAAAAACCAGCAGACGGTAAAACAAAAAAAAGAACAAATGCCTGTATTATAAATGCTGCCATTCGATGCCGGCGAGCGTCTGGTTGGCTTCCTGTGCGTGTCCGATTTCTTCTGTGATACTGTGCTGCTGCCAAAGCTTCTGGATCTTTTTGAAGCGCTCTTTGCAGAGGTGCAGAGGATTCCCCCGTCTAAAGAGACAGATAATCTTCAGGTCAGTAAAACAAAGCCCCGGGGGTCTGGAGTGAGAGCCCCCCCACACACACACACAGAGGTGGTGCTGCAGGGGCCCCTATGAGTGTAACTAGCAGGGTGCACAGAATCGTGGCCTTGCTGCATTTCTGCAATTACAATGGATGACCTGAACCATCTCACGTACCGGAGTCCTTGGTCAGTCTCGCCATAGTCATCCAGATAGGGAGGAGGATAGAAACAGCCCTTGGTTTTACCAGCCAAGAAGAGGACCTGACATTCCCTTACTCTGTAAAAGACGCACAAATACATGTTACGTGATAAAAGCAGACAGCTTTCACATTACGACTTAACCCGTGCAGCAGGAAGGCTCTTCTCATATAGGTTCCCATAGACTTGTATTCGTCAGTAAGAAGATAAGAGCGCACCCAATTGGGTGCCATTCTTCAGGGTTTCTTCCGGGACTAGGATATTGGTATATTAGATCAGTAGAGGGCCAGAGGGTCGAAGCAGCAGCGGCGTTCAAGTGCCACTTTATAGACACCACGCCTGTCTGCAGTGCAGTCTCTTTACCCGGGGCACAGATCGGGAAAGCCAACAATGCGCTGAATTCAGCGCACTGTCAGCTTTCCAGCAGTATATAGAACTGCCTGTGCCCAAACCCATGAAAGGTCCTCTTTAAAGTGATCCTATCATTGAATACCTTTTTTTTTTTTTTGCCTAAAACGTAGGAATAGCCTTAAGAAAGTCTATTCTTCTCCCACCTTTAGATGTGTTCTCGGCGCCGCCGTTCGGTAGAAATCCCGGTTTTCTTCGGTATGCAAATGAGTTCTCTTGCAGCACTGGGGGCGTCCTCAATGCTGTGAGAGAAATCTCCAGCACCGCCTCCATCTTCTTCTAGAACGCCCTCTCCCTGTGTCTTCTTCTGTCCTGGGTATTCAATCTTCTAGGCCTCGGGCAGAGCCGACTGCACATGCCCACAAGAAAATGGCCGCTTACACTGTAAGCTGGTGTAAGTGACCACTTTCTTATGGCCGCTTACACAGTAAGCTAGTGTGGCCTAGACGATTGAAACCCAGGATGGAAGAAGACATAGGGAGAGGGTGTTCCAGAAGAAGATGGAGGTGTTGCTGGAGCGTTCTCTCGCAGCATTGGGGACACCCCCAGTGCTGTTTGAGCACTGAGGACCGCCCCCAGTGCTGCAAGAGAACTCATTTGCATACTGAAGAAAACCTGGATTTCTACCGAACAGCAGCGCGGAGAAGACATCTAAAGGTAGGAGAAGAATAGCCTTTCTTAAGGCTATTTCTACATGTTAGGAAGAAAAAAAGGGTATCCAATGACAGGATCCCTTTAAGTGAATGGGGCTGAGCTGCCACACCAAGCACAGCCACTATACAATGTATGGCGACAGTGTCAGGCCCCCACTGACCCAATACTGATGAGTAACTGAAGAAGAGATGAATAATAATTAAATAGGTATTCCTATTTGAGCACGCTATCCCCGATTGGTGCAGGACTCTCACCAATCAGATGAACATGAGTGTTTTGTCCACTATTCTAAATGGAGAGGTGCTCTGGCAACATTCATTTCAAGGTGAGGGCCGGAGATAGCCGAGTGCTGTATTTTGGCTACCAGACCATTACTCGGGAACACCCCCCCCCCCTCCCCAGTCTCAGTGGTTGGACCCCCCCCCCCCCCCATCAACCTGTGAGCTATCTCCAATGTTACGGATATGTTAAACTTGCACTTGGGACTATCCTTTAATAGAAAATGACAACCACTGACCTGAGAAAGATCCCCATCCCTGAGCCGCATGTGTAAGTGTGCGCCGTGCAGGCTCCTACGTCATCTCCATCCAGGTCAGTCTGACAGCAGTAGCTCTGAGAGCAAAGCATGGCACCGCACACCAGACACAGGGTGGGGGCTCTGCTCTTATCGCCTCCAGATTTTGGACATCTGAGTCAAATAGAAAAGTAATAAATAATATTCAGAACATAAAGAGTTTCATAACCGCTCAGCTGTAGATTATTGGGATTTCGGTACTTACGAGAAATTGGATGCCTGATTGATCAGACTGCTGTAATCTTCTGGCAGATCTATCAGCTTGTTGGATTCTCGGGGATAACTAGGAAGGAGAAATAACAACTATGCTGATGGCCGACATTTTCCAATCATGCTGGAACCTACTGGACTGTCGAAAGCAGCTCTGCTCCTATTCCAGTCTTAGGCACCGAGCTATCAGGGGTAACTTACCTAATACTTGTCCTCTCTGCGTCCAAAACTCGTCTCACCTCCTTGTGTTTACACCAACTTACAGAATAATAAAAAAAAGAAAGATGAAAATGACAAGCACGTGCGGATAGAACTAAACTCATCTGCAAATCTAAATTATTAACAACTAAAATCCTAGAGGCTATAAAATATCGGAACGGAGCGGAGCATCGGAAGTGCCCCGCTGCACACACTGATCAGATATTCATGGCCTGTCTTAAGGATTGGCCATAAATAAAAATCCTGAACAAGCTCTAAGTTTCTTCAAAGCCCCAAGACACTTTGGTACTTACCTAGTGATGAGGGTTTCCGTCACTTGTGGATTTTGTTGAAAAATGCTGATGAGGTTGCAGGGCAACGAGAGGAAGCTGCAAAGATGGTCGATCTGACTCAATCCACTCACTAAAAGGGTAAAAATAGGAAGAAATCTGAACATGGCTGACACGAACCTTCTGACAAAAGGTAAAAGTTGAATATAAATTAGAAATACTTTCAAGATTTAAAGGGGTTATCCAGTATAACCTGTCTTTTGCACGGAGGCTGAAGGAAAGTGGGGGAAAAAACCCCACACTCGCCTGTCCTTGCTCCGGTGTCTTGTTTTGGCAGAAGGCCCCGCCACATATGACTACTGAGACCAATCAACGGTCTCAGTAATGGAACAGAGACGTCACAAGCAGCCTCTTCACACAAAACCAAGCACAGTGCCGTACATTGTACAGTGGATATGTGTTGTATTGCAGCTCAGTCCTGTTCATTCGAATGGGACTGAGCTGTCAGTGTACAGGTTGTGTAACTACAGAACATAACACATTGCCTGTGAGCAGAAACACTTCAAACAGCTGATCGGTGGGGGTGCCTGGTGTCAGTCTCCCACTGATTGTCAATTGATGATCTATTCTACGGAGAGCTCATCCTATAAAAGAGCAGGTCACAAAATCTCACGGCCATGATGTGGTATAGAAAGTATTGTACAGTGTTCTGTGTATATTAACGTTATTATGACATAACCGGCTCACTAGTCACATACCTGGCAATTCCGTAGGGGCCGGGACGCCATTTAGGTAATGGAAAAACAAAGCTGAACACCTAAGGAATGGCAGAATGGCTGTTTTTATTGCCCTGTACAGGTGCCAGCCCGAGGACCACCGCGTGAAGGTGCTGGAAAAAAAAAAAAAAAGTTATATGAGATTATCATAAGACTAAGGGGACCCAAAGGGATCAGAACCATCGGAGTGACAAAGAACAGTATCTATAGCACTGCTGCAGGGGAAATACATGATCACCGTCTTCCTGCAATTATATCAACAGGTTACTGAGCAAGCAGCTGCAAAGGAAGGGTTAACCAAATAACAGTGAACCAAACCTGCAGCAGTGAAGTAAGGGCGCCCGGGTTTCCGTTTTCTGCCGAGAGAAACTGGACAGGAGACGGAAACCCGGCGGTCAGTTTGCAAACCCGTTCACTTGAATGGGTTTGCAAAGTGACCGCCCGGGAGCGTCTTCTGCCTCTCCGCGGCAAAACTGTTTTTTTTTTTTGTTTTTTTTTAACCGGATACAAAGTCGGACATGCATTTAAAAAAAAAATGGCCTCGCCGCGGAGAGGCAGAAGATGCTCACAGGAGGTCACTTTGCAAACCCATTCAAGCGAACGGGTTTGCAAACTGACCGCCGGGTTTCCGTCTCCTGTCCAGTTTGTCTCAGCAGAAGACGGAAACCCGAAACCGTTGACTAGGTGCAAGTGTGAACCCGCCCTCATACACATTGTCTTACCTTCCAGTGCACTGGCAGATCGTCCTGTACAAAGCTAAGGCGGCTTGTTCCTCTTCTCCATCCGGGCATTCTTGCTCCATGCCATCCTCATCTAGGAATACAATACAGGGGTCATCCCGGCAATTATTTCCTTACACGCCCCGGAAGATTTCCTCTGTTTCTGGAGTTGACTACTTACCAGGACTGGACGTGAGCACTATCTGAATGATATGTGCCATGGTTACCAAGTGAAAGAGATGCAGGTCCCCAATACCTAAACTGTACCCTGAAAAGTCCTGGCACTGTACTGACGGAAAAGAGAGCACCAAGCTGACCTGCCACGACAAACACAGAGACTTCAAGATACTCCAAAATGACAACTATAGTGATATATAATAATTAACATAACAGGGCTCAACATGCAGATGGGACAGAACTCAAAAAAACTCACCAATAAATGGAACATGTCGATGTCCAGTATACTGGGGGCTTCTTCGCTGCCCTCTTGCAAAACTATTGCTGTAAGAGAACATGAAGTCATGTCGATCAGCTATTCTCAGCAGCTGATACACAGATAATGGAGCAGGAAGCAGACAGCGCTGTTCTCAGTGTAGTGGCCAGACTAGGTACTGCAGATCAGCTCCCATTCAAATGAATGACTTATACAGCAACTAAAAAGAACAGCGCTGTCTGTTACCTGCTCCATTCTCTGTGTACCAAATGATGAGCAAAGCGGATTGGTGGAGGTTATTGGAGTCGCACCCCAACACTCTGATATTGATGATATCTTTAGGTTATTAAAGTAGAATAACTTACATTGGAAGAGCCGAGAGAAGTGTTTCTGCACCACGGACAGAGAACACACGGACCAGTGTGCTGCCGCGAACCTTGTCAGGGATTTCAAGCAGTCATCCTAACAACAAGCAAATAATCGTTAGACAATGAAGTTCTCGGAGAGATCAGATTTTCCATCCTCCTTTTAACAATCAAGTCATCCTCACCTGTCGACAAGGCAGGTTCCCAAACAAGGGTCTTTCTTCATCTGTCAATATGCGTTCTGAGGGATTGCAAAATCTGTATTAGCTGAAGTCTAATGGGGAGACCCGGCGTCTGACTGCAACTAGACAAATCTTACCAATAGTCTGTATGGTGTACGCGCAGCTTCCCCAGCACATGATGGACACACGAGGGTCTTGTTCATTGGGATGAACGTTGAGGCCGACCTTATATGTTGCTGTCCCAAACGTCGTCAGCATCTCCTTAATGCTATCTGAGAACGGGCTCCTTGAAATGAATGGAAGACCAACAGTCCAGCTAGTTTTACCATTTAGAAGCTTTACCCTCCCAACCTAACTCTCTATTACATCTAATACGTAGAAGCAAGGTTGGTTTATTTAATATTTTAGATGCACTGCAAGAAAACCCCCCCAAAGAGGCTGCAAAGGCAGAAATATCCTTAAAGAGGTGTTTGCACTAAAGAATGTTCCCCTCTATTTATAAGATAGGGAAGTGGCTCCCCAAATGGGAGTAGTGGACACGCAAGGAGCTTTGGAAATCTGTCAGGAGACTGTGACACTGTGACCACGACCACAAGCCTACATGCAATATTATCGCTCTCCTTAGTATGTTTTTTGTTGTTTGGTAAAATTTATTTGGTAGGGGTGCCCTGAGAATTTTTTTTTCCCTGTCGTCCGTACCAGCGGCACAATGTGGGGTATTTCTGCCCCTGTGTGCTGGTAGGACAGGCGGATTTTTAATTAGCCAATCAAAAGCGTGGCTGGCCCTATAAGAGGGCACAAGAACCTCCCCTCTGCGTGTTTTTTTCTGTCCTGTGTGCATGCCCACTCGACCAGGGCAGTGTCCACCTCTCAGGCCGAGAGGAGTGCGTTGTCCTTGGATCAGATTTGTGCAGCTGCCTCCTGGGCATCTGAGTCCACGTTCATTCGGCATTACCGCCTGAGGGACCGGGTGTCCGATTCCTCTGCCTTTGCCCAAACTATTTTGAGCTCTGTCATGGAGTAATCCCGCCCATCTTTGGGCCTACTTGCTATATCCCCACATTGTGCCGCTGGTACGGACGACAGGGAACAAGTGATTATGAAGATAATCTTGTTTCCCTTAGTCCTAACAGCGGCACAAGATTTCCCACCCTGGGAATCATATCTTATGTATAAAACTGTGTATAAATATGGAGGTACTTTTGTATTGACACGCAGAGGGGAGGTTCTTGTGCCCTCTTATAGGGCCAGCCACGCTTTTGATTGGCTAATTAAAAATCCGCCTGTCCTACCAGCACACAGGGGCAGAAATACCCCACATTGTGCCGCTGTTAGGACTAAGGGAAACAAGATTATCTTCATAATCACTTGTTTCTTCTCAGAGGGTTCTTGAAGTCTGAAAAGGATGGGAAACACCGTGGGGGTATGACTGCTCAGACCTGTTCATATCAAAGGGAGAGCCAAGGTACTTTGGCTTTCTGCAGCGCTTGCACTGAAATGAATGGAGTTGTGCGCACGCTGTCTGACCGCCATCAGAATCGGGGACGAAAGTCCCTCCTTTTCCTGATCACTGGGGGTGTCTGAGCAATTGGACCCCTAGAGATCTGCAAATTATCTCTTATCTTATAGATAGGGGATACCTTGCACTGCTACGAAAACCGCATTATGGCTAAGGCCCCACGTTGCGGAAACGCTGATTTTTTTGTTGCAGATTTTGCTGCGGTTTTTTTGAGCCAAAGCCAGGCGTGGATTGAGCAAAAGGGAGACCTATTAGTACTTCCTATATTTATTTCTCATTCTTTTTGGCTAAAAAAAACGCAACAAAATCTGCAGCAAAAAAAGCTGCGTTTCTGCAATGTGGGGCCTTAAGTCTAAAAGGGTGTTCCAGGCAAACTAAAAAACACAGGGGTTGGGAGGAAGCAGCGATACTCCCCATCCCTGGTCTTCTGTTCTGGCATGGGGTCGCCGTTCCATTCCGTGCAGGCACTGGCTGGACCAGAAATTAAGCGTCTCAGGTGGTCATTGTAGCCAACCACTGGCCTCAGGGGTCACATGTTGGGAACTGGTGATGTATTAGCAGTGACTTCTCCGGTAGCCAACATGTGACTGCAGAGGCCAGCGTTTGGCCACCTGTGCCACTTTCCTTCCGGCCCAGCCAGTGCCTATGTGGGACGGAACATTTGACCTGTCACCAGAATGAACAATTGGGGCTGGGCGAGTATTTATTATTTTTTTTTTTAAAGAATGGGGGCAGATGTGAGGTGGATTTTAGCCCTGATTTTGAGGTAGAATCTGCCTTAAAATCAGTGTAAATTTCCCTCAGCTACTGAAAGCCAGATTAACACATTCGTCTAGAATGGAGTGGTTCTAATCAGGTGTGTTGTGGATCCAGTAGGTGGCGCTGCCTTGGCTCGGGTAGGGTTAGTTGTGTGGTCGGCCTTCCCTAAACCTGACCATGATTTCAGGTAGATACAGCAGGTGGTGTCTCATACTAACAATCACAGGAGGCAGCGCCCCCTACTGGATCCACGACATCCAACGCAGCCCGATTTTACCCCCTCCGTTCTAGCATCTACCACTAAGCGGTGACTGACTCACGTACTTAGGCTGGAAAGTAGGCCGGAACCCTTCTGGGATATTTGTTTGCTTGGAAGACTCGGATTCCTCTGTAATAATGAGATTATTATAAATATATCTGGTTACAGAGTCATACACACATATATAGTCATATAGGCTCTGTGCACTCACCCACGCTCTTCTCTCCAAGCTCTTTTAGGACTCGGATTTGCTGTCCGGTAACATTTACCCATTCTGACAAATCTGGTTGATCTGAAAAATCTAACCTGTAGGAATGAAGTGCAGAAGACAATGATGGAGTTAAAGGATATAAACAACGGTCTAACTTTGATCCTTGTTTTTTTTTTTTTTTTTTTTTTTTTTTATCTAGGGTTAGCAAAACATGGCTGATTTCACAACTGCCAATGGGTGGTGGTAGATACTGCAGCTAAACTCAACTGAAGTGAATGGGGCTGAGCTGCAATACCATATAATACTGATACGGCGTGCATTTGGAAGAAAGCAGCCATGTTTTTCTAATCCTGGACAACCACATTAAATAGAAGTGTTCTGCAAAATCTTCTCTAACATCTACAACAAGCTGATGTCGGGGGAAACCAAGTCTGGCTGCAGCCAGGGAAATGTAGCATCATATGCAGGCCATGCATTGTAAAGTCTTTGTATTTGGAAAGGTGGCTCTGTCAGATTGGGTCACAGGACTTTGTAGCCTCTTCAACCAGCTGATCGGCGGGAGTCCAGGGTTTCAGACTCCCACCAATCACATGATGAAGACCAGTGGCGTAACTAGCAAAGACTGGGCTCCCCAGCAAACTTTTGACTTGCCCTCTACCCCTACCCCCTTTCCTCGCTCCCCACTACTTCAATGTTGGACCAGACGTCACGTGAACTAGGCCAGCGTCGCGATGCATGACGCCAGCCTGACCCACTTGACGTCTGGCCCAGAAGACTGCTGGAGCGCAAGAGAGGTAAGTAACAGTTTTCTATATTCTCTCACCTCCCCTGGGTCTCCGAACATTATACACCGGGGTCTGAAAAGACCCCAGAGTATAATGATAGCAGTATTTGTTGGGGCTCATGGGCCCGTAGCGTCACTTACTGATCCCCACTCCAGATCACAGCCGCTTCCGCTTCCCATGAACAGGAGCGGGGGGGGGGGGGGGGATTGGTAAGTAAATAGAGCCCATTACCTGCTGTGGTTACTAACCTGTGGTATAAGCTCCTTGGCGGAGGCAGCATGGGGATGACCGTGTTACTTAAGCACTGACAAAGTGGGCAGAGGAATTCGCCATTTTCCACGTCGTAGCTCGTGTGTACTCGTAAACGCTGCTGTCTGCGCTGCTCCTTCATTTGCACAGCTTCAAAATATCTAAAAACCAAAAAAAAAAAAAAAAAAAAAGTGTAAATATTTTTAATATACAGATTATAAGGAGATTTGTAGATTTGTATTGCGTACTGTACTATTGACCTGCAGGACGGCTAAGGTTTCATAGATCTGTACAAACAGGTCTTGCTGCAGATTTCGGCTTTTGCAAAGCAGAGGATGAAATTTGCAGCGAAGCCAAAGCTAAACTGCTTGTAAGACTTGCAGACGATGCCAAGGATTTGCAGGTAAATCCAAACAGGATGAATTCCCTCTATAAAGGACAATACCTTTGCCAGCAGTGTGCGTGCATTATGTGCCCACAGCTTCCGGTGTGTGTTCCACAAGCCAAGTCTGGATGCATGAAGATCGGATCATAGTTTTCTGTATATAAAATGTGCGAGATTAGTAATACAGTAATGTGGCACCTGCATTGTACTAAGTTCTAGGATGTCTATGCATGAGCTTTAACCATTTCATTAACATTTTTATTATTTCTATGTCATGCATTATAAAGGGAAGCTTCTACCACTTTACATTATCATTCAGGTACTGTAATATGCAGAAATAGTGCATATTATGTGCACCATAAGCATAATAGTCTCAACCCCACTGACCCATAGCTATGGACTGTTGACTTCGTTCCCTACCTGGGTCTTGAATAATCTTTGCTCTGTTCTTGGAGAATACAGTAGACCTTTGTATGAAGGCGGCTAGGACCATGGCTTTGCTGTCTACATTGTATGCTTGCTCTTCTTGGCACAGGATACAAGTGACCAGCTGACTCTGTTCCACAAATCGGGTCTGGTGAGGTCCAAGAGCAACCAGCTTGGAGTCTAGCAATGCAGGACTGCTGAATACATCATAGATAGAGGGTACATTAGATTCAGAAACCACAAAATAGCAGCAGACCAACAGGATGTAATAGTAAACTGAAAAATGAAAGGGACGTTCCCATCTAACAAAATGAAGGCGCATGTCAGGCTCTTTATGATTGCTGAGGGTCTGACCTCTGCCCCAATCATTAGCATAATGTAGTAGAAGTGCTGTGCATGCTTTTACATGCATAGTGTGCCATGGCCATCTGGCTATGCAGGGAACTGCAGCTAGCCCTCATTCACTTGAATGGAGATGTGCTGCAGATCCTCTACACCAGGGGTAGGGAACGGTAGGGAACGTACGGCTCTCCAGCTGTTGCAAAACTACAACTCCCAGCATGCACACTTGCTCTGCTGTTCTGGGAACTCCCATGGAAGTGAATGGAGCATGTTGGGAGTTGTAGTTTCACAGCAGCTGGAGAGCCGAAGGTTCCCTACCCCTGCTCTACACCAGGAGATCCAGGGTGCACAGTGCAGGATTAAACTGTTAAAGGAGCTCAGTGTTACACATTGCTGTGGACCCTCCATTATTAGGATTAGTAGAAGTCCCAGGAGCCAAATCCTCACCTACCAAAAAGCAATGGCATATACTAGTGATATGACAAACAGCAATTCCCCTGTTCTGGATGTAAGGGGTCCCTGTTGTCAGACCACCAGTTGTACATTTTATTTGCTGGAATGTCCATTTTATAGGATAACAAAAGGGGTTTCCAGGGCTTAACCGATAGGTGACCACTTCAGGATCAGCGAGGGTTGGAAACCTGGGACCTTCGTGGATCAGTTGTTGAGTGTCAGTGGTACTCTCAGAGCACCACATGACGTCACATTCATCATGACATTGATAACACGTCCCAAGGACAGTTCATCAAAAGTCTCAGAAGTGTCTTTAAGTAGAGGTCACGCACCGCAATACCTTACCATGTTTATGTACAACATCCCAGCTACTAAGTAGCACAGCTCCATACTTGACTCCAGCCCATCATGATGACACAAGGAAGTGGCATACAGAGACAGGTTTATATATTTGGTCAGTATTAGGCGCTCACCTGTTATCATGTGACGTCGATGCAGACACGCTTAGTTCATCCATGGACTGCTGGAAGAGCTCTTTGTTTTCGTCAATGAAGTGTCTCTGCATTTCAGACATCTGAGCCATAATCTTCTCTTTGCGGAGTCGGGCAATTTCCGCCTTTCGCTTCCTCTCCGCTTTGTCTTTATCACGAGTATTCTGAAAGTCACCACAGAATATTTATTAACATGTGCAAGATTCATTCTCTGAGCTGAACCAAAATTATTAATCTGAGTCAGCATCTGCCCTCTGCCAATCCCTTCACCGACTACCCATTGCCCAAATCAATACGGACACACAAGGCCCAACCTGTCCCCCTCCAAACATCTCTGACCTACTCTCCCTCAAGGCCTAGATCTAGAGAAGTGTGTAGAAAGACGATCAGTTCTGGCGGCCATTACCTCCTCCAGCACACTGCCCTCGACCTCCACCACTGTAGTTGCAGAAGAACTTTCTCTGATCTTCTTTATAGTTCCAAATGTCTAGGAAAAAACAAGAAAACACATCAGCAAGGAAAACTACAACTAAGCTGCGATAACCTCCATTAGTGGAAAATAAAACAATGACATCAAGACACCGGCACTTGTCATTCTCCAGAGAAACTATTTTAGTATTTTCTTGTATTGTCCATGAAACATCAACTTTTCTGTAAGCTCTGTGTTGCGTTTCTCTGAGTATAAGTTTCTGAATAAAGGGGGTGTTTGCAGTTGGGGTGCCCCCAAACACTGTCTGACATGGTCCAATTAGTGCGGACGCTGTAGGGACACAGACACCCCTTCACAAGAAGAAGGGTATCACCCTTTGTGAAGAGTTACCTTCAAAATCCAGCGGATCATATCCTTGTGAACCTCTAGGTGAGCTGCATTCTGTAAGGTCTCCAACAAGGCCAAGATGCTGGGTGTGGTGTTTGGAGCCTCGCCTGGTCCTGAAAATGGATAAAAATATTAGGTAAGATTAGAAAACCCCTTTAGTAGGGTAGAATGGGGTGGCAGATCCTCTACGTGTTCGTCTTGAATGGATCCAAGTACCACAAGCTCATAGAAGGTCTACTGAAGAAACCTATAAATCCATGACCTACTTGAGATCTTCTCTGAGAAGGTGAAGGTGAGCACGTGGTCCTCGCTGATGTTCTGCAGATGTTGGTTCTCTTCTTGTAACGCCATTCCAATCAGATGTAGAACCTAAAGAATGGTAACCAGAGGACTCATATGTTACATTTTCACTCCAAACATTGTATCTCTGAAAAAACAATGTTTTTTGCAGTAAGATTTTATTTTTCATAACTTGTTAAAGGGGTTTGTAGGAATTACAAGGTGAACAACCTCCCTGCTCAGTTCCTTCAAAAACTGAGTAAATTTGCAGCATGGCCACAAAGGGACAGACCTAATAATCCTGCCTAACATAGAGACCGGGCAGCCTAAAGATATCCCAAATTTACGATAACTGTACGACAAAGGCAGGTGCATCTTGCCAGACATGTTAGTCACGTCTTATGTTACACCATCTGCTGGTTGGCTCATTTTGCACCAAAATTTGGGCAATTTTGAAGCACAACGTCGCATTTTAAGTTATGCCCCTTCCGACTAAGCGACACCCTCTTGTCAAGAGAGATGGAAACTCAATATATAATGGTGCAAAATCTGTACACTAGTGTTTTGGTGCAAATTTGGAGAAATCTGTCTCATTCTGCTTCATATACCCCATTGGTAAGGGCAGATTTCTCCCCTGAGAACCTTCCTGTGGGTGATTTTGCATGTTTTATATGTGAATTGTGCTGAATATTTGACTCCTATGCGCTCAATGAATAAAAGCAGTAGCAGCAGCTCATTTTTCCACCGCATTAATGTGTATTTTACCGTAACGGGTAGCGGATTCCTGTTGCAGCATCGGAAACTAAGTTTGTTATTTACACTTGCGAAATCTTTCGTTAAAGCAGTAAGTGCCTACCCTCTGCAGCATGGCCTCCGACCAGGAATAACCATTGGGCTCCACGGCCCACTGAAGAATTGTCCCCATGATGCAAAGCATGACGTCTGACTGGAGAATGTTGATCAGGCTGGCAAAGAGAGGGCAAAATGTAGGCAGCACTGGAGGTGGCAAGGCTAGAACAGAATAAAGACAGGCTCTATTAACAAATATCCCAGTGCTATTTACTGTATATACATGGCTAATCTATCGCCAGAAATATACAACTCGCACTAGAGCTTATTCAGTGTCACAGCACTAACTTCTAGGTTAAGCAAAACATTTTCGCAATCGGGTCTATTAACAAAAATCTCCTTTATGTAGACAATACAGTTACTTAGGTTATGGCGCCTCCTGGTGTTCTCTTGATTCCTTCTCACAATGTCCACCTAATGTGACCAGAGCTGGTAAGAAGTTGGTGCTTCTAGAGCAGATTTCTGTTCCCTGCACAATACAAGAATCAGTCCAGCATGGATATAGAAGAGGATCCAGGCGGACTGACTGAGCTTCAGAGCATGTGCGAACATAAAGGTGGACGTGCTGAGAGGGAATCAAAAGAACAGCAGGGGGCGCCTTAGTAAGAATGTAACAGCGATATCCAGACATGGGAGCTTTTATTACGTATTATTGCCTTATAATCAAGAAAAAAAAAAAAGTCTCCGGACCGTGTGTGCGCAGTCTGAACACAGGACCAGCAATGTAGCATACCTGTATCCTCTTCATTGAGACGCTTCAGTTTACGTTGAGCCTCTTCGGCCTGCGAAAGGTAATGGAAACCTGTTAATAAAGTTCTTCAGACTGTTTGCTCCTGGATTCCCAGGATTTCTATATTGATAACCATTCCTTAGGATAGATCCTCTATAGGTGATCAATGAGACAGACTCCACCAAACAGCCGGATGAAGAGGCTGCAGTGCCCGGATGACTGCTGTGACCTCTTCACTATATAACAAGCACACTGCTGTATGGATGACAAGAGCTGTGCTTGGTATTGCAGCTCAGCCCTATTCGCTTGGAGGGGACTAAGCCCCTACTGTACCATGTCATCGATGAATATGACATTATCGACACAAGGAAGAGACTGCAGCCTCTTCAAACAGCTGATCAGTGGGTGACCTGGGTGTCGGACCTCCACCCGTCACATATTGATGACCCATCCTAAGGATAAGTCGGCAATATATAAAATCCAGGAGAATCCATTGAATGATCAACCACAAGTAAAAGGGACACGGGGCAAGTTAACACGGTGGGGGCTAGGATCATACTCATCCTCTCAGTCGTCTAATGTTGGTGATGGGTAACCATATTCCTCTTTGAGCATGTCCCATCATACGAATGATAAGTGTATAGACAGAGCCGTCCAATGGCACCAACACTTGAGTCCTATACACTGAACATATTAACATGTAGAAAAATTTACTAACCTTTGACTGTTCTGCTCGGGAGTAATGATAATAGAAGAGGTTGAAGTCCCTGGTGCACTCCGGCTTCAGTTCGTAGAGTCCTCTTCCCGTCAGGCCTGGCTTTCTTAACACGAGACAATGACAAACATGACTTTACCTACTGAACAGGACCCAAATGGTAAAAATGAAGACAAGGATCACAACTTACTTAAAGGATGCAATGGTCTCGATCACTTGCTCCATCCCAGTTTCCTTATTTTCCTGTTGGTTAAAAAAAAAATTACTTTAAAACTGTATAGAAATGATTGCACCGCCTCCTATGGTGAGAACATACAAACTCCTAATAGATCTGGTCCTTGGCTCGATTCTTACCCAGGACTCCAGGCTGTAAGACTTTACTTCTGCCACAAGTCTGGGACATACCTTGACTTTACAATATACTATTAATAAAATATGATCATACTCACGTCTTCTGGCAGCGCCTTCACCAGCTCACTGTGAGCCATGGGTCGTATGCTGAGTTGATGGACGATTTCGCGTTTTATCTCGTCAGCCGCTGACACGTGTCCGACGCCCGGGCAAAACCGCTCACCTGTGTTACACAACACAATCCTATGAGCCTTGACAGCGGAAGCTATAGCAAGAATTGCTCAAGATGGGCTGAAGCTTCAAGATATGAAGCAGGAGGATGAATGTATTGTAGAACGAAGGGGGTTCTGCATTGAAATCATCTCTGCACAGCGCAACAGAATATGTTGTCACTATATAAGCAATAGGAAAAACAGTGCGGCAGAGAAACCTATGGGGTCCCCTCTAAGGTTCAGGTCCCAAGAGCAACGGTTATCACTGCAGCCCCCTATTGCTATGCACCTGCTCAATAATAGGTAATCCATGTCACTTTTGGAGACCGGAGTATATATTACACACACTATTATATAGTGTATGGATATCATGGAAGACTCCTTTAACAATGGGTTTGTAATAGCAGGGAGATTGCAGAGAAAGTAAGAATACGTTAACGATACAATACAATTACAGATGTGTGATCTTACCAACTATCATGATGATGAGATGCAACATCTCTTCAATAAGGGTGATATTTTGCTGCACCAGATCCTGAATGGAGACAACAGGGCAGATATTTCACACACACACATCGCTGGGTCATTGGTATAACCATGAAATCCCATTGTCTGTGATACACTACCTTGTTTGTGCTGTCTTTTCTGAACCTCTTCCCATAGTCGGGGGTGCCAAATATCTGGAAGAGTTCAAATCGGCTCAGGACGATCATCAAAAAATGGTTGGGATCCATCATGGAAGCTGCGGCCTATGTATAAAAAAATCATAAAGGGTTAAGGCTATTCCCATCTCCCCTTTTAAGTAGACCCTCCCTCAAATCACATTGCAGCAAAACAAATAAATTGTTCCGATAAAGTGGCGCCGTGCCAAACCGTACAGTGCAGTTTGCTTCTGCGTGCATACTCTTGAAGTTCTGCGCATGCTCAGAAGCCGTGCAGTTCACTTCTATTGTAGTACAAAGAGCTGGCCCGGGTGGGATGATAACGTGCACGCCTTGCAAACGTGCGCAACCCATAACAGAGCCAGCGACATCCATTGATAAACAGAATTCAGGGGACTCCGTTACTTTACAAGCTGCGGTTACCTGCAGGGCACTATATGAGTTCCCTGTTCTTTTTTTTTTTTCCAGTAGTAAAATCTTACCTGTAACATTACAATGTCTTTGTCAAACATCTCTCGCCTGCATTTGACGTTGTGATAGTAGTAGATCTGTTGGAAATAAAGCACAATGTAATAAACTACACACAAATTCACATCCTCCGTCATCCTGTGCGTTTCTCCCCAACTACAACCTGTGTGATCTGTCCTCCCTGAAAACCGGGATGTTTATTTCCTCTCCAATCTCTGGTCTGACATGTACAACCTCCTGCCACCCCCTTCTACTATCTATAACATCGAGAGAAGGGAAACGGGAGAGGACAGACACAGCCAGGAGCGCGGTGCTGTCAGATCTATATCAGGAGCAGCAGCACAGCCAGCTAGGTGAAGGAGTTACTCAGACTCTACATTTAAAAAAAAAGGCATGAAATCCTTGCTGAGTTTTTATAATATTAATTTCTTCTGCCTCTATCCTGTCATAGAATTGTACTTACACTTATTACACACACGTTCTACAATAATAATATGATATACAGTAAACCCTTTCTCACTCCCTAATATTTTGTGACAGATTACATTTCCTTCATTATATACAATGCATACTGACATCTTCTTTTAGGAGACCACCCCCTAGAACACGACTTTACATGAAATTCTGGGTGGTCGCGTCTAAGAAGTTGGATTGTAGGTGCTGCAACCCCCTTAGATGTTCATCTAGACAGAACTTAGAATCCATCACTGTTCTACTTTGGCCATACATACACACCCATACTGTCAAAAGTATCTAAGACCTTCTCACCTGGTTGACTAAAGAAAACCCATTCCTCCGCCACATGCCTGCATGCACCTGAGCGCAGAGCACCAAACAGCGCAGCGGGTGTTCGATCAGCATGGGTGGACTCAGCTCACTCTGCAAAATAAGAGTCAATGAGAACTAAACATGTGTATACCTATTAGGAGAGTCTGCACAAGTTGCATGCAAGTTATAAAACACAAAGGGGCATATTTCGGAAAACTGGTGTCACTCAGGCCAGTCTTCATAGCCCCGGGGTCGGTGTTGGTTGGGCCTCATATATGATGAGTTGCAGGCTTCAGCTTCCGCCAGGGAACGTATACCAGTTCATAGCTAATGTACACTTTGCCCATCATTTAAGTCAGATGACAGGCGTAAGGGGGAGTTCACATGTAAGAATTTGATGCTGATTTGGGGCGGATTCTGCCTTCCATTTAATAGAATGCAGAGATCGAAACAGAATGCAGAAACAATACAAGTGTTCTTGATCTTGCTATGGCTCAAGACTCCCTGCTTATTAGGCCCATTGTCTCATCCGGGCTTAACCAGCGGCGGAAAGCTGCAACGAAATGATGCTCTGCGTCAGTAATCTGTCGCGGGGAGACCGAAAATGAAGAGGAATTTGCTTTTATTTTGCCTTGTGACTGGTCAGGTTCAAGGAAGTGGTGCTGATGGCACAGAAGCAAAAATAGTCACAAAAATGGCAGCTTTTTATGCCTTGTATGCCAGAAAATTGGTGTACAAGGTGTAATCAATCTGCCCCAATATTTCCACTATTTGAGTTCCACGAAGATAGAAGCTCTTTACAGGCAAGGATCTGTGCAACAATACTAAAGCTTCTATATGCTCCTCGATTAATCAGAGGAGAAAGGAGCTAACAACCAGAGACTCTGACATGCTCAGTCCAGCCATAGGATAGGGGACAAAAGTAATAAGATAATCCTTTAACAGTCTCAGCATGGGACTGGTATACTGCTCCCCAGCAGGCCACTCCAAAGAAGATGGTTGAAGCAACCATAGAGTTGAAAAAGACCCTAAGAAGTGGCCCCTGGACTCCGAAGGCCCTCAGCCTCCTGAGCAGGTAGAGCCTGCTGTGGCCCTTTCTGTGCAGCGCCTCCAGGTGATCAGCCCAGTCTAGGTTATTATTGAGGTGCACACCCAGATACTTATAAGTCCTGACTATCTCAATACATGTCCCCTAGATGTCCACCAGATTTGTCTCCGATTACTAAAGTCCACCATCATCTCCTTGGTCTTCCCAGCATTAATCCTGAGGTGGTTCCACTGGCATCATTCCACAAAATCCCAGTTTAAGTCTCTGTACTCCTTGTCGTCTTAGTCTGTGATGAGGCCTACTATAGCAGAGTCATCGGAATACTTCTGTAAGTAACAGCTAGATGAGCTGTGCCTAAAATCAGCAGTGTACAGTGTGAAGAGGAAAGGGGTAAGAACCGAATAGAGGTAGCAGTCTAGTCCTATAGAAGTGAATGGAAGGGTGACCATGCATGAACCGCTTCGTTCATACAAGGCACATGGACCCCCAGCAATTTGGTTACAACATAAATTAGTGTACGGGTAAAACAGAAATTCACACTTACAAATGGCAGCAGCTCGGGGAACTTGTACGCCACTTCACTTTTACTGAGCAGAGCATGAAGTCCTAAATGGTTAATAGAAAAGAAGGAAACCTATGGTCAGAACACAAACGCCACCAAATAGTAAAAAAAAGAAACAGGCCATTATTCACAGGATCGGTGCAGAGTCAAAGGCTGGACCCTGACTCTCAAAAGTGATGGCATATCCTAAGGCTATGCTGTCATTTCTTAAACCCTTAAAGGCGCAGGTTAGTTTGGCTGTTAGAGGATCTTTCATGTCCTCTGACATTAGCGTTGTCCTATAGTGCTAGAGAGCTGACATCCATTGCCAAGGTGCCAGAGATATCTGTGATATTATTAGCACCGATATCCCTGCATTGTCAAAGGGGTCTTACAGCTCAGCGTCATGTCTGCCCCCCCTTACAATACAAGGCTATGGAAGAATAGTGCAGCAATTCAAGGAATGACCACTATGCAGCGGAGGGGGCTGCTGAGCTGCTCCAAGTAGCATGTCCACTAGCCACTACTGCCACCCAGAGGCTGCAAGAACATATAGGATCTGTGCAGGATCCGGTCAGACCACAAAGTGATAACCTTTCACAATTCAATATGGAGCCAGAAAACCCCTTTCATGTCAATTGATAACATCCTAATGAAAATCTTACCTGCGAGAAGGCGAGAGAGCGGAAGATGAATGCTAACTTTCTCCTGAGACACACAGTATCGTATGGTGTCCACCGAATGCCCGGATAGTGCGAGAGTAATGGGCTGCTCTCCATCAGTGAAGCCGCTGTGACAATGTGTCAGGACAGTCAGGCACTTCTTATAGGCTTCTATCAGGACGTGCTCCTAGAAATCACCCAGCAAATGTCAGTCAGCTACTCAGGTTACACGGCATGTCATAAAAGAACACGACTAGGAGTATAGCACATGAATGGGCGTCTATATATAATGCATGGATTTACAATAACCTAGGGGGTTGGATACTTGACAGGATAGCCCAAGGCCAAACCAGTTAAGTGACACAGTGGGTCCTCAGCCCGCTGTATACAGTGACAAACAATGTGGTTATCAGTCAGGGTTACTGCTATGGAGACATGAATGCATGCTGGATACGTTTCGATGGCTCTGTTATAAGATCTTCTATTTCTCCGGATTAATACTTACATCAGTCGAACACCAGTCTTGCATCATGGATATGATGTGTGTTAGTTTCATCTGCAAGGTGAAGGCGGCCTCCCACTCCGGCTCCATCTCGATATGTTGTCCAACCTGTCGCGTTATTGGATCCATTCCCTGTAGCGACATAGTTATTCATGGCAGCTTCACAGTTGTCACCAGGGACAGCAGCTGTCCGGACTTTGCAGAGCTGCCGCCATAGATGCCCTGGAGCAGGGTAGCAAATCCTCCAAGACATCTATGATGACTGCTCTGCCAAGAGTGAAGCTGCAACTAGAAGTGGTCAGAATATACATTTTTATTTTTGTGTGATCCGACAATATCTGAGTACTGCCCATGCCTGTATGGCCCCATTCACTTAGGTCATTGACAGGAATAGGACTTGTCCTGTCCAGTCACTCACATAAGTAATGGGGGGATCTCATGTTCCAGGAGCAGTGTAGTGTCTCACCTACATATAGAAAATATACTTCTATATAGGTCAACTGCTATAAGTGCTATTACTAAGCGTACCTGCATGCACTTCAACAATTCCAGGAAGGCGTAGAATCCTTCAAGGAACTTTGTTCGTAAGGCAGGAGTCCACTCCGGTGGCTTACTGATGAGTAGATACCTACAAGGAACACACCATAAGAGAAACTTGCGTTATTCAGGCAAAAACAGATTTCCTTTAACCCCTTCCTGGCCTTCACTGTGCTATATAGCGGTCCCAAAGTCCACCATGTCTCCCCTCCTTGTGAATGGTGCGCCTGTGTGCTTGCTAGATCAGCACTCCATTCACTGCTATGGGGCTGCTGGAGTTGGCAGTGCTGGTAGCCCCATAGCAAGTGCACGGACACTCCATTCCCACGGAGGATGCATCCCTAATTCTCCTGATTATTGGTGAACCAGGCAGTCGGATCATTATCAATCGAATACTCATACACCATCCTACGGACAAGGTAAAAGCGCCCGTACTGGCACAAGCGTCCTTAAAGGCTACATCATGAAACTACAAGTTTGTTTACAGACCTATAGGTATTACATCAGCGTCAGAAACAATAGAACAGATCAATGAGGACATGCTGCACTCCCCAATATTGCATAGTCCAAAATTCATTGAATTCCTGACCATTACGTAAATATGTACAGAACAAACTAATGTTAAAATAACGCTCCAGGTAAATCTGATGGCGCTCTTAGAATCTCTATGTCATGGGTCAGTGCCTCAAACATTGCATTAACCTCTAAAAGGGGGTTGTCCCACTAACAAGACTATCCATAGGACAATAACTGGGGTACCCATCAATCCTGCAAATGGGGGACTGGTCCTGTTTCCCCCTCAATTAAAAAGAAGAACCTGTCATGTATGCAAGCTACTGCTCCATTCCACTCTATTGTATAGTATAGGCTCAGCTATATTCAACAGTCCCACAATATTAGCAATGGGCATGAACGGCCACCACTCCATTCAATACAGTCGCTCTGGATTCCCCCTGATCGATGAGGGTCCCAACAGATGGACCCCGGCAATGACATTTATACCCTATGATGGATACCTGATTGGGTCTGTTTGGTGCTTAAATAGTTTGTTCAGGATAATAAACCATGACTGCTTTGTTCTAGAACAGGAGTAGGGAACCTTTGGCACTACGGCGGTTATACAACTACAACTCCCAGCATGCATACCTCCTCTGCTCTTCTTGGAACTCCCATGGAAGTTGGGAATTGCAGTTTCACAGCAGTTGAACTAAAAACCATCCAACCAAATATCAGCTGCTACAGGGGGCACTTACTTCAGATCCAAAATCAGGCTTTGGACTCTCCTAAACTTGAAAGCTTGCACTGCCGTGTATCTTTCAAACTGGAATCTGCCCTGGATATCCCGGTGCCTCAAATGGTCCATGAAGGTCTTTATTATTGTCGTCATCAGATTCTCTTCCGTGATCAGCATCCGGGCCTAGGCCAGAAAGAATTAAGATTATTTTAAGGGATTCGACGATCTCCTGTTTCACATATGGCACCAACATATTCTGCGGCACTGTACACAGAGTGTCCCACTCAGATTGTGAGGCCCATTGAGGATAGGGACAGATCTAATGTCTCTCCCTGAAAAGCCAATGAAGGCCGAGGCCACACATTGCAGAAAAGATGTGTTTTTGCAGCGGATTTTACTCCCGGGGTGCATTTAGCAGAAGGGAGAAGTATAAGGGCTCGTTCACACGGGCACTAAGGGAGTGGATTATGGTGCGTAATCCGCGTCTTAATCCGCCCCCTCACATTAGTGGTATCACAGAAAAAAGAAGTGAGCTGCCCTTTCTTCAGGCGGCTTCCGCGATTCATTTAGCTGCGGGGTCCGCCTGGCGTCCGCAACCTCCGAGGTCGGCCTATTCATTAGAGCCTGCTCTGGACGGGGAAACTGCGACTGTTGTGGCAGGCGGGTTTTGACCTGAGAGTGATGCAGCTCCTTACGTCACTCTCAGTGCCAAAATCCGCCCTACCGCCCCCGTGTGAACTAAGGCTAAGCGTTCTACGACTAGGGACAACATCTGTAAGGAGTTTGCAGGATCTCGCTGTTTTTGCATGGGTTTCCTCTGGGTTCTCCGGTTTCCTCCCATACTCCAAAGACTTATTGAAGGGGAATGTAATTATCAGTCCTATATGGGACCTGTAAAGAGCGGCTTTTCCGCAATGTGTGGCCTTCGGCTACAAGTTTTTCAATTAGCAAGCAACTACAGCACCTCCCCATTCAAGTGAACAGGGCCATACTGCAGTTATAGGAATTGGGGACACATCAATAAACCAGAGCCTGAGAACTGGGAGGAAAATGGAGAACACACAATCTCTGCCTTGTTCATAGATAAACCCCTAGATTTGATAGGTCTTTGTGAGTAAAACCCTAGTGCAGGTGGAGAACCATCCGGCAGATAGAAAGGACCTACGGGATTGTGGAAATGGAGGAATATGCTTCATGCAAAAATAAAAGTTATTGGCTGAATTGTAGTGACAACCAATAGGCCACGTAAACTTTCTTGCAATGTTGTAAAGGGTTAACCAGACAAGTAAAATTACCCAAATACAGACCGGGACCTCATCATCCAGTCTGGTTCCAACACTAGGTCCGCTGTTCGGTAGCGTCCTCCCCCACTGCTGTCTATGACAAGTTTGGAGAGGGCTGGCTGTCTTTATGATCATAAAAGCCAAGCTGATGAACAGACATAGAACAGGGGCTGGCGGAGCTATAAAGTGAGCAGTCAGCCCCCTACTGACAGTGACAGGTGGGAAGAAGCTCACGGACACGTCACCCAGTGTCAGAACCAGGCCAGATACTGAGAAAAGCAAGGCCCAGGCCAAATTTGGATAATTTTATTTGCCCAGATAATGTCTTACTAGGATTTTTGCTGCCAATGAAGGCTAATCCATAGCTATTTTTTTTAATGTAGATTGTGAGCCCCATCCTATCAGTCTGTCTTTGTAGAATGGGAGGAAATCCACGCAAACACAGGGAGAACATACAAACTCCTTGCAGATGTTGTTCCTGGCAGGTGATTTGAACCCAGGACTCCAGCACTTCACATAACATTCAAGATATTACAGACAGCAAATTGGTTAATGGGATTTTGCAGGACTTGGGTATTGATGACCTATCCGGGTGTCAGACCCCAACATCACATTCATCCGTCACGTGGCCTGTTTGCAGCTCAAATGAATAGGACAGAGGTGCAATACCAAACACAGCCACTAGACCAGGGGTAGGGAACCTCGGCTCTCCAGCTGTAGCAAAACTACAACTCCCAGCATGCATGCTTGCTCTGCTGTTCTTGGAACTGCCATGGAAGTGAATGGAGCATGCTGGGAGTTGTAGTATCACAGCAGCTGGACAGGCAAGGTTCCCTACCCCTGCACGAGACATTGTATGGCACTGCTCTCACCCAAACAGCCTCTTGAAACAGGTGATCGGTGGGGTGAACACTAGGCTAGGCCATCAGTATCAGAGTCCTGTAAAACCCCTTTAAAATAGGTGAACATGGAAAATCACAGCATAAGTAGTAAAACGACAAAAGCCAATGAAGGTTGCAAGGTGCTGGATTGGTGGCTACAGGTCAGTGGTGTTAATACTTACTAGATGGTGGAGCGTGTGTGTCTGGCTGCGTACACTTAACTCAGATACTTACAAGTGAAGGCACGGTGAATATCTGCACCGAAAGGTCAGTGATTGAGAATTCCCTGTCGTGGTCATCTTTGACATAATCACTCTGCAATCGCTCATAGTTCTAGTGGGAGGAAGGTAAGAAAGACAAGGGGTGGCATCTATCAGTTCAAAAACATCGGGCATTTACTCACCATGGTGGGTACAGTGAAGAGTTGCACAGACAGAGCAGCCACGGACACTGCTCGCTCGTGATCATCCTCCATAAAATCTTTCTGCAACTGCTGGTAATTCTAAACAACAAGGGGGAAATTCACCTCTAATCCATACGGGCCTTATGGCAATCTTAAGAGCTTTAAAGATATAGGGGCTAACTGGGACTGAAGCCCCTTCCTCTATCTCACTGTATATATATTCCTATATCCGCTATACTGCACGCCTCTTCACAGGCCGGACACTCAGGCAATGTAAGCAACTTTACTCCCATGTAATAAAACTACGCCTTTATCTTTCGGATACGTCATCACTTTATGATCAGTGAGGTCCGACCTGTGGGACCCCCAATGACCCCGAGAATAAAGGGGCTGCAATGCTAGAGGGGCGCTTCTTCCATTTAATGGTTTTAATCTGCACAGCAGCATTCGACCATCCACTGTGCAAAGAACTGCATTTAAAGGAGTTGTGCAAGACCCAAAGGGTACGGGATACGGAGCCACAGGGTGAATGTGGGTTTGATACCTGGACCTATGAGTCGATCTAGATGCTGTATACAGCGTGTACACCTGGAAGTAGCTCTGATGCTATACAAGTGAATAGGAGCAGTGCTGTAGTTCCCTGCTATCCCTTTGGTGCACGGCTCTGTTGCAGAGTCACAGGGGAAATTGCAGCTCAGCTCCCATTCACTTGAATAGCATCAGCGGCTTTCAGGTGTATACACTGTATACAGCAAGATCAGCAGATAGGTGCGGGGTCCAGGTGTCAGACCCTCATGTATCAGATACTGATACTATATTCTGCGGATAGTTGTATATCACATCAGAAGATGTGATTTGGATTTCAGACATCCGCCTTTCAGATATGAATAACCTATTCTTTGACTAACACGTTGGAATAGCCTTAAGAAAGGCTATTCTTTTCCTACCTTTAGATGTCTTCTCCGTGCTGCCGTTCGGTAGAAATCCAGGTTTTCTTCAGTATGCAAATGAGTTCTCTCACAGCACTGGGGGCGGTCCCCAGAGCTCAAACAGCACTGGGGGCGTCCCCAATGCTGCGAGAGAAATCTCCAGTGCCGCCTTCATCTTCTTCAGGAACGGCCTCTCCCTGTGTCTTCTTCCGTCCTGGTTTTCAAACCTCTATGTCTCGGGCAGAGCCGACTGCGCATGCCCGGGCTACAAGAAAATGGCCGCTTACACCAGCTTACTGTGCCTGAGCCACAAGAAAATGGCCGCTTACACCAGCTGACTGTGTAAGCGACCATCTTCTCGTGGCCCGGGCATGTGAAGTTGGCTCTGCCCAAGGCCTAGAAGATTGAAAGCCAAGACGGAAGAAGACACAGGGAGAGGGCGTTCCAGAAGAAGATGGAGGCGGCGCTGGAGAGTTCTCTCTCAGCATTTGGGACTCCCCAGTGCTGCGAGAGAACTCATTTGCATACCAAAGAAAACCTGGATTTCTACTGAATGGCAGTGCAGAGAAGACATCTAAAGGTAGGAGAAGTGTAGACTTTCTTAAGGCTAATCCTACGTGTTAGTCAGAAAAAAAAGGTATCTAATGATAGGATCCCAAAACTGGGTGGCCATTATCCAAGGAAAACGGACAAGGGGCCTAAGCATTAAACCAGCATTGCAGACCATTCATTCCCATAAACAATGGGGATTCCAAGAGCCAGAGCACACCAGTGATGACATCTCTCAGCAAGACGTCATGATTTTAAGAGATGGGAATAACCTTCCATAGAGTAAGTCACAACACTCTATGGGACCCATCAAACAACATATCAACACTGCCCAATTAATTTCAATGACTTACAATGGGGTCCGACTAGATCTGTGGTGGGGGGCAGATGCTGCTACATACAGTACTGTTCTTCCCGCCAACTCTACCAAGACTGCCAACAGAGCAGCAAAAGCTCCAAATGCTATAGATTAAAGTTATACAGGGAAACAAAGGCACGGCCGTGTACAAAAATGATACCAGTGGATACGAATCACATATGGAGAATCACTGCCTATACCCTGCAACGTCTGCTCATTTATCACCAATACCATTGTTTCTATAGGATCGGTGGAGAGTTGTCCTTTGTATAAGATGGCTCACCGATCGCTTTAATTTCTTCTACACTTTTAATATCGAACCTGTGTCTCTCCAGCTGTTGCAAAACCACAACTCCCAGCAATCTCTCGGGAGTCTGGGCATGTTGGGCGCTGTAGTTTTGCAACATATGGAGAGTCATTGCAAAAATCTGAGTTTTACAGCAATAACTTTCTAATCTATAACCACTGAAAGGAAATAAGACACTTACTTTTGCAAAACGGATGGCAAAAAGCTTCTTGTATTTCAGGTCCATCAGTAAACTGCTCATGAACAGCTGATGGTAGCAATTCCTTGCACCTAGGAAGGGAAAGAAAACGTCTTCACTGGTCACAAAGACAAAAACCGTCCCCACAGATACCCATAGCCTATTGTATCCTCCGTACCTTTCCACAGGATGGAATCGCACAGCATTAGTTTGTCTACTAAAGAAGAATTTTCACCATCGGGCCCCTCTTGCAAACCGACCTGACACAGAATTCGCCTTAATCCATCTGTAAAGAGCAAAATAAAGCACAAAGATCAGAATTCTCCAGCATTGCTCCTAGGAGAGGATGGTTTTGTAGATGCCATAACTATCATCATACCTGAGTAACCAATAATCTGTCCCAGCCAGCCGAGGATCCGTAGGCCAAACGTCTGGTGGGCGACAATAGCCGAGTGCATGACTTGGACTTTTAGAGGCTTGGTCTGACGACTGGTGTTTCTCTAGAAAGACGACAGCATCAGGTCAGTAAGAGCAAGAAGGATAAGGTACGTGCAGGACATTAATGGGGTTGTCTTGTTAAGGACACAGGACTGGGAATACGTGTTTGATCGCGGGTCACGCGAGTGCATTGGAGCTCCGTTCACAAGGAGGTTTTAGGGAGGACGTTCAGTCCCTGCCCTCCTGATCACTGGGGAAGTGGCCCCCATCGATTGGACACTTATCCCCTGTCCTCTGGATACAGGATAAGTGTCCATGACAGGGCAAGCGCTTTAAGAAGAATTTTAATCCTCACAGCACCTCCCCCTTCCCCGTTTCCCTAGCTAGCCCACTGACTACAAGCCCTATCTCAGTCCCCTAACCCCCTCCCCACCCCATCATACTTACCTGTCTTGTCCAGGAGATGACATTGGGGTGCCGCTGTCCCCTCTTCTGCCCGCACCTGAGATCCAGAACTGGCACCTGTGCAATAGAACACCGCTTCTTTTTGCATCTGCACGCATTCTATTGTGCAGGCGCCGACTCACTTGTGAAGGAAGAGACGGCCAGTGAGGAGGTGAGTGGTGAGCGTTGGCGACTATGAGAGGGACAGGAGAAGAGAGAGGAGAACAGGTGGCCTCCCGTCTCCGGTAACATCGAAATGGGACGTCACCAGGAAAACAGAAAATGTGCCTGGGGCGGTCACATGACAGCCCCAAGCATATGGATGAATACTAGAGATGAGCGAGTACTATTCGAAACGGCCATTTCGAATAGCACGCACCCATAGGAATGAATGGACGCAAAGGGGTTAAGCAGCCGGCCAAGTCTGCGTGCTGGCCGCTTCCATTGATTCCTATGGGTGTGTGCTATTCGAAACGGCCGTTTCGAATAGTACTCTCTCATCTCTAGTAAATATACATTTTTTTTAAAGGGTATAAATTAGAAATTAGGCACGAAGAGAGGGTTTAGCTTAGGGGTAAAGTTTTCATATACACCAGACAACCCCTTTAAGGCAGAGGCCACAATCCTGCTAAGCTCATTGTCAGTATCAGATTAGAGGGGGGTCTAACAGACAGACCCCGCACCGATCAACCGTTCCACGGACCCTTGAACGGAATTGGAGCTGCATTAGTCCAGGACAGCTGCTATACAGTGGATGGATCCTTCTGTTACTTCACGAAAAACATGGACATTCACTCACCACAATGACGGATTTTGCTTGATCACAGCTTTGGAAACTCCCATACAGCACAGATCGTCGCCCCTAAAGGTAGAAATCAATTTATTTTAATAGGTTTGTGGCCCGGGTACATTGCGATGCATTTAAAAAGAATTCCTATACTTACATCACGATCCACAGTTGTTGCAAAACTAATGGCTTCTTTCTGGCTACAATTCACAGCTTTTTGCAGGGTGTAGATCACCTGCTCGTAGGTGTGGACTTCATCGTTGAAGAGCATGCAGTAATAATTGTCTTCCTTCTCCCTGTGGCAAAAAACCCCATTATTACAATTTTGCAATGTGAAAGCCAATGAACTCGACTGGCACTTTATGATCGATGGAAATGTAACTCCTGGTCTACCGCAATGGTGCATCGCTAGATTTCCACACCCTAAGGATGTATTATTTATGTGCTTGTCTACTGAAGGCACAGAAAGGGTTAATACGTCCTCTGCTATATAACCTATCACTTACGTATGCTCCAGTCCCCGAGGCAGCTCGTTTTCTTTCTCCCATGTCAGTATGTCCACTGTGTATTGAAACATGATGGCAAAAATGTTGTAAGCCCGGGCCACCATATCCTCCGACAGATTAATAAGAGGATCCTGTTGGAAACAAAACAGAAAACACACACACCAGACAAATTAAAGGGTTATTCCAAAGAAATGTGGCAGCCAATTCAGTCCTTAGTAAAACCCTCTTGACTAGCCTATGAGAAATCATAAAATGCTGCAAATTGTGCTACAAACATACGAACCCGGCTCTGCAGATAGATGGGTCACCTTAATAAAACAAGATCACTGCCTCCATAGCAAAAGAGCTCTTTGGAGCAACAAAGTTGTTGTCATTGCTCCAAAAGGGTCATTGGCATCCAGATACAAACAGCGATTTCTCAGCAACTGAGGCCATGATTAAGAAAACACCCAACCTATAGATGTGCGGGGCCCGGGTTGCTAGTCAATCAAGAGATGGCGTCCTTACCTCGGTCTCATTTTCTGAAATATTGAGGCCATGTTTTTGGCAGTAAGGGCCCTCTTTCCATGCCTCAGCATCTCCACAGTCGCAGAAGCCTCCTCCTCCTGATGTGGTCATCTACGGATACAAAGGATAGATCAGAAGACATGGGCTAAGGAAAAGCTGGGGCTTCCTACATTATTAGGATTGAAGGGGGGGGGGGATATGTCCCTTTATCAGGCTATGATGGTCTATCCTGGTACTAAAGCTCACTTGAACAGGCGACGCTGCAGAATCAGATAACTATAGGTATATATTACATAGAGAAGACGGTTAATACTAACCCTATATCGGTGCTCTCTGTGAACACTTCCCAGAAAACACTCCATGCACAGAACACAGGTCGGATCCACCGCACAATCCCTGCCGAGATAAAGCAGACAAGTACAACTAAATATGAATACAGTAAATAGACAAACAAGACATTGCAAACCGCATACTAATAAATGGAGTCTGTAACCGCAAAGATCTTAAAGGGTCCCATCATTAAAATCACATTTTTTGTCCTTAACATGTAGGAATAGCCATAAGAAAGTCTATTCTTCTCCTACCTTTACATGTCTTCTCTGCGCCGCCGTTCGGTAGAAATCCCGGTTTTTGCCAATATGGAAATGAGTTTTCTCGCAGCACTGGGGGCGGTCCTCAGCGCTCAAACAGCACTGGGGGCGTTCCCAATGCTGCGAGAGAACTCTCCAGCCACGCCTCCATCTTCTTCAGGAATGGCCTCTCTTCGTGTCTTCTTCAGGTGCTGGCTTCAAACTTCTAGGCCTTGGGCAGCTGACTGCGCATGCCTGCCGGCCACGAGAAAATGGCCACTTACAATACTGTGTAAGGGGCCATTTTCTTGTAGCCCGCAGGTATGCGCTGTCGGCTTTGCCCTAGGCGTTTGATGCCAGTGCCGGAAGAAGACGCAGGGAGAGGCCGTTCCTGAAGAAGATGGAGGCGTGGCTGGAGAGTTCTCTCGCATCATTGGGAACGCCCCCAGTGCTGTTTGAGCGCTGAGGACCGCCCCAAGTGCTGTGAGAAATCTTATTTCCATATTGGCAAGAACCAGGATTTATACCGAACGGCGGCGCGAAGAAGACATTAAACGTAGGAGAAGAATAGCTTTTCTTAAGGCTATTCCTACGTATTATTCACAAAAAATTGCGTTTTAATGATAGGATCCCTTTAATAACGTGAATGTGAGCAACTACTAGGTGACCCATGACAGTAGTGAGGAATCCATGTCGCTGTATCAGGTCAGAGAGACATGTCCACAGGATTCCCAATCATATACCTCTGACTGATGTCCCTATATACCAGTGATGGCGAACCTATGGCACGCGTGCCAGAGAGAGCACGCAGAGCCCTCCATGCTGGCACGCGTGCGGTCGCCCGGATCGCTCACCAACAGGGAATCCGGTACAGGATTCCCCGTTGATGAGCGATCACTGCCTTCAGTTGTATGTGCAAATGCACATACAGCTGAAAGCTGTCAGGGTAGGCCGCGGATCGCGCGACCGCGGCCTACACTGGCTGCAGAGTTTGACCTCTGCCCCGACGCGGGCGCGATGACGTCATCAGCGCCGCCAGTGACAAGAAGGTGGATGCCGGCGGCTCTTCAGGGGTGAGTATGAGAGTGGCTCACTGTGTATATGATGTTGGGGGGAGCGCTTATAATACTTGGTGGGGTGTATGATACTGGGGGGGAGTGTATAATACTGGGGGGAGTGTATAATACTGGGGGGAGTGTATAATACTGGGGGGAGTGTATAATACTGGGTGGGGTGTATAATACTGGGTGGGAGTGTATAATACTGGGGGGAGTGTATAATACTGGGTGGGGTGTATAATACTGGGGGGAGTGTATAATACTGGGGGGAGTGTATAATACTGGGGGGAGTGTATAATACTGGGGGGAGTGTATAATACTGGGGGGAGTGTATAATACTGGGGGGAGTGTATAATACTGGGGGGAGTGTATAATACTGGGGGGAGTGTATAATACTGGGGGGAGTGTATAATACTGGGGGGAGTGTATAATACTGGGGGGAGTGTATAATACTGGGGGGAGTGTATAATACTGGGGGGAGTGTATAATACTGGGGGGAGTGTATAATACTGGGGGGAGTGTATAATACTGGGGGGAGTGTATAATACTGGGGGGAGTGTATAATACTGGGGGGAGTGTATAATACTGGGGGGAGTGTATAATACTGGGGGGAGTGTATAATACTGGGGGGAGTGTATAATACTGGGGGGAGTGTATAATACTGGGGGGAGTGTATAATACTGGGGGGAGTGTATAATACTGGGGGGAGTGTATAATACTGGGGGGAGTGTATAATACTGGGGGGAGTGTATAATACTGGGGGGAGTGTATAATACTGGGGGGAGTGTATAATACTGGGGGGAGTGTATAATACTGGGGGGAGTGTATAATACTGGGGGGAGTGTATAATACTGGGGGGAGTGTATAATACTGGGGGGAGTGTATAATACTGGGGGGAGTGTATAATACTGAGGGGGCTTATAATACTGGGGGGAGTGTATAATACTGGGGGGGCTTATAATACTGGGGTGGCTTATAATACTGGGGGGTGTACTAAAGAGCATATAATACTGGGGGGGGGCCTATTTATAAGCACACAATACTGTGTGTGGATGCCACTGTGGAGCATATAATCCTGTGGTGGGGGGGGACACCTACTGCGGAGCATATAACACTGGGGGGCTACTGTGGTACTGTGGAGAATATAATATTGTGTGGTGGGCTCACTGCAGAGCATATAATACTGTCTGGGGTCCCCTCACTATTTATATCACACAGTATCTGTTTTATAGCAGACGTGATATTAGTACAGGATGTAAGAATATTACACGGTAACTATAAAACAGATCCTGTGCGATGTAAATAGTGAAAATTAATTGTTCAAAGTACCAAATGCCGAGACCTTTACATTTCAGTACAACGTTGTTTGTATTATTGAAAGCTCTGTAAAGCCCCACATGACTGTAATTTTTGGTCAGTAACTGTCCGCAATTGTGGATCCGCATAGTATTAAGTCTATATTGTCGTGTTGGCACTCCGCGAAAATTTTGTGGGTTTTGGGTTGCAGTTTGGGCACTCGGTCTCTAAAAGGTTCGCCATCACTGCTATATACTATCGCTACGTTTCATGTATATACCAGGAGCAAACATATGATACATAGGATCACACATATGTGTACGATAGGCCTGTCTGAACGTGAGATCTGGCCCTTCAATGGAGTCCAGAGTGATATTTGAGGCCTCTGATCTACAATCTTATAGTTGCACCACACAAACACTAGATGTGCCCCGGAGCAGGAGTATAGACTGTTTAGTACGAGCTGCTTACAGGACGACCTGGCAGAACATAACACCAGATGTCAATAGCAGTTATTTTTGGAGACTGCTGCTTTCTCAGGCTGATCAGGGCCAGATAAGGTGAGACTGACATGACGGGAAGCTAAGCTCCCTCCTCACACCAAACTGTAAATGAGGTCACAGATAGGGCCGCTCTGAATCGACTTCCTGCTTGCCAGGAACCATCTTGTTTATTTAACCAAGACGTTACCATAAAGGCAACCGAAAATAACAACAAGAACAGGAAAAAATAACGGTAGGGCATTAGCTGTACCTCAACTTGGACAAGCACTCCATTACATTTAGGGCGGAGGTTTTGCAAACTGATTTTAAGGCGGAACCCGTAGCAGTTTTTTTTCTAAGGTAGATTCCGCCTTGAAAAGCCCATTGAAACCAAGAGACAGAAAAAAAATGTGATACTGTTTTTTTTTTTTTTGCAAAAACCACTAGTTTTTTTTAAAGGGATCCTGTCATTGGATTCTCTTTTTTTCTTGATAACATGTACAAATAGCCTTAAGAAAGGTTATACTTCTCCTACCTTTAGATGGTCTTCATTGGGCCGCTGTTTAGTAGAAATCCTGGTTTTCTTCGGTATGCAAATGAGTTCTCTCGCAGCACTGGGGGCGGTCCTCAACGCTCAAACAGCACTGGGGGAGTCCCCAATGCTGCGAGAGAACTCTCCAGCAACGCCTCCATCTTCTTTTGCAACGGCCTCTCCTTGTGTCTTCTTCCGTCCTGGGTTTCAATCTTCTAGGCCTAAGGCAAAGCCGACTGCCTGCATGCCCGGGCCACGAGAAAATGGCCGCATACACAGCTTACTGTGTAAGCAGCCATTTTCTTGTGGCCTGTGGGCATTCGCAATCGGCTCTGCCTGAGGCCTAGAAGATTGAAACCCAGGACGGAAGAAGACACAGGGAGAGCCCATTCCTGAAGAAGACGGAGGCGGTACTGGAGAGTTCTCTCGCAGCATTGGGGATGCCTCCAGTGCTGTTTTTGCACTAAGGACCGCCCCCAGTGCTGCGAGAGAACTCATTTGCATACAGAAGAAAACCTGGATTTCTACCGAACGGCGGCACGGAGAAGACCTCTAAAGGTAGGAGAAGAATAGACTTTCTTAAGGCCATTCCTACGGGTGAGGGGAAAAAAAAAAAGGGTATCCAATGACAGGATCCCTTTAAGTGAAGTTTCCAAGTCCATACAGTTTCCTGGAGCAAAAAAAAAAAGTTTCCTAATTCCTGAAGCTGATTTTTGCAGTTTGCACATAGTGTGAACATACCCTTAGCGTGATCAAAAGTATTAGACAGAGAGAGGTCCACAGATCGAAATAACTAGACATGATATACATTGATGTGAGATAGAATTAGATTGGTTTGATAAGAATGAAATAGGGAGATTATGAGACATAGAAAGAGAATTACACAGACCAAGATGTGCGAACCAATGGAATAGCTAGACCTATTGGAAGATCAAAGGGGGGCACTGACCTAAAGGGATTTTTGGGTTAAAGGAGTATTGGGAGGTGTTGCCTGATCCCAGTCTCTACAGTGAATGAAGCACTGGCCCCATAATATATATATATATATATATATATATATATATATATATATATATAAAATTCTCTCCATTCACTTTTATGGCATTTTGACGTTCCTATAAACAAGTAAACCCACCTGCAGGAATACGTTGGTTCTCCCACTTTGAACACTCTGCCGCAGAGCTGGGATGGTTTGTTTGCTTGCTCAAGCTTTTGAAAGCCGGTGGCAGGATCCTCCCCGCACACGTACCACTCCAGCGCCCCCAGAAGGGTGTGCTGCGCCAACATCTCCTCATGGTCTGTAACAGGATCTGCTTGTCTGCAGTAGATTTTGGGGACGTAGTAAGCCAGGTGCTGGTAGACTTCTTTGGGAAGATCAGTTGCTTGGAGCCATTTCTGTGCAAAGACAAAAATATTCAATTAGATAAAAAATACATATATACATAACAAGCAGGGGCAACATGATGGCTCAGTGGTTAGCAGTGTAGCCTTGCAGCGCTGGAGTCCTGGGCTTGAATCCCACCAGGTACAACATCTGCAAGGAGACTGTATGTTCTCTCCGTGTTTGCGTGGATTTCCAGATGTCGTTCTTGCATTACAGGACAGCCATTCATCTAAACCGCCACCCTGGGATACAGAATTTTACCGCTAGCGGCCGCTTCAGACGTTCAGGCCAAGGATTCTAAGTCACGTTCAATGCTACTTTAGGTCTCTGATAAGACAACCCAAAAAAAGGTAGGCATCAGGGGAAAATTTCTTGTTAAAGGAGCAGTAACTACTTGCCCCAACCCCCATTCTCCCAGGGACATCTGGCAAAATAGGTGCAACATGTAAATTCCTGCTCACTCAGGGCTTTTGGGTCCATGGGGCGATCCTACTTGGAGACGGACAACTATCTTACAGAAGGAAGGCCATTAGTCACTTTCCACTGAACTCCCAAGGATAAATTCGCACAGTAGATTTTGCAGCGGGGACCTGCCGTACAATACCCACCACTGCCGACATCAGATAGCGACCCTGTTTCCATAGGTAGGGCTTAGGGATTATTAGTTTCCCGGCTATTGGGAATGTTATTGAAATGGAGGACTAAGTTTTTTGCAGCTGCATAAATTGCACCATGCGAATGTGTGCCGTGTACGGGTCAGTGACCAAGATGGTGCGGATTGGTATCTGTGTGTCATCCGTTATTTTCCCTCACCCATAACCTGGAACAAATGGACCGGGCCACAAATACAGACACTATGGCAGGACACGGTCGCAAAACTATTGCTGTGTGTATGGGCTTGTAGAAATTAATGTGACCGTACTCTGATCAGCAAAGACCTTACTAGTTGGAATAGATTACAACAAAAAAGCATAAAAATGTCACTTTTTTTGGTGCACAGGAGTACAATGTAGGCTAACGCCCCTTCTGGCCGAGCCGTGCCCCTTCACCACGTAAATCATAAATGTGTCTGAAAAGGGTCTGAGAAATGAGGAGCAAGCATGACAGACAGGGATTTGGTGCAATTCACACCAGAATTCTAGAACAATATGCGTAATCAATCTCCCCACATCAATGACCAAGGAACGACACAGGACAAGATTTATCAGGACCGTCTATGGCTTTAATCACACACAGCATTTGTAGCAGTTCTTTGTGCGGAAATCTACAGGGAAGCCTCGGGCTCCAAAAACTGAACATGTGATTTTACCCTTGGCATGCATCAATTATCAAGACAACAACAATGGAGTAAACTGCGCCAAATTTATTTAGAAGACTCACATTGCATACGGTACCTTTACCATATGTGCATGGAGAACTCCTCATAGACCCTCAATGTACCTCTGTTAGGCCAGGTCCACCAGGATTTAAGGGGGTTGTCCAGGTGCTTTCCATTGCGGTCCGTTCCTGCTGCTCCAGTTTCTTGTTTTGGCAGAAGTCCTCGCTTTACATGGCTGCTATGGCCAATCAGCGGCCTAAGGAGAGGACACAGGAGGTCCCGATTCCGATCCTGTTGATTGGCCTCAGTGGTCAAATGTGGGGGGAACTTTTATCACAACAAGACCCTGGAGCAGCAGGACTGGACTGCGGTGGAAGGTATCGGGGACAGGTCAGTGACAACCTTACATAAAATGGTTACCCTGGACAATCCCTTTAAATCCGGGATGATAGAGCTGAAGAAACTGCAGAACAACACTGTACGGTAGATTGAGGGCCTAAGAGTCTATGAGGACAAATGGTATATTGCAACACATCCATATGGCACAACATATACATACAGTATATATATGTACTAACTATATATATATATATATATATATATATATAGTCACATGGATTCCTATGGATGACCGGTGTCACCGTACGTCATCCATCCATACAGATTTACCGGCGTCAACCCCAAACTTCTGCAATGGAAAACTTTTCATTGGTTTCTGTTGTCCTCCATGATAAGATATCTTGCTGCAGCAGTTTAACCAGTTGTAGAGGTTTGGGGTTGACTCTGCTACATCTGTACGTGCTGGGAGAATTTCCACATAGTAAACGTTCACTGCAGACTCGTGACCCAAAAATATTTTAAATTTTTCTTTCCCAACTGGGGATCCAATTCTGACATCCTGTATAGTAAACCCCTCAGAATATAGATAGAACAATCAAATACACGGCCTTGTACGACGCGGCTGACGCACTCTCTGAAGTGACCCCTGCCCGGATCCAACATCCCTACAGCCGAGCCGTTGCGTCTCTGTACCTGACTGATGTAGACGCATCACATTCTGTCGTCATTTATTGCATTGTAAAATACAAGACAGACGTTTTCTTCCATCTTGTTTGTTTAGTTGTCTAGTGAAAGTGAAAGTTCTGCATGTGCGACTTTATCCACCGTCTAAAACAATAACAGACAAGGAGGAAGAAAGCGTCCGCCTTGTTTTTCACCGCTCACTGCACGTGCTCCGCCTCCTTCCATTATATTAGCTTGTCTGTCCATTGTTCTGATCCCATGATGAATTGGACTAATGCGAACCTAACCTAATTTTATGGAGGAAACTGGGCATGTCACAGGTAAAATTCACATGCTGCAATTCATTACATTTTCCATGACATGCCTCACTTTGAAGGCAGCATTTTCTTACGATGCCTCTACCTAGGGCTCCATGCACACTATTATAATTTTTTCAGTATTTTTGTGTTTTTTTAAATGAAGATTGTGCGCCCCATATAGGGATCACAATGTACTTTTTTTTCCTATCAGTATGTCTTTGTAGAATGGGAGGAAATCCACACAAACACGGGGAGAACATACAAACTCCTTGCAGATGTTGTTCCTGGCGGGATTCGAACCCAGGACTCCAGTGCTGCAAAGCTGCAGTGCTAACCACTGAGCCACCACGTTGCCCCTGTTTTTTCAGTATTTCGTCTGCCATGATGGCTAGTACACAGAGCTATTCATTTCTATGGCTTTATACACACCTCTGAAGTTCTTACAAGATCAGTATCAAGGCTGTAGACACCTTTCACAAAATATGGAGCAGGTCCCATCCCTGACAGCATTTGCAATGCACACACATTATTTTTGCAGATCCATGCTGATGCAATATGGACACAGAAGGTGGAAAGAAAAAAAAAACAGTCCACATTGCATCAGCATGGATGTACAAAAAAAAAAAAAAAACCTGAACCTGGAAGAGTGCAAATGCAGTCAAGAATGGGTAACTTCTAGTTTTTGGGGTTGCTTTCCTGCAGCCTAGCGAACCCTTTGAGATGACGCCTAAAACTGCATTGCAAAGAGTCTTCTAGGGCAGGGGTCCGCAACCTTCGGCACTCCAACTGCTGTGAAACTACAACTCCCAGCATGCTCCATTCACTTCCATGGGAGTTCCAAGAACAGCAGAGTAAGTATGCATGCTGGGAGTTGTAGTCTTACAGCAGCTGCAGTGCCAAAGGTTCCCTACCCCTGTTCTTCTCGAAGACTATGGCCAGTATGTATAACCTATGGTAGACCTAGTCTGAATAAGAGGGTGGTCTCAAAGAATATGGACAATATGAATAATTCTTGTTAAACCTAGTCTGAACAAGGGGTTGGTCATTCACAGAGCTGTCTTTTGGAGACACTTATGGCTACAAGACAACGAAGGACGCGACATCCATAACCAACTCCATTGCAAATAAAGGCAAGGCCAACTGTGCAGCGACACAAATTGCAGAAAAGTAAAATATAATCTCAACGTCTGGATTTCCTACCACCATTGTGAGTTGCAATACACTTGCATTCACATTCATTGCGTGCTATGCAGTCAGCGCTACGTGTTGCGGCCATAGTTGCCATAACATATGCCTCCATGTTGGATCCCAGCAGGGATTATTCTGGAAGAATTGCTGTGTAGGACAGGGGTTGGGGTATTACATGACAAGTGCATATGTCTATAGATAGCTGCACCCGGCTGACTGTACATAGGAAGGCTATAATGCATGTCACCTATATAAGGGAGTGTATACAGAGGCAGGGGCCCTGGATATAGAACAGCAGCCTGACAGATCACTGCTTTGTCACCTGTGACACTCCAGCTGCTCAGGAAACTACAACTCCCAGCATCCCTTTGCCAGTACGTGACTGTGAGGGCATGCTGGGAATTGTAGTTTTGCAAACAGCCTGTCACTTCTCACGGCCGGGGCATAGAAGGAAACCTCTCCCATGACAGAAGTAACTACTCGGGGCACGCTGCCTGTCCTCCCCCCGGGCACATACCAGGGCAACGTCCCGGGCCGAGCAGGCTAGCAGCTCGCTGTCTGCGCCCAGGTCCTCGGGCTCCTGCATCGGAGACGCCATCTTCGCTGAGCAGGAGACTGCACCGGAAGCGGAAACACGTCACGGCGAGGCGGGTCCACTGCGGGAGGGGAGGCGGAGTTATAAGTCTCGCATCGCAGTGTGTATGTCTGTGCGAGCGGGAGTGGGAGGACTGCAAGTCCCAGCATGACTAGTCATGACATAAGGTGTATATAACAGGCTAGTAATGTATTCACGTGTGCACAGCTCTATATACCTTGCCTTAAAGGGATGGTGAAACAGTATACACCCTATAATCCGCCATCTATGGACCAGGAGGCTCTCTTGTAGGGACATGTTCACACTGGCAAATAAGCTGAGGCACGTTTTTGCTGTGAAATGCACTTTAGGATGTTGTTCACACCGTGATTTTTTTTTTTTTACTAGACTCCCATTCACTTTAATGCGCGTTAGCAGGCAAAATCCACCTCAAATTCGGCGCTAAAAACCGCACGTGGATGTCAAAGGGAGGCAGAGGCGTATTACAGCTAGTGGAAAACTTTCCAGCCGAGAAATCCCCTTCAAATGGGGGCAGAAAAATCCCCCCTAGCAGGTGCAGAATTTATCATGTGGGCCTAGTCGGGAGGAGGGAGTGTCTTCAGGTGGATTCGCGAGGCGACTTGGCCTGAAAAATGAGCATGTCCGGAACAAACGGCTCCCGAAGAAAAGAACTGACCGGCTCCCATTGATTTCTCTTTGGTCAGGATTTTGAAGCGGATACGGCCTCACCCTCAAAATACCCCACGAAAAAGAAGCTGGGAGAGGTTTTTGGATTTTTTTTTTTCTTTTGCAAAAACCTTGTCAGAACCCCCAGGTGCACGGGAACAATACCCACCGGGGGTTATTTATCATCTGCCCCATTTATGGTGTTACATTTTGCAGCTGCACCTTTTTTTTTCTTTTTTTTTAGACAGTCTGACTGTGGTGCATTTTGTTAAATGTTGCGCACGTGTTAATGTAGTTGCGCCATTTTTGGCCAGGTGCACTTTGCCCCTTTTTTTAATTCGAAAAGGTTCAATTGCAAAAAAAAAATTGCACAGCTTCCCCTTATGAATGCTTTCCCACCTGACGGTCTCTTTTACGCTTCCCATGGACAGGCTTTTTTTGCACGTTTTTTTGCCAAGGCGCAAGTCCTAATTATGGCATGAAAGCATCTGCATTTAGGCCACGCCCCTTTTGTCAAAAAGCAAAAGTGGTAAATGTAGCATAACTTCTGGCTAAAGAAAAAGGCGCAAATGCTTCATAAATGAAATGTAGGGCAGAACAAGGCGCAGCTTACGCCAAAAAAGGGTGCAAGTAGCTTAATAAACAGGCCCCATGGCGGTGCGTGACCATAGGCGAAGGCCTACATTTCTCATGCAGATATTTTCTTCGTCTGCAAAGCAATCCGGTGGAATTTTTGGTTGGGAAGAAATGTCTAAGGATCTGTTCGCACAATGGAATGCTTCCTAACTTAAAAATTTTGCTTGAGGGTAGGGTCACATCTGCGCGGGACTTTCCGTCGGGGGACCTGAATGACAGAGCAGACTCTGAAAGCGGCGGAGAGAAACGTCCTCTGTGCAAGATTTTTCTCTCCGGCGGGTTTTTGCAGCAGAGTCTCAAGTACAGATGTGAACTTAGCCTAAGGAATTTGCAAATTCTGCAACAGCCAGGAAGAATCTCCCTGAAGATCGGGCATGGTGCTCACGTCTTCTGCTAGATGAAATAATCCTCCCCAGGACGGGCTTTATCATTTGCAATCCTTGGGTACGGCCTCAAAAAAATGAAGTTGCTTGTCTGAGCCCATAGACATACATAGTCACAGCAGCTACCACAGCATCTCTAGTAGTCACAGCAGCACCCACAGCATCTCCAGTAGTCACAGCAGCCCTCACAGCATCTCCAGTAGTCACAGCAGCCTCACAGCATCTCTAGTAGTCACAGCAGCCCTTACAGCATCTCCAGTAGTCACAGCAGCCCCCACAACATCTCCAGTAGTCACAGCAGCCCCCACAGCATCTCCAATAGTCACAGCAGCCCCCACAGCATCTCCAGTAGTCACAGCAGCCCCCACAGCATCTCCAGTAGTCACAGCAGCCTCACAGCATCTCCAATAGTCACAGCAGCCCTCACAGCATCTCCAGTAGTCACAGCAGCCCCCACAACATCTCCAATAGTCACAGCAGCCCCCACAGCATCTCCAATAGTCACAGCAGCCCCCACAGCATCTCCAGTAGTCACAGCAGCCTCACAGCATCTCCAGTAGTCACAGCAGCCCTCACAGCATCTCCAGTAGTCACAGCAGCCCCCACAGCATCTCCAGTAGTCACAGCAGCCTCAGTAGTCACAGCAGCCCTTCCCCTACATCTTCCTCAGTTGACACAACAACCCTTCTTGCTTCTAAATAGTCACAGCTTTTCTCCACTAGCCAGTGTCTTCCCTACACAAATTTAGCAGTAGTCACAGCAGACACCTCCTTCCACAGATTCCTCGGCCGTCACTAGTGGCACATGTGGTCACAGCGGCAGCGATTCTCCTACCACATCTCCAATAGTCACAGCAGTGCACAGACTTCCATATTAACAGTACAGTACTTGGTGTAGTACCTGTAATGTCCATTTGGTGGTGCTGGTAATCCTGCCATCTTTGGACTATGATCACACCCTCAGTTTTTCGTTCCCGTCTCTTCTATGGTTCACAATGCAATTTCCTCTATCAGACACAAACACTGGAGCCAATGTCATTGAGAACTTGCCGCATTTACTATGACATTGCATAAAAAAGCAGGACTTAAAGGGGTTGTCCTAGACCCAAAGATACTTGGTAATGATGGCAAAATTTCTCATACATGTTAATGCCGACCTCTCTCTCCACAATTCTGAGCAACTTGTCTTGACCTCTCTGCTACGTCATTCTTCTATTATTCCTTTTGCATAAATTCATTGACAACTGGGACGTACCATTCTGCTCATCAGACTTCAGAGATATCTAATGGACGTTTCCAGGAGGAACAAGAGAGGGACAGCGCAATTCAGTGTTATGACATGTCCGGGGAGGTTAAGTCTCTTTGTTCCTGGTGGTTTCTTGGAGCTCCTCTGGTGTAGGTGTGGATTTCGTGTCACCGTTACCTCTTTCATACATTCTGTTTAATAAGCCAGTCCCTTTTCCCATGACCTTACTTCCTCTTAGGAGGTCGGGGGATTTTCGACAGGTGTAAAAATCATAAAGAATCCAGAAACCGCAGCGATAGGTGCAGTCACGCATGACATAGGGGTCATATACATGTGATTATGAGAGCTTCCCATTGGTGGGCCCCGTACAAAGGTTTCATAAGTGGGCCCTCCCCATCACCACCATTTAGACATCTCTGACCTGCACAAATTATAATGCCCCCATATAGTACGAGGATCCTTAGTGGCCGACTGTAAATGCCTGCCGCCACAAGATAGTGGCCACTTACTCAGTAAGCTGGTGCAAGTGGCCATTTTCTTGTGGCTGCGGGCATGCGCAGTTGGCTTTGCCCGAGGCCTAGAAGATTGAAACCCAGGACGGAAGAAGACTAGGGGAGAGGCCGTTCCAGAAGATGATGGAGGCGGCGCTGGAGAGTTCTCTCGCAGCATTGGAGACGCCCTCAGTGCTTTTTGAGCGCTGGGACCGCTCCCAGTGCTGCGAGAGAACTCATTTGCATACCGAAGAAAACCAGGATTTCAACCGAACGGCGGCGCAGAGAAGACCTCTAAAGGTAGGAGAAGAATAGCCTTTCTTAAGGCTAGTCCTACGTGTTAGTTAGAGAAAAAGGGTATCCAATGATAGGATCCCTTTAACCAGTAGGACCCGCTGCCCCAAGGGAGACCCCGCTACAATGGGATCTGGTGCAAGTGCATCATTGGCCCTATGGTTATAGCGGCCCTGCTGACGGGAGCCTATAACCTAACACTCTGATATTAAGGCTGCCTATATTCCAGGGAAAATTGCAGGGTGACTACCGTTTTTGCCCCAGGGCTATGTAGGGCTTTAGTCTTAATGTCCAGCATCAGAAAACCTACAAAGCTGGGCATTAAACCCTTAAATGCGTCTGCAGCATTTAGGCTGAGACCCCACGTTGCGGAAATGCAGCTTTTTTTTTTGTTGCGTTTTTTTGAGCCAAAGTCAAGAGTGGCTACAAAAGGAATGGGAAATATATTTTTCCTTCTATAAATACTCAAGTAATACAACATCCCCATCGGGAGAACATAATATATGTTGTCCAAAATGGTAACGATGAAAATTTTTGGCTCCATTGACAGAATAATAAAGTTGTTATAGAAAAGTGGTGTTAAAAACATAAATAAAAAAGAGAAAGGGGTTTTATTGTGCAAAAATGTTTAGATTTCGCCATAATTGTATCGCTCTAGACGAGTTACTGCGTTATTTACGCTACAAGGTGAACACAGCAAAAAAAAACAAAAAACATCAATGGTGGAAAGTAATGTTTTTTTCTATTTTTTTGCAGAAAAAGTGAATAAAAGTGAGTGAGCTGTATGTTCCCCGTTGGAGCCACGAAATACTACAACTCGTCCTGCAAACAGTAAGTCCTCGTATAGTCATATTGGCAGAAAAAAAAATTAATAAAAAAGTTATGGCTATTGGTATGGAATGACAAAAAAAATCCACAAAAAATGTCTTGGTCATTAGGGAGCAGAGCAGGCTGTTCATTAAGGGGTTAATAAGGGTTATTGGTGCACATTTTGATCAAATTGGCCAAGCTATTGGCCTACACTATGGCGCTGAACCCACCATCACCTCGGTGCCACACTCATGGGGAAAGATCTAGTAGCCCAATGACACCCTGTGTCCAAACTTCACCCTCAGGGCTCCAGGCCCTTCACCTCACAGCATCGAGTAATATAAGGGTAAGTCACATGGAGTTGTTTGGTCAGGATTTTGAGGCCGTATCCGCCTCAAAATCCTGACCAAATAGACGTCTCCCCTTGAAATCAATGGGAGCCGGTCAGTTCTTTTTTCCGGGAGCTGCTTGTTCCGGGTCCTGGAAAAAATAAGCAACATGCTCCTTCTTCAGGCAGAGTCACCTCGCAAAATCTTCCTGAAGACACTCCCTCCTCCTGACTACATCCATTAATTTGGGCCTAATCCGGAGCGCGCAGCTAGATGCCGCTGCAGTGCACCGGCATTCAGTCACAACTACCCGTATTTTGGCGGCCTCTGCATCAGGTTCCGGACCAAAAAACCCCGTGTGAACTTACCCTAACACAATACTGGCATGTGAACAGACGATACAAGATCACCTTGACATAACGTAGGTAGCCAACTTTTGGGTTATAAAAAGACAAAAAAAAGGGGGGTGTCTGAGTCTGGGTAAGTTTTGGGGGAGTAGAAAAAAGTTACCGATTCCGGCTTCAAAATAAAATGATTCATTTTAAATTATATCTACCGTAATATACTCAAGTATAAGCCGAGGTTTTCAGCACAGTTTTTGTACTGAAAAGACCCCACTCGGCTTATACTTGACTCAAGCAAAAAAAAAAAAAAAAAAATTATTTCTTTTTTTCTTTTTTGGGGGGTCTACGTCCAGCCGTAATAGTAATGTATACAATCTCATATAAAATAGTGAGAAAAAAGCTTTAAAAAAATATAATAAAAAAAAATAAATAAAAGTTGTAAATCCCTCCTTTCCCTGGAATACATATAAAAGTAGAAAATGACTGTGACACACAAACACATTAGGTCTCCCTGTGTCTACTGAATATAGGGGATCTGCAGTGCTCCTGCTCCGTCAGGAAGGGGTTAATAGGAGCACTGCAGATCCCCTATATTCAGCCAGGCTGGATTCTAAGTGGGGTAAAAAAAAAAAAAGTCCTCAGGGAAGGGGCAGACAGACAACCAAAACACCCCCTCCCCTCCCCTTCCCCAGCACCTACTGCGCCCAAAAACTCTGACCATTTTAATTTTTGAAATTGTCCAGCAGCTGCTGCATTTCCCCCCCTCGGCTTATACTCGAGTCAATAAGTTTTCCCAGTTTTTTGTGGTAAAATTAGGGGCCTCGGCTTATATTCGGGTCGGCTTATACTCGAGTATATACGGTATATATATATATATATATATATATATATATATATATATATATATAAAATTTATCAACATTGTATAAGTCATTGACCCTTTCCCGCCACAGCGATTTTTCAATTTCTATTTTTTTAAAGCCAGAATTTTTTTTTTAATTTATTTTTCCATTCACACAACCGTACAATGGCTTATTTTTTGCGGGACAGATTATACTTTGTAGTGGTACCATTTAATATTCCGTATAAGGTACTGGGAAGCTGCAAAAAAAAATAAAACTGAGAACAGTAGGGATTTAGAAAAAAAAATTAAAGTGAGTTTGCATTATTTTCTCACGGGTTTTATTTTTGAAACGTTCACGGCGCTGCTTCAGCGGGCGCATTATTTAAAGATCCGAATTTTGCTATGCTACTTCGGTGGTTGTCGGGAAGGCGGTAAGTGCATAGTATGATGCCTATTTAATCATATAGGACATCGATCACTCATTTTTGGGGGGTTTTTTGGGGGGAATTAATTTAAATTTTTTTTGTTTTGTTTTTTTAAAGTGCACAGAACTAGGTTATTCCATGCGGGGAACTGTCACGGACGTCGCTTGAACTTGAAGGCTTTTTTACACCTCCGTCCTGTTGATGGGGGTCTATAGATGCCTCTAAAAACCGAACTTGAAGGCGTCCTGGATGGGATACAACTACCGAGGCGTGCAAGCACCCTCAAAAAACTTAGAAATTTGCGCTCGCCTTGTGCTTCCTGACTGTCTGAACACCTCCCTGTTATACTATCACATAAAAAGTGAAGTCAAATGACAGAGAGATAATAGAGTCAGCCAATGGCGAGGCGACTGCATGACACTGACAGGATCAGACAGCAATGTGCAGAGAGAGGCCAATCCCAGGGCCGGGTACAGTAACCAATGAAGAGCAGGCCCCACACACACCAATGGCCGGCCTCCTTACACACAACTTCAGGAACTGGCTTTGCTTTCGAGATTGCTTGCCAGAAAGGGAGTACAGTGCATGGCCAGAACTCCCAGTCCCCTGCCCTGCAGCTGCACACTTGCCCTGTGGAATATCCTGCACGTGGACCCCTTGTATTAACCCTTCCTCCTACCCCATGCAAAAAAAAACACCTGCTGCAAGTTCACTTTTAAAAGAAGAAGAAACAGGTAGATCCTGAATTCTTATTACTTATTTTTTATAGCTATACCATCTAGTGTGAATTTGCATTGCGTGCACCCTGCCAGTGCTGCAGTGCATTGCGGTTAACCCCTTGCAGTGCACTGCCAGGAATAAGGGACAGGACAAGGGCTGCAGGTTGCACAAGGAATGACCTGAGGACGGTCTTGTCTCTGCATTTCGGGGGGCAGAGGAGTAGTCACAAGTGTCATGTTTCAGCTGCGTGTGGGGATATTTAGGTTGGCCCTTGGCCAGGGGGCTCGCACTCTTATTTGTAATGGGAACAAGTGGGCTGAGTCCAGAGGGGTATGCCGCTGTCAAAAGTGACATATGGAAATAGGAGCAGGGGGCGGGAGAGGGGGGAGAGGCTCCTGGCTCAATCTGTTTGGCTCATAGGGAGGGATTTTTTTTTTTGACAAGGTGGGGGTGGGGAAACTTTTACTGGGATGTGGTGTGGGGGAATTTATGTTATAGGTAGAGCTGTATAGACCTTGTCATGGCGAGACATAAATATATATATATATATATATATATATACTGGTGTTTGTATAAATATATATATATCAGTGCATGTACGTATGTGTGTGTGTGTGCATATATATATATTTGAGAAAGGTCCCAGTGTGGACCGATACGTGGTGTACTGTTTTTTCCAATAAAAGGACATTTTCCATCCATACAAGTTGCTGACAGACTGGATTGTATTTTCTATTGCAAACCCTTTTGCCTGGAGAGGGGTCCCTGCCGTGCAATTTGTGGGATAATCCCCAGACTTGCTGGTGCTGCTGCAATTATTTTTCGTTGAAATATATATATATATATATATATATATATATATATATATATATATATATATATATATATATATATATCAGTGTGTGTGTATATTATTTATTATAATTTATTATTACTTATATAGCACCATCATATTCCGCAGCGCTTTGCAGACATTGAGATATATATATATATATATATATATATATATATATATATATATATATATATTTGTGTGTGCCTCCCAATCTTTTCCGGGCACTCCTACCGAGTAATTTCTATCAAACAACAAAAATACATCCAAAAGATGCAGATAACGTTGCATGGTTATCTTTCCAACCAGAATGTTGCAGCCCCCATGATGGGTTTCCCAAGCACCCCTGTAAGGAATTGCATTCACACACATTATATATGTATATTTGTATCTATCTATCTATCTATCTATCTATCTATCTATCTATCTATCTAATATATATGATATTATAGATTTCATATATACATATATATAAAATTTGTATATATATATAAAATTTTATAGCACCAAAATGTAGAATTTGAGGTACATGTGTGTGGATAGATAGATAGATAGGAGATAGATAGATAGGAGATAGATAGATAGATAGGCGATAGATAGATAGATAGATAGATAGATAGATAGATAGATAGATAGATAGGAGATAGATAGATAGATAGGAGATAGATAGATAGATAGATAGATAGATAGATAGATAGATAGATAGATAGAGGTTTATCTCAATATTAATTCCTATGGAGTGAGGTATTCGAATCAGCTCTAATATATATATAATCAATGGCAGATCTATCAAATAGATAATCTGCTTCTAAAGACAATTTGTGATGTAATTATTGGTTTTCTTGATATTTTTGTCTGCCCTTGAATCCTACTGTAAAATATATATGGAGAGTTGGGAACAATGTTGGTCGGAGTCCGAAAAAGTTCCGATTTAATTATTTTATCAGGTATTAATTAGATATATAGTTTGTGACAGATTTATTTTCATCGGAGTCACTGATTGGCTTTTTTAGGAATCGGAGGCGCTCGGCTGCTTCTCTCTGACCATGGTGTCAGCCATTTGTGAGGGAGTCGGAATCGGTCTGTGGAAAGATGGAGGAGTCAGAGTCCTACCTGAACTATATGTGTGTATATATATATATATATATATATATATATATATATATATATATATATTGGGTAGGACTCTGACTCCTCCATCTTTCCTCAGACCTATACATAGATAGATTATCTATAGATTAGCTATTCACTGTATGTATATATATATATATATATATATATATATATATATATATATATATATATATATACGCACACACACGATATTTGATCACAGAAGACAATAAACCCAATAGAGACCCATCAGGTTTTCTGCATTTTTTTTCACAAGATCACCTTGTATTGAAAAGCAAAGTCACCTGCGCTCCTCAATACAATTAAAGTAACTGTATGCCAAAAACACAGTTTATAGGCTATTGAAATCTGCTCGGGCGTATACAGTCTCCTGGCGTATAAATCACAGATGTGAGAGTGATACAAGAGCCTTAGGGTAAAACCACATGAATTAGCCAAGACAAGGCGGCCGTGTCACTCAGCTATTCCATGCGGTTTGCTAATTGACTATTAATGCCTGTACGGTTTTTACGGTGTGACCTGCTGTATACCTGTAAAATGGTGCAGGTGCCGGTGAATAGTGGCGGCATTATTTTGCCTGTAGAGCTGCAACCTTATTAATAAATTTGCTAACCACACAATATAGCACAATGGCCGAGTTTTTGACCATTTCTCTACGGCTACATGTGACCTATACCCACAGCCGTGTTATGGCTGCCCATACTGTGCACGGCCGTAATATGGCGCCTACTGTACCGTAACTGTCTGCCTCCAATGACCTATGAAATTCAGTGTGGTATTATGCAGAAATCTCGCCGGTGCTCGCATGTCCATGGCACCTTGTATTGTCAGACACATGTCCTTGGTTGGGGACAGATCTCTTGAAATGACGCCTATTGACACAGAATTTCGTTTCTGTCGCTTCTTACGCTGTTCTTGTCATTTCTGCTTTTCTACGCTTTAGCTCTGCCTTCGTTTTCCCCATGTACTTTTTTTTTTTTTTTAGTAATTTTTGGCCTCGCCACTCCTATGACCTATAAATCTCTATCCCGCCCGTCAGACATAGTTCAAGTTCAGAATTGCAACATAACGTTATATAACGTTATCAGAAATTTTCTGTACTTTTCCACGGAGACTCCAATATTAACAGGTCACCGTTTTCCCTGCATTAAATAGTGCCGTCGATGGGGAAAGGTGAACGGATCTGACATTGTGCAAATTCTCGCGATTTATCGACGACGCTATCGATTCTTTGGTATCAATTTCACATTAATGAGGGCAAAATTGACATGTCCAGTCTGTGACCTGTTATCAGGAGGCAGGTCTCGGTGTGGCGGTATTTATTTTATTGCTCTCCGTCTTACTTGGCTGATAGATGCGATATATGACATCAGTTTACAGTAGAAATTTGCCTAAGGGCTCATGTACGCGGCTCTATTGTGGCTTTAAGTTGCCTGGAGCCGTAATTTGGCAAAATTTTTTAGGGGGGGGGGGGGGGGGGGGCGTGGAGACCTGTTTCATTAGATGTCATATTACAGGTTTTCCGCCCCTAAAAGCATTGCTTTTAAAGGAGGATTCTTCTGTAAAATGGAACTGAATGGGTTCGAAAACTGACCGCCAGTTTCCGTCTCCTGTCCAGTTTCTCGGGCAGACCGGGCGCAGGTGTGAACCCACCCTAAGCCATGTTCATGTTGGTAAATCCATCTGATACCCTGACCCCTTTTCCCGATCGTGTGAAATGACCCCCCAATATGGTGTATTGAATAGTAGTTGTATATCCTGTGGTGTATATGTCACCAATGCATGCCCTAGTGTTGTACAGTCAGTTACGTTACATTGTATCTGAATGAGATTGTCAAAACTTCATTTTGCCAAATTTTCGGGTCAGCGCCGTTCCTATTCCGTCCTGTGTCTTCGGGAGATTTTTCAATACAAAGGGTGAAATGCGTGTCAAATTTGCAAATAAAAACCCTAAAGATACAGCCTGATTTTTCTCTGCAGATTTACAACAAATTTCCATGCATAAATCGACACGAGGAGGATTCTAACAGCAGTTTTTGACATAATATGTTGCAGAACATGCAACTTTTTTTTTACTTACGTCAACTTTTAGGCGAAGGCCCTACGTAGCGAGCCGCAGCCAAAGATGTTGCAGAAAGAAACGCATCATGTTTGTTTTTTCTGCAGATTATTCCTTAGAAAGTTCGCCTATTTGTCCTCTGGATTTTCTACCCTATTATACCTGTACAGAAACCGTCGGCGTTTCCCTAGGGTACGAGTGTTTTTTGAAAGCTCAACTTTTCCGCTACGGATGTTTTCTCTGCAATGTGTGGATGGGATGAGCCAGGATCAAATCCGCTTTGCAGGTACTGTCAAATACAGCGTTTTTTTGCTGCAACAGAAAAAACTGTGTTTTCGCAACGTTTGCCTTATATGTTTTGTAAAATCAACTAAAATGGTTCTATACCCTAAAAAAAAACAAAAAAAAACCATTATTTTCCTTTCCCCGACCTTCCAGTGCTGGCACTTCTGCCGTCCTCAATTCTTTGTTTACAAGTGGCCAGACGGTCACTGCTGCAGCCCAATAATGGCCGCAGCTGTCGGGGGGTGTAATAGTGGCATGGCACTAGGGGGCGATATCGGCAGTATAGGTCACATGACCACTGATCTCAGCAGTGAAGTACTGGACGAATGTAACCAAAGACAGGAGGATGGTGGGAGAATCAGCGCTGCAATATCAGGGTAAGGAAGAGGTGAGTAGTTTTGGGGGGTTTTAATGACAATTTTGTAAGAAAATTTTTTATTTTTATGTTTTTGGTTTTTTTTAGAAATTAAACAATCTCTTTAACCCTTTCCCAGAGGGCTTAACTATAGCGGCCGCCCAGGAGTCGTGTGGCTGCCTGGTGTCTGCTCTGTCATACAGCAGACACCATGTGCTAATGCCCACAGTCAGTGCCCACACCGATCGTGGGCATTAACCCTTCTGGCGCCTTGGTCAAAGCTAACCTAGACACCGTTTTCCCAGCGGCGCATGAGCACCACCATTTTGCCGCTTTCGCAAGCTCCAGGGCCGACGTCATGTTGGCATCATAGCCGGGAGCCTTGTAAAGACTCCCAGGCCTGTCTGCAGTGATTTTCTTTTGCAGGCTGCTCTATGCAGCTTGCAAAAGAAATGGCGATTTTTTGCAATGGATTGGTGATGGGTCTAATAAATGCAAAAAATGCGACTTTTAGAAAAAAAAATTGGCACAGTTTTGGATTTTTATTAAGGAGTTAAAATGTAAATAAAACCATAGAAATTTGGTATCCCCAGAATCGTACCGGAACATAGAATACAGCTGACATATCATTTTTCCCGCACAATGAATGATGTAAAAACGAAACCCGTAAGAAAATCGCAGAAATGCATTTTTTCTTCAAATCCACCCCATTATGATTTGTTTTCCAGCTTCCCAGAATAAATAATGGCGGCATCATGAAGAAAAATTTTTCCCGCAAACATTAACACCTCATATGGCTTAGAGAGTGGAAAAATAAAAAAGTTATGGGGTTTGGAAGGGGGGTGTCAAAAACAAAAAGCGAAAATAAAAAAATACCGTTGGCGCGAAGGGGTTAAGCTTACGCATTGCATCTTGCCGCAAAGTATATACTGCACACATAGAATTTTTTCATTTGTGATGCTTTACAAAAAAAAATTCCTAAAATTTTTAAACAAATGTTTCTAGAATTTTTCAAATGATGTTTAATGCAGATGTCTTAGGTAGAGATAATTGTCAGCAGGTGATGGAATGGATTGGTTCTGAACTATTGTGAAACTACAACCCCCCCAGAATGACGTGAACCGTTTCGCAAAACCTCTCATTATGACGTGTTCCGTGTATGAAGAAGATCTCGTCATGGGAGGAAACGTAAAAACTGTGATTTCTGCGCAGATGTTTCTGATAAGTATCGATGGGGCTTTGTATTGTAAATTGTCAGGGCACAAATCTGCAGCAACTTTGCCACGTTTCGGCATGGTGTAAAGGAGGTCATCGAAGGGTCCCTATGACGGATCTGTGTTGTATGGACGGCAGCCATGGGATGGTACGCTGCTTCTGATTTGTGATGAAGGCATATGGTGTGTCACAGAGGTATGGCATTGTCTGTAAGAGTGAATACAGCGCCTCTCACAGGTGACTTGTGTACACGTTCTTCAGGTCAAAGACCTGGCAAAGACCAAGAAGAAAATATCAAAACAAGAGGCAGCTCATAAAGTATGAAAAAAGGAGACTGTTATTAGCCTAAAAGTGCAAGATTTCAGTCCACAAGGGACCAGTCACAAGGATTTAGTAAGGTCCCTTGTGGTATGAAATGTTGTACTTTTGGGCTAATAAAAGTCATCTATCTATCTATCTATCTATCTATCTATCTATCTATCTATCTATCTATCTACAGTGTTGGACAAAAGTATTGGCCCCCCTGCAATTCTGTCAGATAATCCTCGTTGTCTCCCAGAAAATGATTACAAGCACAAACTCTTTGGTAATATCTTCATTTATTTTTCTTGCAATGAAAAAACACAAAAGAGAATGAAAAAAAAGTCACATCATTGATCATTTTACACAAAACTCCAAAACTGGTGCAGACAGAAGTATTGGCGCCCTCAGCCTAATACTTGGTAGCACAACCTTTAGACACAATAACTGCGCACAACCGCTCCTGGTAACCAGCAATGAGTTTCTTACAAGGCTCTGCTGGAATCTTAGACCCTTCTTCTTTGGCTCCTGCTCGCGGTCCCCCCTGAGATGTGAAGGGGGCCTTCTCCAAACTGCCACCAAGAGATCTCTCCCCCTCCCCCACAGGTGTTCTATGGGATTCAGGGCTGGACTCATTGCTGCCACTTTACAAGTCTCCAGGGCTTTCTCTCACCACCATTTTCTAGTGCTGACCTGAAGTGTGTTTTGGGTCCTTGTCCTGCTGGAAGAGCCCTGACCTCTGAGGGAGACCCGGCTTTCTCACACGGGGCCCTACATTATGCTGCACAATGTGTTGGTCGTCTTCAGACTTCATAATGCCATGCACACGGTCAAGCAGTCCAGTGCCAGAGGCAGCAAAGCAACCCCACACCATCAGGGAACCTCCGCCATGTCTGACTGTAGGGGGCGTCTTCTTTTCTTTGAAGGCCTCTTTTTTTTCCTGTAATCTCTATGTTGAGGCCTTTTCCTACTTTTGTCTCCTCTGACCAGAGAACATTCTTCCAGAACGTTTTTGGCTTTCTCAGGTAAGTTTTGGCAAACTCCAGCCTGGCTTATGTCTCTGGGTAAGAAGTGGGGTCTTCCTGGGTCTCCTACCATACAGTCCCTTCTCATTCAGACGCTGACGGATAGTACGGGGTGACACTGTTGTACCCTCGGACTGCAGGGCAGCTTGAACTTGTTTGGATGTTGGTCGAGGTTCTTTATCCGCCATCCGCACAATCTTGCGGTGAAATCTCTCGTCAATGTTTCTTCTCCGTCCACATCTAGGGAGGTTAGCCACAGTGCCATGGGCTTTACACTTCTTGATGACACTGCACGGTAGACACAGGAACATTCAGGTCTTTGGAGATGGACTTGTAGCCTTGAGATTGCTCATGCTTCCTCACAATTTTGCTGCTCAAGTCCTCAGACAGTTCTTTGGTCTTCTTTCTTTTCTCCATGCTCAATGTGGTCACACAAGGACACAGGACAGAGGTGGAGTCAACTTTAATCCATTTCAACTGGCTGCAAGTGTGATTTAGTTATTGCCACCACCTGTTAGGTGCCTCAGGTAAGTAACAGGTGCTGTTAATTACACAAATTAGAGAAGCATCACATGATTTTTCAAAGAGCGCCAATATTTTTGTTCACCCCCTTTTTTATGTTTGCTGTGGAATTATATCCAATTTGGCTTTTTGACAATTCTTTTTGTGGTTTTCCATTGAAGACAAACTAAATGAAGATAATAATACCAAAGAATTTGTGACTGCAATCATTTTATGGAAGAACACGAGTATTATCTGACAGAACTGCAGGGGTGCCAATACTTTTGGCCAACACTCTATCTATCTATCTATCTATCTATCTAATATCTATCTATCCATCCCATTAGCTGACCCGTGACACTACCTAGACCAAAACCACGTTCTAGGTTCAAACAGCAATATTACTAGATTTATGTCTGATATCTTATACTTTTAGCCCTACTTTAGTCTTTACTTGACATCTTGGGTATCAATGAATTAAGCCTGGTATTTCTGGTAATTTTTGTGGGGACGCACATGCCTTTGTGCAGTATTTATGACTTATTTGATTATACCTGGTGCTGTAACATATTGTTTGCTATCTCTCTGCATATTCTCCTGAGATTGTGATGTTCTTTCGCTTGGTCCTGGGCTTATTGCAGGGCGGTGGAGTCGGAGTCTGAAGTCGGTCTTTACTGCTTCTGCCTGACTCTGACTGTCACCGTTTTCGAGTCGTAGTCGTAGTCAGGCTGTGGAGAATAGAGGAGTTGGTGTTTTGGTTTACTGACTCCACAGCCCTGGATTATTGAGGGTGTTTTCTTGTTTGTGCGGTGAGATCTATGCCCACTGGTGTTTTATATGTGTCGTTCAGGATGTGATATACGTGTTTTGATTTACTAATAATATATTTTATTTTTTATTTTATTTTTATTTATTTTTTTACTTTGTGCGTTTGGTTGGCCAGCTTTGCGAGAAAAAACTGTTTTTTTCAGTTGTGTTCACTATTGTGGATTTCAAGAATTTTCATAGTATTTTTTGTTAATATTTTTATATGTAACATTTAAAATGTATTTTTTGTGCGTTTTTTTTTAAGTCCTGTAGAGGCAACTATGGGGGAAAAAAGGCAGGAAAAACGCCGAACCCAGAGTCGGTGGCATAGAAATAGAAAAACATGAAAAATACCACAATAAACATCAAAATCAAAAAATTTTCAGTAGAATTCTAATGACATTTGGATGCAACATTTTTAGCCTTGAAATGTGTTTGGACATATTTTATTACTAGCTGGTACCCGCGACTTTGTCTGCGGTGATTGTAGCAGTGGGTATATACAGGCGCGGGTAAGGTTTTCGTACTGTGTATAAGGGATGGGATATGAAATGTAACTTTGTATCTTGTTTTTGCTGTAATTCTGAGAATACGTGAGACTTTTGTGTTGAATGTAATTTGTATTTCAGCTGCTATACGGTGTTGGTATGAACTGCACATAGTGTCTTTGGGACAGAGGGATTTGAAGTTAATAGACCTCGATATACGACATTGTATGCTTTGTTATTTTCTGCCAGTAGTGTATTTTTTTGTTTGTAAAAGTCGCCATATTCTGACAGCAGTCACTTTTATATTTGTCTGTGTCGGGGGATGTGTTTTTTTGCGGGGCCGGGTGTAGTTTTTAGTTGTTGCATTTTCGGGAAATGCTATTGGTTTGATCACTTTTGATTGATATTTGTATGATAATGAAAATAGTGAAAAAACGGCGGTTTTGGACTTTTCAGTATGTTTGCTGCTACGGCGTTAAGCGTCCAGGCAAAATATTTCTATAGCTTTGTAGAGCGGGCGATTTCGGACACGGGGATACCTAACATGTATGTGTTTCACAGTATTTAACTACTTTTATATGTGTTCTAGGGAAAGGGGGGTGATTTGAATTTGTAATACTTTTTATTTTTTATTTATTTTTTTGTTTTGTTTTTGCATTTATTAGACCGCCTAGGGGTATTGACATGGGTGGGCGGTGTCGCGGATTGTCAGAGTGTTGGGGGTCGGCAAACATGGCTGCTCCGGAGCGTTGAAGAGAACCTCCTGGAGTATCGTTAAGGTGAGGGGCAAAGTGGTAAAGTATATGTATATGAGATTGTGTGGGGTTAGAGGCGAGGCTGTAGAGGGTAATATGAATTTTGGGGCTTGCTATGGTCCAAAGTGTGTGAGATTGCAGAGATGGTGGTGTGAGTTTGGGTTTTGTGGGGGTCCTGGCACAAACGTATGTGCGCTATTGTGACGAAAAGTAGCCTATTGCGCAATCGGGTGTATTATCTATGTTTGTGGAAACTTTCTGCCAAATTGGTCGAGCGGGTTTTGCGTGATTGAGGAACAAACATCCAAACACACAAACCCACAAACTCACAAACTTTCTAATATTAATAGGATGGTGAAAACTGTGCAGCTACTGGTGATATGATTTTTTTATTATTATTTTTTTTTTATTTTATCTTATTTTTTTTTATTCATTATTGTTTTTATTATTTTTAGTTATTATTATTATTATTATTATTATTATTATTATTATTATTATTATTATTTTCTACATTTTCTACATTATTGTTATTTTTGCGCCATCAAGTGAACTTTGAATTCTGTTTTTTGTTTTATTTTTTGAATAGTGATCATTAACATAGTGGTGTCCTACTCCTATGCTACAACTCCCATCATCCTCTGATAGCCATGTGACATGATGGGATTTGTAGTATTGCACTTGTCAACAATTGGAGGGCTGCTCTGGGATGTCTTGGGTCTTCTCGCGGTCATAACCTTTGTTTGCATGCATCCATACATGTGTCCTATTAATCCCATAAGATGGCATTTTCAATTTTCATATCTGACCCCATGCCTTCCAAACCCCATAACTTTATTTATTATTCCTTTCACAAACGAGGGCTCAATTCATTTTTATTCTGTACAATGTACCGTATATACTTGAGTATAATCCGAATTTTGCAGCACAGTTTTTGTGCTGAAAAAGCCCCCTTGGCTTATACTTGAGTCAGGCAAAAAAAAATAATTATTTTTTCTTGTGGGGGGGTGTCTATGACCAGACACAATATCAATATCAATGTATAGAATCTCCCGTAAAATAGTGGGGAAAAAGTTGTAAATCCCTCCTTTCCCTAGAATACATATAAAAGTAGAAAATGACTGTGACACACAAACACATTAGGTCTCCCTGTGTCTACTGAATATAGGGGATCTGCAGTGCTCCTGCTCCGTCAGGAAGGGGTTAATAGGAGCACTGCAGATCCCCTATATTCAGCCAGGCTGGATTCCAAGTGGGGGAAAAAAATCATTCCTCAAACTCAGGGAAGGGGCAGACAGACAACCAAAACACCCCCTTCCCTCCCCAGCACCTACTGCACCCAAAAACCATTTTAATTTTTGGAATTTTCCAGCAGCTGCTGCATTCCCCCTCTCCCCCCTAGGCTTATACTCGAGTCAATAAGTTTTCCCAGTTTTTTGTGGTAAAATTAGGGGCCTCGGCTTATATTCGGGCCGGCTTATACTCGAGTATATACGGTATATATTAATGTTATCTATTAGTGGAGAACATAGGTATAAGTCGTACAATCTGTCTTTACTTTATTAACAAACTTATCCTATAAGGTTAGAAATACACATCTTTCTCAGTTGATGGGGTCCTCGCAGCTCTTTCAAACTTTAAAGCCCACTTACCTTTACATCTAATTGGGTTCGGTCCATTGGCTTTCTTTTTCATATGTCCGCGGTTCATCTCATAGCGTTGAGCCAGTCGATGTAAGACTTGAAAGTTGATAGGCTAGGAGACATCACGTGATGACTGGGAGGGGCTGAAAGAGGCCCGTTGAGTTGTATAGCACTAATCCCAAGTGAATGAGAGTGGGAGTGGATAAAGATTGGTTAATATAACTAGAAGCCCATTGGTCAAGTGGGTTCACATGACCTCAAGGGAGGAGTCCAGGGTGGCCCATTCATAAATTCATATGTATAGGATTAGCTCCACGGTTTAAGTTTACAAAGTAAGTCTATTCTCCTTATGGTAACTCGACAATAGATTTAATTGATATGGATAAGGGTATCCCTCACATTTAACACCTATATTCTCTCTTTTTACGAGTTCACCATTTACCGCATATACTCGAGTATAAGCCGACTTTTTCAGCACATTTTTTATGCTCTCCTCGGCTTATACACGAGTCAGGGTCCACGGAGCACAGAAAACTGGAAGGACCTGGAAGGGGCCTGGGAGCCTTCAGCACCTTAGTTAAATACCTGACATCTGCCATACTATTTCGGAGGATGTCGAGAAGGGGCTAGGAGGGACTTTATGGAGTGTATTGCAGCGTATTGTATGGGTAATCGGACCTCCTAGGGTACAGTCTTCCTGGGGGGGGGGGATGAAGACAAACGTTAAATAGAAATAATGTTTTGAAAAGAATTAAAAAAAAAAAAAAACATGCAAAAATTATAAAAATTCAATTCACCTCCCCTGTATTCAGAAACCCAGCAGACCGCCTCCAGCCATGAGTGCCGGTAAGCATTTTGTGCTCTCCGCGCCAAAACCATTTTTGAACACCATCAGCATTAATTTGCGCAGATACTTAATAAGGTTTGCCATTCATGACCCATCACCAGTAGAATGGTTTGTACTGGGAGTTTTAGACAGGTGTGGGAAAACTGCTGCAAAATGAGAATGTTTTCAGAAATAGAAGGGTTAATAGTTTATTTTTGTCACTTCACAAAATGAAATGACTCCCATCAATATTTGGCGTGACCTTTGCCCTTTGGAGGAGGAGTCCTGGAAGTGATGATCAGGGACATCAGATATAGCCTTGATCTCCTCATCATCCAGTCTGTCTGGGATGACGTGACGAAACAGACGGATTGGAGCAAGCGTGCATCCACGGAAGATCTGTGCTTAGCGCTTCAAGATGGCGGCGGGAACAACCTCCCTGCTCGGATCTGCCAAAACTGTCTACAAGTACCAAGAAGAACTGATGGAAGGCCCCCTCCCCTATCCATTACTACTACTACTGGTCATACTTGGAGTTCTGCCAGGAGTAACTGTAAAATAGCAAACAAATAGCTGATAAAGGTGCAATTGAACATAATGTTGGAGAACCAGGAACACTGGACTGCAAATACAGGGCATAATGCAGCTAAACAGATCACTGACACAGAAAAACAAATCTTCTATCTCAAGAAAGCTGCTCGCTGTCTGTGAATAATATCAAGTATGTAATAACACAAGCAGCTGGAAGTAGATACAATCACAGAAATAGATTTTTCTTACGTTGTAAGCGGTGAGATGTGCACTGAGAAATGTTATTTGCAGATGTGAGGAGAATCAGCCTCTCCCCTCTGGTTACTAACCATTTAATCTAAGTCCATAGAGTCTGCTAGCCAAACCTTTGACTCTGACTCCATCTATTTCCATAAATGGCTTCTATAAAAGAAAATGAATATATTTTACTATTTTTATGTTGAAACCAGAGTCCGACTCTTGATACAACTCTCGCCGCTGCTTCAGATTTACTTCTATAGTTGACACTTGTAAATTTTATTTGACATTAAAGGAACATTTACATTTCAAATATTTTATTTTTGTATACAGTACTTCCTTTGTTGTAAAATGCGGTATGCCTTCTGTCTAAAATAAACTATACATACCATCTCCAACCCCCCCCCCCCCCATACTGGTTCCGGAAGTTCCCACTGTTCACCACCCTACATGGCCTTGTTCTGGAACATTAAGATAGAGAGAGAGGACAATGTGGTGCCAAATTGCAGCCCCATGTGAAGTGCTAATATGGTATGTATCCTCTCCAGTCCCTAAAAAAAACTGCACCTACTCCTGCAAAAACAAGGTCTTCAAATTTTCCATGGACCTCACAATGGGTTTTCCAGTTTTATGCAGTTGAACCCTAAGAGTAGGTTCACACGGCATCATCCCACTCCTGATTAGGCCTGAATGAATGGGCCTAACCAAGAGAGAGTGTCGAGCCACGGACGCTGCGGCTGATTCCGCGGGAAGATAGGGTATGTCTCTTTTTTTTCCTGCTAGCTGAAAAAAAAATCGCTTCCCCTTCCCAAAAGGTCTACTATGACCTTATAGGGTAAAGTGCATAGTTTAGAAAAAAATAAATAAATATTACAATATATATACCCCCTTACTTATACTACCCCCCCCTTCACACCCCATCACTACTAGGCCCGCCCCATCACTACTACCCCCCCTTCACGCCCCATCACTACTAGGCCCGCCCCATCACTACTACCCCCCCTTCACGCCCCATCACTACTAGGCCTGCCCCATCACTACTACCCCCCCTTCACACCCCATCACTACTAGGCCCGCCCCATCACTACTACCCCCCCTTCACGCCCCATCACTACTAGGCCCGCCCCATCACTACTACCCCCTTCACGCCCCATCACTACTAGGCCTGCCCCATCACTACTACCCCCCCTTCACGCCCCATCACTGCTAGGCCCGCCCCATCACTACTACCCCCCGCTTCATGCCCCATCACTACTACCCCCCCTTCATGCCCCATCACTACTACCCCCCCTTCATGCCCCATCACTACTAGGCCCCCGCCACAGATTCTAGCCCTACCACCAGTGACACATCATGATATATATATATAACAGAGTTGGGACTCTGTTTTAAGTTCAAGAAGTTGTCCAAAATCTTACAGGTCATCAGTATCAGATATCGGGTGTAGGACCGATACCGATCAGCTTATGCAGTAGCCATATACTAGATATATGGCTGGAAGCAACCTTGCTCCTATTCAATTGAATGGTTTTGTTTACCTGTTCCAGGCGCCACCACTGCAGCATATAGAGATTGGTACACAGTATACAGCTTCTAGTCATATACCTAGTATACGGCTGATGCAACTGTATCAGCTGGAACCCGAACCAATCTGATACTGATCACCAGGTCGTCGGTATCAAATAGCTTCAGATCTTGGAAAACCCCTTTAATGGGGTACAATAAGATTAAAATAGCTAGTAGTCAGGGCTACACAGTGGCTCAGTGGTTAGCATTGCAGCGCTGGAGTCCTGGGTTTGAATCCCGCCAGGAACAACATCTACAAGGAGTTTGTATTTTCTCCCCGTGTTTGTGTGAATTTCCTCCCATACTGCAAAGACATACTGATAGGAAAAAAAATGTACATTGTGATCGCTATATGGGAATCACAACCTACATACAAAAAAAATAGCTATTAGTCCATGGAGAACACTAACACCAATAATAATGATATCGCTAACAGCTTAAGACACCTCTGCGTATATTCTCATGTTATAACAGAAATATAAATTATAATTTACAGAAAAAAAATCTAAACACACGAATAGGCCATAAGTATATAATGTACCTTATCCAAAAAATTCAGAGAGTGCAGAGAGTGGCGAATGTCTGTCCCTGCTGCTTTATGCCCTTCATATTATTATACCGCCTTTGTAGTCACACAAGGAAATATACATTTTAACATGAAAAAAAAAAAAAAATCCCTAAAAAAATCCCTTAAACGTAAGAAAACCCCAGACTTTGTGGGTTCTGTTGTTAAATGTAAAAGTGGAATTACACCCCATAAATGTGAAATATCTTCAGATGGTCGAGCGTACGGAGCACAACACCCAACAATTAGGCGGTTTTTGGCTTGTCTACGCTCACAGTGGAAAACCCCTTATACACGAAGCTACTTCCTATATAGACGAGCTCGGAGCTGTAGACATGAGTTATGTAAGAAGAATATCGTGTCTGACCACATGACGACCGGCAATGCAGGAGCTCGAAATATAGGAACTCCCAATATAGATCCTTACCTAAACCTACAAGGCTTTGTCCAGCTTACTAGACACCTTCTTTATTCCAGTTTTCGTCTACCGTTGCTGTATTTGTGTACACACGGGGTATTTTGGTCAGGATTTTGAGGCCGTGCTCACCTGAAATCAATGGGAGATGGTCAGGTCTTTTTTTTCCAGGAGCTATTTGTACCGGCTCCCGGAAAAAAGAACGGACATGCTCATTCTTCAGGCGGAGTTGCTTCGCGAATCGGTCTGTAGACACTCCCTCCTCCGGACTAGGCCCATTCATTGCATCGGCATTCAGTCGCGGCTACCCGTTTTTTGGTCCGGAACCTGAGGCGACTTCCGCCTCAGGCTCTGGATCAAAAAACCCCCTGTGACATCTGTTTTTTGCTTCTTGCTTACTAGAGATGAGCGAGTAGTACTCGATCAAGTAGGTATTCAATCGAATACTACCGTATTCAAAATACTCATACTCGATCGAGAACCAGCATTGATTGGCAGAATGCTATACAGTCGGCCAATCAACGCTGGTTCTTCTCCTACCTTTAGAAGTCTTCTCCTGCAGCTTCCCTGCGGCATCTTCCAGCTCTTCATTCACTCTGCCAGGCATCGGGCCTGGGCAGAGCCGACTGTGCATGCCCGCTTGTAGTACGGGCATGTGCAGTCGTCTCTGCCCAGGCCCAATGCCTGGCAGAGTGAATGAAGAGCTGGAAGACGCCACAGGGACCCTGCGCCGGGAGAAGACTTCTCGGAGGATCCAGCCCAACCCTCACTCGTGGACTTGGTAAGTATAATTTGATCGAACGTTGCCTACCCCTGAAACGAGCATTTATCCCCCATAGACTATAATAGGGTTCGATATTCGATTCGAGTAGTCAAATATTGAGGAGCCACTCGAAAGGAATAACGAACCTCGAACATTTTACTGTTCGCTCATCTCTATTGCGTACCCCCAAAATATGTGTTAGTAAGAAGGTGGGGCCAGATGCAAGATAATATGACTGCAGGAACAGACTACACAGATTGTAGTCTGTTACCTTCGAGACACATAGATGTGCATAGGAACTGCAGCCCCACCTAACGATAGGTTTTAATTATGATGATTTTTTTTGCTTTTGCTTTTTTTTATCTCTTGAGATGCACTGGGACAAACTCACAAAAATGGTTGTGAAGTTGGGGCACCCTCTAAACTATCACCGTAGAAAAACTTTGGCTATACTGTACAATGCCAACTCGCCAGAAACATTCTAGACATGTCATTTTTTTCATCTTGTTTTTGTTAGACTGAAACTTTTTGAATCTTTTTTCTTGATGGGCACCTGAGTCCTGTGATCCCCAGTCCAGAGCTTGCCCTCCTGTAGAGACAGCATGTCACCCCTCTCCTGTGTAGGACTACAGGATTGTATCATTGACTATAAATCTCTCCTGTCAGCTCTTAGACCCCCCCCTTGTTATGCTCCCACCCCACCACTGCATGACCCAAGATATAATTTCTGCCCTAAGTAAGGTAGCAAGACTGTAGGGACATAATGAGAAAGAGGATACGATTAGCTGCAGTGGTATAAAACTCTCCTGACTCACACTGCAAGTCTATGCTATCTGTGTGTACTGTGTGCAGACTCTTCAGTGTAGTCCTATGAGCTGCACCTTTACACTGTTCCTCCTGCTTGTAAGAGCTGACTGGGAGAAACCTCTAACAAGCAGGAGGCAGGGGAGACCGTGTGAGTTAGGGGACAGAAGTTCTAGGTTACTGATCTATTACTTGCCGCATTAGGAATCATAAGAGAGAAAGTGCAGTTTGATGAGATTTCAGAGTTCTGTCTCTGCAAAGTCAGCGGCGTCATGGGAAATGTTGGCTTCATTAGGGGAACTGTGTCAGAGGGGAAGTAGGAAGCAAGACTGTAGCCATCCCATATTAGCAAATCAACTTAGGGTGAGTTCACACGGAGTAAAGTGCCGCGTGATGTGGCACGTATACAGCCGTGATTTTGCGGCCGCAAAATAACGCCGCGTCTATGATCCTCACTCCCATTGAAATGAATGGGAGCTTTTGCGGAGCGCAATCTGCCGACACGTGTATACGTGCCAGATTGAGCTCCACTTTCCTCCGTGTGAACTCACCCTTAAACAGAAGGCACTTAGGCTCATTCAGCTTAAAGGGATCCTATCACTCACACACAATTTTTTCTAGGTACCATGTCGGAATACCCTTAAGAAAGGCTATTCTTCTTCTACCTTTCGTCGTCTTCTCCGTGCTGCCGTTCGCCTACAATCCCGTCTTTTCTCGGTATGCAAATTAGCTCTCTTGCAGCACTGGGGGTGGGCCCCAGCACTCAAACAGCACTGGGGGCGTCCCCAATGCTGCGAGAAAACTCTCTCCAGCGCCGCCTCCATCTTTGTCAGCAGCGTCATCTTCATCCTCTTCTTCCGGCGGTGGCTTGTAACTTCTAGGCCTCGGGCCTTGGGCAGAGCAGAGTGCGCATGCCCACAGGCCACGAGAAAATGGCTGCTTACAACACTGTATAATACTGTGTACGTCAATTGAGAGGTCAGTAGATCACGATCTACTTTTCTGTTCACATGTTCCGTGCTGACACCGCGCAGAGAGCACACGGACCCCATTATAGTCTATGCCAGTGTACTTGCCAGTGTGTTCGGTAGTCCATTCGTGGGGGTCCCCGTGCGGACTCCCCAAACAGATTACCAAACGCAGATGTGAACGAGGGGTTAAATCTAAGGACCCAGTTTGCAGAAATGCAGCTGGCTGTGGAAATGCAGCAAAGAAAATCGCAAATGTTTTCTTCATAAATTTAATAGGGGAAGAAAAAAATACAGCAAAAACGCAATGAATTTTAGCTGCGTTTTGCTATGTGGGGCCAAGGCTATCGACTATCCAGTGTACAAGAACATAATTGAGTTTATTTCCCAATTCCACACTACAAATAATTTTTGTACAGTTTCCCAGTTTATTGTATAAGACATTAAAAGGTGCCATTGGAAAATACAACTTGTCCCACAAAAAAAAAAAACAAGCCCTTATACAGCTATGTGTACAAAAAAAAAAAAGTTTTATGGCGTTTGGAAGATGTAGAGGAAAAAAAAAAAGGTTGGAAAGGGTTAAGCTCTGGTACAACATCCACTTTCATATCGAATTCTATATTTTTCAGTGATAGCGGGAAGCCAGGTAATCGTAACTTTTTAGAAGTTCCAGCCTCACCTTGTCACACAATCTCACCCCTACACACTGCTCAGTCTTAGTCACCCAGAAATCATTGTTCAGCAATGACTATGCTCATGCCACCATACAAGGACCTGTGTGCGGTAACATAACCACATACTGTAGTGTAGGACACCTCATCGGGGCAGGTGAATGTTTGAGGTTAAAGGTGTAAGTACTAGATTGGTGTGTGCAAACGGTGTATGGCCAGAACCTGCAAATCCCCCGTAAATGTCAGTAAAGTCAAATTTGTACCTATTTGTTTAAAGGGATCCTATCATTGGATACCCTTTTTTTCTGCTTAACACGTAGGAATAGCCTTAAGAAAGGCTATTCTTCTCCTACCTTTAGATGTCTTCTCCGCGCCGCCGTTCGGTAGAAATCCAGTTTTCTTCGGTATGCAAATGAGTTATCTCGCAGCACTGGGGTCAGTCCCCAGTGCTCAAACAGCACTGGGGCGTCCCCAATGCTGCGAGAGAACTCTCCAGCGCCGCCTCCATCTTCTTCTGGAACGGCCTTTCCCGGTGTCTTCTTCCGTCCTGGGTTTCAATCTTCTAGGCCTCGGGCAGAGCCGACTGCGCGTGCCCGGGCAACAAGAAAATGGCTGCTTACTGAGTAAATATATGTGTAGCCTTAGGGCATGTTCCCACCACAGAAAGTAGAGGCAGGAAAATCTAAAGAGGTTTTGAAGGGAAACCAACATCTGAAATCTACACTGGCATGCTGTGGATTATTCCATGAATTTCACTGCAGATACAGACAGGCTCCGAAAGACTAGATAGATCAATAGGGAAGAGGTATGAGAGATAGATATGAGAATGATAGGTATGATATATAGGAGAGAGATAGGTATGAGATATGAGAGTGAGAGATAGGTATGAGATGTTAGAGAGAGAGAGATGAGAGAGATGGGTGTGAGATATAGATAGATACATACACACGTGGACAAAATTGTCGTTAATGAAAGAAAACCCCACAATGGTCACAGAAATAACTGGAATCTGACAAAAGTAATAAATAAAAAATTCTATGAAATTCTATGAAAATGAACAAATGAAAGTCAGACTTTGCTTTTCGCTTCAACAGAATAAAAAAAAAAATAAATAAACCTGATGACACGGCCTGGACAGAAATGACGGTTCCCATAACATACTATTTTGTTGCACAACCTTTTGAGACAATCGCGATCAGACGATTCCTGTAACTGTCAATGAGACGTCTGCCCCTCTCAGCAGGTATTTTGACCCCCTCCTCATGAGCAAACTGCTCCAGTTGTCTCAGGTGTGAAGGGGCCTTGTCCAGACGCCATGTTTCAGCTCCTTCCAAAGATGCTCAATAGGATTTAGGTGCGGGCTCATAGAAGCCACTTCAGAATAGTCCAATGGTTTCCTCTTAGCCATTGTGTGTTTTTGGTTATTATCGTGCTACATGACCCATGACCTGCGACTGAGACCAAGCTTTCTGACACTGGGCAGCACATTTCTCTCTAGAATCCCTTGATAGTCTTAAGATTTCATTGTACCCTGCACAGATTCAAGACCCCCTGTGCCAGATGCAGCAAAGCAGCCCCAGAACATAACAGAGCCCCCTCCATGTGTCACAGTAGGGACATAACAGAGCCTCCTCCATGTGTCACAGTAGGGATATAACAGAGCCTCCTCCATGTGTCACAGTAGGGACATAACAGAGCCCCCTCCATGTGTCACAGTAGGGACATAACAGAGCCTCCTCCATGTGTCACAGTAGGGATATAACAGAGCCCCCTCCATGTGTCACAGTAGGGACATAACAGAGCCCCCTCCATGTGTCACAGTAGGGACATAACAGAGCCTCCTCCATGTGTCACAGTAGGGATATAACAGAGCCCCCTCCATGTGTCACAGTAGGGACATAACAGAGCCCCCTCCATGTGTCACAGTAGGGACATAACAGAGCCTCCTCCATGTGTCACAGTAGGGATATAACAGAGCCCCCTCCATGTGTCACAGTAGGGACATAACAGAGCCTCCTCCATGTGTCACAGTAGGGACATAACAGAGCCTCCTCCATGTGTCACAGTAGGGACATAACAGAGCCCCCTCCATGTGTCACAGTAGGGACATAACAGAGCCTCCTCCATATGTCACAGTAGGGATATAACAGAGCCCCCTCCATGTGTCACAGTAGGGACATAACAGAGCCCCCTCCATGTGTCACAGTAGGGACATAACAGAGCCTCCTCCATGTGTCACAGTAGGGACATAACAGAGCCCCCTCCATGTGTCACAGTAGGGACATAACAGAGCCTCCTCCATGTGTCACAGTAGGCACATAACAGAGCCCCCTCCATGTGTCACAGTAGGGACATAACAGAGCCCCCTCCATGTGTCACAGTAGGGACCGTGTTCTTTCAAGATAGACTTCATTGTTCTGTCTGTAAACATAGAGCTGATGTGCCTGGCCAAAAATTTTGTTTTTTCCTTAAATTTACAGGTAAATTGTGAAATATTTTTTGTACTATTTTTATTATTGATATTATTTTTGGAGTTTCCACGGCTTAAAGTAAATGGCGACTAAGGCGCCGCTCTCCTGGTCCTTGTTATGAAACCCGGGGATGGTTATTCATTAATCGGAGATAATTCCACTTTTCTCACTTTTCCACAGAAGCTTTTCCTTGACCTCTTATTAACTCTATTACTATTACAGATTAATGAATAACTCCACAATTGCCGCCTCATCGTTTGACACAAATTTTATTACCAGAACTTCTTACAGTGACAGTCAAAATACATATGGTCACAGCAAGTCAATACGCTCTACCACCATTGACCAATAGGAGGACCTGGTACGGTTTTGGTGGAAGTAACGTCCTATAAATTCATGTCTAGCTTACAAAGAAGTCTTCGAACATAACTCGGGATTTGCGCAAAGCAGGAGCTCTATTCCAGAGGGAATAAACACTCATCCGCAGACAGCGGTTTTGGGGGTTTTGCCCCTCCTCGGTGCAGGGTACTGGTTGGCTTGGAGGGAGGCCATTGATGTGGATACTATATCTTCATTCAGGAATCACCTTTTAAGGTGTAGGGAGACTTCATTTTCTATTGCCGTATTCGACCACTTTATAGCCACGACGGGCATCGACTATCCCTCGTGGCACTCCCCTGGACCTAATCAACTGGAAGTATCTTTGTCGAAATTGAGCAGGATGCTTATTTTTTCAGCGTCCTGCTGCGGTCTCTGCCTTTCATTGAAGACAATGGGTGGCCGTTTCTGGGTTGAGTGTGCCACAGATTCGTGGGCGGAATCCACCGCCAAAATCTGCGGCAAATTCCTCCATGTTAATGTACTCTTAAAGGCCTTGTAAAATAGCTGTCTGCAATTGGTCTTTTCCTTTTGGAATTTTTTGTTTTCACTCTTGTTCCAAGACTTCTTTGTAAGCTAGCTTCACACAAGTGTTCATCTTTCCATCGTTCGGGTCCACATAGGGACCTGAAATACTAAGCCCACCCTCTAAAAGGGATCCTGTCATTGGATACCCTTTTTTCTGACTAACACATAGGAATAGCCTTAAGAAAGGCTATTCTTCTCCTACCTTTAGAGGTCTTCTCCGCGCCGCCGTTCAGTAGAAATCCAAGTTTTCTTTGGTATGCAAATGAACTCTCGCAGCACTGGGGGCGTCCCTAATGTTGCGAGAGAACTCTCCAGTGCCGCCTCCATCTTCTTCTGGAACGCCCTCTCCCTGTGTCTTCTTCCGCTCTGGCTTTCAATCTTCTAGGCCTCGGGCAGAGCCGACTGCACATGCCCAGGCCACAAGAAAATGGCCGCTTATACCAGCTTATTGTGTAAGCGGCCACAAGAAAAGGGGCAATTGGCTCGACCCGAGGCCTAGAAGATGAAACCCAGGACGGAAGAAGACACAGGGAGAGGGTGTTCCAGAAGAAGATGAACGTGTCGCTGGAGAGTTCTCTCGCAGCATTGGGCCTGCCCCCAGTGCTGCGAGAGAACTCATTTGCATACCGAAGAAAACCGATATTTCTACCGAACGGCGGCGCGGAGAAGACATCTAAAGGTAGGAGAAGAATAGACTTTCTTAAGGCTATTCCTACGTGTTAGGGAGAAAAAAAGGGTATCCAGTGGTAGGATCCCTTTAAGTAAGGAACACTAGTACTCCATTTTGCAACCTCATACCATAGCCTGTGGGTTACGCTTCATGGTGATAACACTAAAGTTACAAAGTAGATATGAGATATTTAGGAACAAAGCAGATGTCTGATGTTCTATCTGTAATGGCCATCGGAGTCAGTGGACCCCAACCCTATTACGTGTGTAAAATGGTTACGATCGGATAATCCTGTAATGTAGCGCCTTAGAGCACTAGTATATATCTATCTATAAAGCCATTGTATATCTATATCTAGTTGCTTCCGGCTGCAGGTGACTTCAGAGGTTTTTATACTTCCTCCATGACAACTTTACAGCGATGCCACTAGTGACGGCGATAATCTGTTCATTCAGCGTCTCGTGAAGCCGAAATGTGAGGTCTCAGTCTAATGTTAGAAACCACAGGAAGACACTCTAGCTCTCGGGCTCTAGTCTGGTTTCTACCGCAGTATCTTCAGCTTTGCCATATAAAGTGTGGTTTCTCATCAGTTGTATGTCATTTCCTTACATGGGTAAATTTAAAGGGATTTTCCACCATGTAACATTGATGTCCTATTGGGGTCGGATTTCAGGGACTTCAACGGATCAACAGAACAAAGAGTCAGCAATGGTCCCTGCATGGCCAGATAGCGTGAGGTTCATGAGTCTGCAGATAAGGCCACTAAAGGATCGCCCATCAGTGTAACATCCCAGAACTCCATGGGGCTCAGGTCACACGTGGCAGAAGAGCTTTGTTTTTGTTGCAAATTTTGCTGGGTTTTTGTTGCAGATTTTGCTGGGTTTTTCTGTTGCAGATTGTGCTGGGTTTTTTTTTTGTTGCAGATTTTGCTGGGGGGTTTTGTTGCAGATTTTGCTGGGGGGGTTGTTGCAGATTTTGCTGGGGTTTTTTTGTTGCAGATTTTGCTGGGTTTTTCTGGTGTAGATTTTTCTGTGTTTTTGTTGCAGATTTTGTTGGTTTTTTTGTTGCAGATTTTACTAGGTTTTTGTTGCAGATTTTGCTGGGTTTTTTGGTGCAGATTTTGCTGGGTTTGTGTTGCAGATTTTGCTGGGTTTTTGTTGCAAATTTTGCTGGGTTTTTTGTTGCAGATTTTGCTGGGTTTTTGTTGCAAATTTTGTTGGGTTTTTGTTGCAGATTTTGTTGGGTTTTTTTGTTCCAAATGTTTCTGTGGTTTTTTATTGCAGATTTTGTTGGTTTTTTTTTTTGCTGCAGACTTTACTGGGTTTGTGTTGCAGATTTTGCTTTGTTTTTCAAAACCGGAATCAGAAGTAACTTCAAAAGGCATGGGAAGCCTAAAGGAAGAGCTTAAACTCTAGCAAAATCTGCAACAAAAAATGCAATATTTCTGTAACGTGTGTCCCTAGCCTTAGGCCCCATGGATATGATCAGCTATTCTGTCTGATGGGGCTTCCGATGCTCCATTCTGATATTCATAGAGCTGGTCCTATCCTGTTCCATGAAACCAGAAGGCAGATGGATGACACTTGGAAGTCATCCGAGAGCCGAGTGTGTGCCGCTAAAATATTGGACCCCTTAGGCCTGCACACTCAAGCCTTGGGCTACACGCACATGAATGGGTACACGTTCTTGCTCCTTTGTAGGACGGCACATAGATGATATCCATGGGCCTCTTCATCCCCATTCATTTTCATGAGTGTAAAACCAGATATAGGCTCTGCCCTGAGTTTTGCCCCAGACATAACTGCATACCAGGGCCATTGTTAATACACAGGCATGTGTATGGGGCCATAAGTATTAAAAACATGGCTGGCACTCTGCCAATGCACATGGTCGTGTGCATGAAGCCTTAAAAATGGCACCTAATACAACAGGGCCCCAAGGATCCAGCCAAAGATGACCCTATGTTACAGCTGATTTTGCACCCGATCACTTGCTACTAGGATCAATTTCTCACAAATAATCTGTTAGATCTCTTAGATGATGTGTGAATGAAGGGCGGACCTGTGGTTGACTACTCTGGTCAGCCCAGTGGATCCCGGACCAACACTGGCCACAATATTGAGGGTTACCCACCTTTCCCAGAACTAGATTTAATGTTCTTTTGGAATGGCCTATCCCTGCGTCTTCTTCCGTCCTGGCTTTCAATCTTCTAGTTCCTGGGCAGAGCCGATTGTGCATGCCTGGGCCACAAGAAAATGGCTGCTTACACCATCTTACTGTGTAAACGGCCATTTTCTTGTGGCCCGGGCATGTACAGTTGGCTCTGCCCGAGAACTAGAAGATTGAAAGCAAGAACGGAAGAAGACCTAGGGAGAGGCCGTTCCAGAAGAAGATGGAGGCATCGCTGGAGATTTCTGGGACGCCCCCAGTGCTGTTTGAGCGCTAGGGACCGCCCCCGGTGCTGTGAGAGTACAAATTTGGATACCGAAGAAAACCCGTATTTCTACTGAACAGCGGTGCGGAGAAGACATCTAATGGTAGAAGAAGAATAGTCTTTCTTAAGGCTATTCTGACGTGTTAGTTAGAAAATAAAGGGGTATCCAATGATAGGATCCCTTTAAAACTGTCTTATGACAACTCAAGGACTTGTATTTACTGTTGAGGTCTAGATTTTGGCAGGAAGTGCCCACTTGTGATCACAGGCACGCCTCCTGGATGTTCACCTCTGTGGTCAGAAACAATGACTGACCGAGAGCCATCCCTCTTGTTCCTGTAGACGTCAGACATTGTCATTATACAAAACAGAAGTGATAGTGAAACAGGGAATGGAACGGGTCAGGTTTAACCATTGAATGGCCTTTTTCTTATAAATATTCTGTATTTTAATTTTAGGAAAGTAGAACAGAGAGGTCACATACAGAACGTTCCTTGTGATATACATTGTACCTTGAGGTCTTACTCCTAAATATAGTATACACCCTGTGTAAATGGATAGCAAAAACATCATGTTAGGCTTCAGGCCCCACATTGCAGATTTTACTGTGGTTTTTTGATTCAAAGTCGGGAGTGGATCGAGCAGAAGGGAGAAGTATAAGAACTTCCTATAGATTTCCCATTCCTTTTGTAGCCATTCTTGGATTTGGCTCAAAAAACTGCAACAATATCTGCAACCAAAAAAGCTGCGTTGTCGTAACGTGGGGCCTCGGCCTATGTAGAAGAAAGACTAATAATAAAGGCCGGTGCAGCATTTACCGGTGGCCCCTCCTGATGTAATAACGTCTGAGATTAACCAGTCTGAGTATAGATCAAGTAAGAGACGATTTATAGGCATAGAATTGTATGTAACATTTTGCGGTGATTTCACTTTTGCTGTCTATTTTGTGGAAGGATCTCCCTAAATTTACATAATTCACAGTGTTGATCATTTTTAGATGTTTGTCTGTTTATCTGTCATTCTATCATTTAATATTTCATATATATTATATTATATTTGTTCAGGTAATGTCTATCTACAATTGTAAGAGTTCAATGTATCTAGTCTATCATCTATGTATCTATTGTTCTCTAATATATCTCTCTAATCTAAATACATGTAAGAACAAGAGCTGTTCTTCAAGAATATGAATATATATATATATATATATATATATATATATATATATATGCGTGAGGGGAGATATATAATTTATGTTACAAGTATAATCTATCTTTATATTTATCTCTCTCGTATCCATCGATCTATCTCACGTCTAAATATACAAATGTATCTCTTTAAGACTTGATCTTTCTCCTATAACTATATCAGTCTGTATCCTATCTACACATCATGTTATCTCATACTTATCAAGATTTACAGTTTTTAAGCTATTTTTTTTAGATCCATCTATTTCTATATGGTATCCCCTATCTCATGAGCTATCCATCTGTCTCTATTGGATAGGAGGACATACAGTAACTCTAGATAATACACATTATAACCAATCTAAGATTTTAAGATTTCTAATGAAGTTTCCTTAGTTTTATTCTTACTTGGTATTATTTTCGGTGCTTCTTGTTTGTGCCGAGTGTATTTTTACAACCGTATTTGTACAGCGTATTACTTTATCTCTGGTCTTATACGTGATGTGAGAGAACTAGAACTGATGTGTAAGGAACAATAGAAAAGCAAGAGATGTGTCAGTATGGAAGTAACAGATCAGCTGAAAACAGGAAATAAAAAAACAGGAATTGAAAAGAAACTTCATATTTATTTCCAAATTGTAATCTTGTTACGGTTATTGAATTAGTTAGTTGAATTGTCTATCCATTGTCATATCTGTCTGGCTATCTATCTATCTATCTATCTATCTATCTATCTATCTATCTCCTATCTATCTATCTATCTATCTATCTATCTCCTATCTATCTATCTCCTATCTGTCTATCTATCTATCTATCTATCTATCTATCTATCTATCATCTATCTATCATCTATCTATCTATCTATCTATCTATCTATCTATCTATCTCCTATCTATCTATCTATCTATCTTCTATCTATCTATCTATCTATCTATCTATCTATCTATCTATCTATCTATCTCCTATCTATCTATCTATCTATCTATCTATCTATCTATCTATCTATATTCTATCTATCTATCTATCTATCTATCTATCTCCTATCTATCTATCTATCTATCTATCTATCTCCTATCTATCTATCTATCTATCTCCTATCTATCTATCTATCTATCTATCTATCTATCTATCTATCTATCTATCTATCTATCTATCTATCTATCTCCCTATCTATCTCCCTATCTATCTATCTATCTATCTATCTATCTATCTATCTATCTATCTATCTACCTTTCTAAAAATATTTACAGGTCATCCGTCCAAGAATAGAAAAAAGAAAGCACTTTATTAGCCCAGGGTGTGACATTTCAGTCATGACAGGATGTTTTTCAGACTTGGACGTCGCACCTTGTGTTAATAATGTCTTTTATTTCTTCTCTTCTGACCTGTCCATTGTTTACTTTACAATTTCTGTCCAAATGACTGAGCTGAGGTCCTGCAGCCATTGCTGGAGTCATTGATGATAGTAAATCCGCCATGTAACCTCTCCCCGTTATTATGGCGATGTCTTCGTCTTTCTTTCCCATAACTGCACCTCCATACTCATCGCTTCTCTGTATTTTCTATCACTTACAGAATCAAACAAACCTTCACTTGGGAGATTTTCCGGAGTTTTCCATTTTAGCAGCAGATCAGACGCCGAGGTTCATGCAGGTATCTCCATTTATGGCGTCTTGAAACATTGTCTTTTTTGCTCATCTTATAGTATTTAGAATTTAAAGGTTATTTGTTGTGTGACAAGCTGAGGAAAGAAAAAAATAACCCTTTAAAAATGGAATTAAAAGGTATTTTATAGCGTAATGATTATCTCCGCAGTAACACGCTCATAAATTCCAATTCTCTCTCGGTTATTAATTAACTTCTTCCTATTGGCATCTGGGAGTTATTTATTAATCTAATATGGGGCTCATAGTGTGCAGAAAATACATATTTATAGGTCTGTATGTCAGAGATTCCTGTGGGACAGATGACTGATTTTATTTATTTTATTTTATTTATTATCATTTCTGGTTATAATCCCCCTTATCGCCTCTCTACAGCCACGATCCCCCAAAGTGAACCAGAGTTGTGGGCCAGATTCTTATTAGATTATCATACCTCCTTCTTAGTCCTGTATACCTGGACCATAGTTGTCAGTAGTCCCGGGAAGGGACCATAAAATGGTGGTGTTCTGGTTAATGGGATCCCCTCTTTTTCTGAATAACACGTAGGAATAGCCTTAATAAAGTCTATTCTTCTCCTACCTTTAGATGTCTTCTCTGCGCCGCCGTTCGGTAGAAATCCGTTTTCTTTGTTATGCAAATGAGTTCTCTCACAGCTCCCTAGCGCTCAAACAGCACTGGGGGCGTCCCCAATGCTGCGAGAGAAATCTCCAGCGCCACCTCCATCTTCTTCTGGATCGTCCTCTCCCTGTGTCTTCTTCTGTTCTGGGTTTCAGTCTTCTAGGCCTCGGGCAGAGTTGACTGCCCATGCCTGGGCCACAAGAAAATGGCCACTTACACCAGCTTACTGTGTAAGCAACCACAAGAAAATGGCCGCTTACACCAGCTTACTGTATAAGTAGCCAATTTCTTGTGGCCCGGGCATGCGCAGTCGGCTCTGCCCGAGGCCTAGAAGATTGAAACCCATGACAGAAGAAGACACACAGAGAGGCCGTTCCTGAAGAAGATGGAGGCGGCGCTGGAGAGTTCTTACGCAGCATTGGGGACGCCCCCAGTGCTGTTTCAGCACTAGGGACCACCCCCGGTGCTGTGAGAGAACTCATTTGCATAATGAAGAAAACCGGGATTTCTCCCGAATGGCGGCGCGGAGAAGACTTCTAAAGGTAGGCGAAGAATAAGAAGAATAGGCCTTTCTTAAGGCTATTCTTATGTGTTAGGGGGGAAAAAAGGGGATCCAATGATAGGATCCCTTTAAGTTAACCCCTAAAGTGAGTGGTTTGTGGGCATCCTTAAGTAGGAACGAGTTGTTTCTAAGCTGAGAATAAAATATCCCAGTATTTTGTGTCAACTGTCCACTCGCGGAAAAAGGAACCCATTGAAGTCAATGGGAGGCTTTTTTTTCCACGTGGATTTTCAGCACCAAAATCCTCACCAAAATACTCCGTGTGAATAGACCCTTATGCTTTCTGTTTCAGTTTTGCTTGTCTGTTTTTGTCAGATGGTGCCTTGCTGGTCTTTAATGAAAGTAATTGTGTAAAGTACTATGCAGTCAGCGCCCCCTATTGGTGACTGTAGTCGGTCACAATTCCTTCCTTTTAAGGGATTTCCAAGATTTGTTATTGGTGGCCTATGCCTAAAGAGATTCTTCTGGTAGGGACACTTATCGGCTATCCACTGGGCAGGATAAGGGTAAGTGTGCGATTGCTGAGGGGAGGGGGCCATTGCTGAGTCCTCCAGTGATCAGGAGGTTGGGGAACCGAAATCTCTCTAAGGCCTCCTTTCGAATGGATTACCAGTGCACTTGCATGACCAGCACTCCTCTCACTTCTATAGGGCTGCGGGTGGTGTTGGAGATGGGCTTGGGTCTCATCTATCAAAAAGTCATTGTCCAAAGTGGGCAAGCCAAGAAGAGACTTATTTAATGGAGACCACCACCACTGGTGGAGGAAGGAGAGAGTCCAACTAGGACTATTTACGATCCACACTGCCTTAGTTACATCCCCAAACCAATGGGGGCAGTATTAAAGCAGTTGTCTCATGAAGGCAGTCTCTGTTATTTTGTTTTTATGGTTGGCTGCTCAAGAGCTCCCCCCTCTCTGAGCCTCAGTAGAGAATATTCTGTAAGACCGGTTCGTGCACGGATGTACCCTGGCACATCCCACCTGGCTCCATGTAACGCAACATTTTGTTCTTGTTGGTTATTTCAGTTATTTGCAGCTTCTTTCCGACCGGTCACAACTAAACTGGTACAGCTATTATTATAGTCTCTTCAGATCCCAGAGTATAATGAGCAGATGCCCAGGGGAGGTGAACAAACATAAAACATTATTACTCACCTCTCCTGGGTTCCTGTTCTCTATGGCGCTACGGTCACATGACTCATACAATGTTGCGATTCTTGCATCTATGCATCATGAGGCCACATAACGCTGAGACCGAATCACAGTCCTCAGCAGCCCCGGATGTTATTCAGAAGTACCGAAGACAGCAGGGAGTTGCGCCGGAGCCCAGGAGAGGTGAATAACACACTTTTTTATGTTTCCTCACCTCCCCTGGGTTTCCGCATTATCTGAAGAGACCCCAGACTCTAATAGAAATTCCAGTTTGCACTTGTTCTGTCTCAACAAAACTGCTGGACGAACCTTGTGGGATGAATCGCGTGAGGTTTACGTACAATCATACTGTTAGGGGTGTGGTTTAAAAGGGGCGTGTCCTAAAATAATCACCATTAATCCTAATAAAGGTAAAATACCCAATTAATTGCCCTAGTGGAAAGGTGATATAGAAAGAAAATGGAAGATGAAAAAGAGCAATAGGTCAGGGGTAAGTTGGCATCCAATGATGCAAGAATAGCGCTCGGTTACGTAAGTGTTCTGTATATATTCCCGGAGTTCCCCTTAATGTCTAACTGAAGCCTCAGGCCAGATGTCAGATTTCTACATATCCTGTGACGAAACTGAAAATAATACCAGACATGTAAATGAATGGAAATACTATTAGTGAAAATTACTGGTCCATCCTTACAGAGATCAGCGGCTGTAGGATCCGGGAGTATCATAGAGAGGAACAGGGACCCCATCTTACCCTCTCTGCCTTCCTGATCACTGTGTATATAGCGCTCAATGAGCTCTGTCTATACAGTGATGGGAGCCGCCATGATGTAGCCTCCATTCCAATCCTGGTGGTCATGAGATCTGCCGGGGGTCAGTAACTGTAAGAGCCCTAAAGGCATTCCTCCTGAGCTGGGTGCTATTAGAAAAACGTGAAAAACAGACAGATATTCAACTTTTTTTTTTTTTTTTTTTTTTTTTACATTTTCCTGGCTAAAATAAGATGAAACTAAAGACCCATTTATCACCGAAAAAAATGGGCAAAAATTATTTGAATGATCTGAACAAAAAAAAATAAAAAATAAAATTGTTATGGCCAAGTGAATGTACGACAAAAGCCAAAAAAGGTCCTAAACTAGGGAAAATGGACAAGATTAAGGAATACACTGGCCTCATAGTCTGAGTCTGGCTGTATTCACAAGCTGATAACATTCGTTTTAATGGTCTATAGGAATTTGATGCCACCGTTTACAGCTAGTTCACACGGGGCACGGAATGGCATATTTTGGTCCTGATTCTCATGCAGGAAGCCACATCAGAATTGGACCAAAATACGCCTGCCACAACTGTCGCGGCTTCCCCCTCCAGAGTAGGCTCAAATGAATGGGCCTAGTCCAGAGGGTGCTGTCGTGAGGTGGACGCCAGGGATGACTCAGCTGCGGAATCCGCCTAACGAAAGGAACATACCACTCACGGAAAAAAGGAAGCTAGCCGTCTACATAGACCTCTATTGTGAGGGGACGGATTTTGAGGAGGATTCCGTGCCAAAATCCGCCCCCTCTTGCCCTGTGTGATCGAGCCCTTAGAATTCATGTAAAGATGTGGTTTCATCAGACATTGTCAGGGTATGTATCGGACAGGCCATCAATGGCCGATCAGGGGGTCCTTCTCTTGTGACCACCAATCAGCAGTAAAACATCGCACAAGCCATATTCAGCCTTTCCTGCCAAACCTACCGACGTTCCACCAATGAGGTGAGACAACCTTTATAAGACAGACTCTATAGAAGAAGCACTTGTGCTCTCCAGCTTCTTCTCTAGTGCACTCCTGGGCAGTGCAGACAGCAAAATGATCTAATAAATCTATCTAGCTCTTCCTATTCAATTGCTACAACCTCTAGAGTATATTGCAAGTAAAACTCAGCATTCCCCACCCCCCGGTTATTGTATGTTACTGTAAGGTTTTTACTCTATTATCTGAGTCATGGAAAAACTGATGGCTGTGTCAGGTGTTGCGGCTCGTAGCCTTCTACATGACATTGTTCTTACAGGACGGAAATAATCCCTTGGTGATCTAAGTTACTCTTCGACAACTGTTGTTGACTCATAGAATATAGGACGATACAAAAGTGCGAGCAATCGGGGTTTTTCACTATTGAAGTACACCTGATACTCTTGTACCTATAAAGAGTCAAAGGACATTCTCCATAATCACCATTCATCATCAATCCATAAGTAATGGGGTCCGACCACTGCCACCACCGCTGGTCAGAAAATAGCGGTCCCTGGTTCCCCTGTATGAATGGAGTGGACTACTTGGCTGTTCCCATCCTATGCATGGGCTGTGGCCTCGGTAGGCCATCCCACCATCTTCTCTATTTTTCCACAGTCCGATCCCTACTCCTTCATAAATGGCGCACAGCCGTGGTCAGATACAACCAGTTTGGATCCTCTAATTCATTAAAAACCAGTAGGGTCCTAGTGGTCGGACTCCAATGGTCATACATTTATCGGCTGTCCTGCGGTTAGGTGATAAGTGTCGGAAAACCTTGGTACTACCAAAAATGGCACTGTAAGGGTGAAAGGTTTTTAAGTGTATTGTACAAGTCATTGAACTTAAAAAAGGAGGTCAAAATATAAAAAATATAAAAAAAATTACACACAATTGGGATCACTGGAAATGTCTTATCCAAACACCAATTTATTTACAAATTTCAGACCCATCTACCCACATCGGTATCTGTCGATTCTGTCCTTGTCTATAAGAGCGGAGTCATTAGATTTTCATTAAGAAGAGCCAAAAATCTTTGTGTCAGGGTTTCTTATCCTTTATAAGCAGGAAGTTAATAACGCTCGAGACGTAAATTACAGTGCAAGAATTTATATGAAATGACTCAAGGGAAATGGTTCAGTGAGCACGTGCACTGTTGTGATCTAACCGTCTACGGTAGAAAGAGACGAAACCCAAGAGAGATGAATTTCACATAGAGTCACCTTATTTTTTGTGGTCTATATTGGCATTTTTGGATAGACACCTGGAGCGCTCAGTACTGATGCTTTTCAGTATTCAAATAAGACCAAGGTTTAGAAAAACGTAAAGTTTGTAAGTTCTCTCCATGTTTGCATGGCCTTTGTCCAGGTAGTCCTGTTTTCCTCCCTTGTTCCAAAAACATACTGGACATTTATTAAGATTGAGGCATCCCTGACCCCCAGGAGCGGTATGTGCCATTGTGCATCTAAAATGTGTCAAGTTGAGGCGCATTTTTGACCACTTTCTACCGATTGGTCAATTTCAGAATTTAGAGCCCCATTGGGTGCAGGAACTGATCTCCATGATGACAAGCTACCTACAGTGCTGCAAAAATAGTCCCTACTGGTAAGCATATGCCTCCATAGTCACCTCCAATGGGGTTGTCTACTGCTGGACATTTGGGACCCATTATCGGACTCTTGGCCCACTCTTGGTATTTTCGGTCAAGTCGGTCCATTGATGGAGATCCAACACCTGGGACGCCTGATGTTCAACAAAATAAAGGGACCGTGTTACTGTATTGGACAAACACTTGTGGCAGCTTAGTCCCATTGAAGTGGTCTCCACATTGTGCAGATCGTTGGTAGTCCCAATGGGGACACACTGTATAAAAGTCAAAAAGTCATCCCAACAAAAATGGATCATCTTCGTAGTTTACAGCTTGGATTTTTCCCATACAGCGAATGCCATAGCAAAGGAAAAAATATCTAAAGGGTCGATCCACTGTTTTTTTCACCGATTCACTTCCCATTAAAATTTAAATAAGAACAACAGACTTCAAAGCATCAGACATTCCCCAAAATATATTGCTAAAAAGTGCACCAGGCCCTGCAAAAAAAGGAGTCCTATGTACAGATCTCTAAAAAATAAGTTGTCGCCAGAATATGGCAAAAAAAATTTGATTCAAAGTTTCTGATTTGGTATTAAAACATAAAATCCAAAAATATATAAATTTGGCATTGCTGTGTGTGCCGACCTGCACGGTGAACATCATTAGCAGTTTTTCTCGAATTCCACCCCATTCAGTTTTTTTTTCCCCAGCTTCCTAGTACATTGTATAGAATATTTAATGCATCGGTAGGCAACTTTCATAACTCCTTCTGTTGTGCCGTGCCGTGACCGAGGTCCGCACTGAACACCGCAGGTCCGCAAAGTCACGGACATCACGACGGCACGGACTGTCCCGTAGAACTCTATGGGCGCGTGCAGCTAGACACGGACGTGTGCGGAATGACTATTTGGAATGAAATTTAGAGTTGCTGATCAGCAAATTGCGGACCGCAAAACTACTACGGTCGTGTAAGACCAGCCTTAATGGTACCATTACGAAGTACAGTTTGTCCTGCAAAAAACAAGCCCTCCTATGACTCCGTGAACAGAAAAATAACTGTAGTATGGGCGAGTTTATACATTCTGCAGGTTTACATTTCTTGCTTAGTTCTTGGGGGGCTTTTTTTGGATGTGCTCTTTGGGGGCATCTGTTTTATGGCCCGTCCCCTACCCATTTCCATTCTCTCTTGCTTCTATGTGGCTATGGCCGGCGATGAGGAAGTCTCGCACGTCAGTCACGCTCGCTATTACATTCATTGTAGACTCGGTGGCAGATGTTGTGTAACCCGAAGAGAGAAATAATTCCGAGTTACAAAGTTTTTCAAAATGAAAGTTTTAACACTGGTTGTGAAACTCCTTGTACATGAGCTAATCCGAGAACCTTACTCAGAAGGAGATCTGATCAGTCAGCACTTTTTACCGTAATATCGCCTCCACTACTTTTTGTTGATATTTTTTCTTTTCTTTCACTTCTGTGTTGAAAAATAATATACGGACCAGCACAGACAGGAAAGTACAAAAACTTACAGTGTTGGCCAAAAGTATTGGCACCCCTGCAATTCTGTCAGATAATACTCATGTTCTTCCAGAAAATGATTGCAATCACAAATTCTTTGGTATTATTATCTTCATTTAATTTGTCTTCAATGGAAAACCACAAAAAGAATTGTCAAAAAGCCAAATTGGATATAATTCAACACCAAACATAAAAAGGGGGTGGAAAAAAGTATTGGCACTGTTTGAAAAATCATGTAATGCTTCTAATTTGTGTAATTAACAGCACCTGTTACTTACCTGAGGCACCTAACAGGTGGTGGCAATAACTAAATGACACTTGCAGCCAGTTGAAATGGATTAAAGTTGAGTCCACCTCTGTCCTGTGTCCTTGTGTGACCACATTGAGTATGGAGAAAAGAAAGAAGACCAAAGAACTGTCTGAGGACTTGAGAAGCAAAATTGTGAGGAAGCCTGAGCAATCTCAAGGCTACAAGTCCATCTCCAAAGACCTGAATGTTCCTGTGTCTACCGTGCGCAGTGTCATCAAGAAGTGTAAAGCCCATGGCACTGTGGCTAACCTCCCTAGATGTGGACGCAAAAGAAACATTGACGAGAGATTTCAACGCAAGATTGTGCGGATGGCGGAAAAAGAACCTCGACTAACATCCAAACAAGGTCAAGCTGCCCTGCAGTCCGAGGGTACAACAGTGTCACCCCGTACTATCCAGTGTCAGCGTCTGAATGAGAAGGGACTGTATGGTAGGAGACCCAGGAAGACCCCACTTCTTACCCAGAGACATAAGCCAGGCTGGAGTTTGCCAAAACTTACCTGAGAAAGCCAAAACCGTTCTGGAAGAATGTTCTCTGGTCAGATGAGACAAAAGTAGGAAAAGGCCTCAACATAGAGATTACAGGAAAAAAGAGGCCTTCAAAGAAAAGAACACGGTCCCTACAGTCAGACATGGCGGAGGGTCCCTGATGTTTTGGGGTTGCTTTGCTGCCTCTGGCACTGGACTGCTTGACCGTGCCAATTATTTTGTCTAAAGGTTGTGCTACCAAGTATTAGGCTGAGGGCGCCAATACTTCTGTCTGGACCAGTTCTGGAGTTTTGTGTAAAATGATCAATGATTTGACTTTTTTTTCATTCTCTTTTGTGTTTTTTCATTGCAAGCAAAATAAATGAAGATATTACCAAAGAGTTTGTGCTTGTAATCATTGTCTGGAAGAACACGAGTATTATCTGACAGAATTGCAGGGGGGCCAATACTTTTGGCCAACACTGTATAGGAAATTTAAGTAAGGAAAAATACTAAACTATCCGATGGCAATTGTGCCACCATGTTCAGATGTGGATTACATCATAAGACCCTATGGACATCTTGTGTCACGAGGGTGTTAGATCACTCTGTAGCCGCCACATAAAACAGATATAGGGGATTTACTCATCTAAATTCACCAGAATTATAAAGCTTACGGGGATAAGTGTCACATTAAGAGAACAGGGTACCAGAAGATTTTGCTGTGTTGTTTTTAAGTCAAATCCTGGAGTGGCTTGAGCAGAAGGTAGAAGTATAAGAACTTCTTATATAATTCCCATTCCTTTCCTTAAAGGTATCCTGTCATTGGATACCCTTTTTTTCTGACTAACACGTAGGAATAGCCTTAAGCCATTTGATAGAAATCCCGTTTTTCTTCGGTATGCAGATGAGTTCTCTCGCAGCACTGGGGGCGGTCCTCAGCACTCAAACAGCACTGGGGGCATCCCCAATGCTAGGAGAGAACTTTCCAGCAACGCCTCCATCTTCTTCATGAATGGCCTCTCTGCGCATCTTCGTCCGTCCTGGCTTTCAATCTTCTAGGCCTTGGGCAGAGCCAACTGCGCACACCAACAGCCACAAGAAAATGGCCACTTACACAGTAAGCTGGTGTAAGCAGCCATTTTCTCGTGACCGTGGGCATGTGCAGTCGGCTCTTCCCGAGGCCCGATGGCAGAGCCGACTGTGCATGCCTAGAAGGTTGAAACCCAGGATGGAAGAAGATGCGAAGAGAACCATTCCTGAAGAAGATGGAGGTGTCATTCTCTCGCAGCATTGGGGATGCCCCCAGTGCTGTTTGAGCGCTGAGGACCGCCCCCAGTGCTGCGAGAGAACTCATTTGTATACCAAAGAAAATCCGCATTTCTACCGAATGGCGGCGCACAGAAGACATCTAAAGGTAGAAGAAGAATAGCCTATCTTAAGGCTATTCCTACGTGTTAGTCAGAATAAAAAGGTATCCAATGTTAGGATCCCTTCAACGTGTGGCCTTAGTCTTAAAGAGAACCTTCCGTGTCCTCAGAGATGTGGGATATTACGTACTACTAGAAAGCTGACTGTGAGCTGAATGCAGCACACTATCGGCTTTCCCAGTATGTGCCCCGATGTTAGTTTCGGCACCAATATTCACTCACTGTCAGAAAGGCGGGCCTTACAGCCTAGTGTCATCTCTGGGCTGAGATTAAAGCCCTCCTCTGACACTATTCTTCCATAGCCTTGATGCTGAGATGTAAGGCCCAGCCTTTCTGACAGTGTAGAGATACTGGTGCTGCCGAAACTGGTGGTACTGATATCTCCAGTACTGGGGTTCATATCAGGAAAGCTAACAGTGTGCTGAATACAGAGAATCCTATTGTAAGAAAAGTATCTAGTATGATTGATTAGATATTCTTAAAGGGAACCTGTCAGGATGGAGGACTTCTTTTTTTCCTCCGTTTGAAAACCTACAATAGTGAACTGGGTGCCTGCCATGCATCTATGAGGAGGACCCCGAAGTCTATCTCTTATCAGTCCTATGATGCATCTGTACAGAATCACATGTGCAGCTAGAGACCGTACCATCCCTGCCTGCTGAGGGACAGTACAATTATTCTACTTTCCTTATTCTCCTAAAAAAAACATATTTAATAGCCCATAGATCTACAGAAAAAGATTGTCTGCATTGTCGTCTTCTTCAGGACTGTGTGACAGGAGCCTGTCTTATTCTCCCCAATAACTGTAGCGAAAAAAACCTGTGTGGTGCCGGCCCTTTATGGGTGACACCTATAACCCCATAGATTTAAGTAGGAAAGCATGTCGCCTGAATACTATACTATAATACTGTACAGTACTGGGGCATACGTACGCTACATTACAGCAATATTGTGAAATAGGTCCATAAACAGCAACTTGTTGACAGTTTCCACCTAACAATGTGCAATTGCAATGAATACAAAGTGAGATCACCAAAAAAGTATATTTTTATTACTTTAAGATTACAATGTATAATCTCCTCCTCTTTGTCTTTGCACTGGTGAACATTTTAGGATAAAGGGCAATACCATTAGGATTAAAGGTTACGTGGAGCAGATATCGTGTGTTTTTTCTTCAACTGGAGTTAGGATTACATAAGTGTGAGCTAAACTGGAAAAGCTGGTCAGCGGTGAACACGCTTATCCTGGCTGCAGTGTAGGATGCAATCTCTGTTAACTCTTTGGTGCAACAGCCGCCATCTTGTGCTAAAACCCTGGAAAATCTCCCGATCCTGACAGCGCAGGCCTGTAAGGTAACTTTAGTGACTGTATTCACACAGGACTTTTAGTAGCAAAGAGTACCAGCTGGTAAAGTGTAGGATCACATTGTCGCCAGGCTCTCCTTCATCGGGTCAGTCAGGGGACCCCAGTGACAGTGAGCCATATCACGACCACACCGGTTACACACAGAGACCAAGGGACCCCATTGTCTATAATGGGTCCACTGGGTATCCACCATTTCAAAGTGGAAAGCGGTGGAGAATAAAGTCCCCCTTGTAAGACGTTTGTGTCCATTGGGCTTTGGCTTTCTCTGAGAGAGAGTCTCCAACGGAGATGTGAACCCAGCATGAAAAATTACAAGTTTCCCTCTGTAAGTCTATGTTCACACGACAGAATTTGGAGAAGAAATTGAATTGGCCTTCTCTGGAATCTGCGTTCCCATGGTTTAATCAACCTATTTAAAGGGATATTCCTTCAATGCTCTGCCTTTTCCCTTTAAAATTGTAGGCACTGAATGGAGCAGCAGCATGCTTGACCACTGTTCCATATATACTTCTCCTAGCTACAGTCATGTGGGGGATTGGGGTTACCGGTCATGTTGCCGATCATCTAATATCGGGATCCTCCAGAATAGGGTTGAGCGATGGGGATCGGAAAAGATCGGATCCCGATCGGCGATCGATTAAATTTCACGATCGTGATCGGGTTCCGATCCCGCCTAAAGTAGATCGGGAACGAAATTCTAATCCTGATCGCTCAACTTACCTGCACAGATCCGCTGCCGCTGTCGCTCCCCGTTCTTCTCGGTCCGGTTCTCTCTCATTTACAGGCCCTCAGAGCGCCATGAACGCCCCTGCCTCCCAGGTTAGTGTTACAGACCTAGGAAGAAGGCGGGACTTGTGGCTTAGGAGAGTGTGGGCGGGTAGTGGGAGGGGAGACGTGAGTGATGCACTCACGTCTCCCCGCCCTGTACCCGTCCACACGGGGTAGCGGCAGCGGATCTGTGCAGGTAAGCGGACACCAGGGGGGACTAAGTAGTCAGAGATTTTTTTTTAATCATTATATAGCGTAGAGTCTAAAAATTAAAGTGTTCAATGTTTGGACTCCATGCTGTGTAGTGAATAGGATCGTTTTTTAAAATCCGATCTTCGATTATTAAAAAAAATCCCATTAACTTGCATTAGGATCCGAATTGGGATCGGGTTCGAATGAAAAATGATCGGAAATCGGATTTTAAAAACGATCCTGAAATCTCAAGATCGGCTCAACCCTACTCCAGAACTCCAAAAGTGTATTGTCTGGAAGCAGCCAGCGCCATACACTGTGTAGTGGCCATCCTGTGTTACTGCAACTTAATTCCCATTCAATGATCGGTCCTTAATATCTAATTCCTGGGAAACCCCTTTAAACACAGTGTGAATAGACCCTTGATATCACCATTTCCCTACATAGGCTGCCCTAGATATAACCTATAAATGCAACTGATAAAAATAGCAGAAATTCAATGAATTGTCTCCCCGCCCCTTTAAAGGTTCTCAGAATTTTGAACACGTGTCAGAAAGTGACCAAGCACCAAAACATAGGTTATATATTTCCTGAACACGCCTGACTATTCTGCTGGCAGCCCTCCAGGTAGATAATCTCTCGAAAGCAGAGATAACAAGCTCTGTGTACATAGGTGTTAATGTAAAAACCTGTAGGATACTTTTCCTTTTTTATCGTGTTGTCGTCTAATCTGGGTTTGTACAGGATTTATGGAATTACATAGTCTGTTTTTTATCAACAGAAAGTGTCTCTAAGGAGCAGTGCACTTTACACAAGGCATTGCACCCCGACGTGATGGAATTATCAGAGATTTCATTGTATCCCAAGTTATTGATGGGTTTGTAGACATAAAGTCAACAATAGTGGTTAACACTGAAGCTTTGCAGGGCTGGAGTCCTGGGTTCGAATCCCGACAGGAACAACTTCTGAAAGGGGTTTATATGCTCTCCCCATTTTACGTGGATTTCCTGCCATTCTACAAAGACATACTGATAGAGAAAAAAAATGTACATTGTGATCCCTGTATGGGGCTCACAATCTACATTTTAAAAAAAGTCAACAATATCACGGGATCCACCATCCGCTTAAAGGGATCCTATGACTCAGACATGATTTTTTTCTAAGTACCACATCGGAATAGCCGTAAGAAAGGCTATTCGTCTCCTACCTTTCCTTGTCTTCTCCGTGCCACCGTTCGCCTACAATCCCGGTTCTTGTCGGTATGCTAATGAGCTCTCTCGCAGCACTGGGGGCGGGCCCCAGCACTCAGACAGCTTTGGGAACGTCACCAATGCTGCGAGAGAGCTCTCTCCAGCGCTGCCTTCTCTTCTTCAGCAGCATCATCTTCCTCCTATTCTTCCGGCGGTAGGTTGTAACTTCTAAGGCCTTGTCTGCTCATGCCCACAGGCCACAAGAAAATGGCCGCTTCCAATACTGTGCAAGCGGCCATTTTCTCGTGGCCTGTGGGCATGCGCAGACTGCTCCGCCCGAGGCCTTAGAAGTTACAACCCACCGCCGGAAGAGAGCTCAATAGCATACCGACAAGAACCGGGATTGTAGAACGGTGGCACGGAGAAGACGATGAAAGGTAGGAGATGAATAGCTTTTCTTAAGGCTATTCCGATGTGGTACTTAGAAAAAATAATGTCTGAATGATAGTATCCTTTTAAATGTTTCGTCTCAGTACGTGCCCCTTCCCTGGTGTATAGACGTAAAAATAATAAATTAAAATAATAATAAAAGACTAAAAAGATAATGCATGTATTATTTATCGCTACCTCCTTCTCTTTACATCCTTTAATTGGTGCTGCACCTCTGATTCCAGCTCCGTTGGAATTTTTTCTTTAGACCCCACCATTCCTGAGTAATCGCTGCTGTTAGTTTCAGCATCATTATGCTCTCTGCTGTCAGGTGGGTGGTCCCTAGCCTTCTATTCCAGCCCAGGACCACCCACTTGACAGTATAGAGCATAACTGTGCTGAAACGAACTGCACTGACTGCTCAGGAATAGAGATGAGCGAACACTATTCGAAACAGCCGTTTTATATAGCACACTCCCATAGAAATAAATGGAAGCAGCCGGCACGCAGACCTGGCCAGCCACTTAACCCCCCGGCTACGTCCATTCATTTCTATGGGAGCGTGCTATTCTAAACGGCTGCTCATCTCTACTCAGGAACAATCATTGCTGATACAACTTAAAGGAGTTGTCCATTTTCAGACAAATGTTATTGCTTGTATATCAAAAAGTTAAGATAAGATAATCCTTTAATAGATAAGAAAAGTTGTACAATTATCCAATTTTGTGTATCAGTGCCTGGCGGTTTTCTAGATCTCTGCTTGCTGTCATCCATTCTGCTTACTTTAAAGGCTCTGGGTCTGATCTAAGCTCAGAATCTGTTCTATCCAATGTATGGTACATAGAGATTCACTATTGAAAGGAAAATCCCCAGTGCATCTAAGGACAGTGGCGTAACTACCGCCATAGCAGCGGAGGCAGCTGCCACAGGGCCTGGGACATTAGGGGCCCGGTGACAGCCGCTACCGCTGCTACCATTATACTCGGGGGTCTTTTCGGACCCCCGAGTATAATGATTGGGGGACCGGTAGAGGAAAGAAACATAAAAAACACTGTTACTTACCTCTCCACAATCCTGCCAGGCCTCCTTTCTGACGTCTCTGACGTCACATGAACCCGGCCTGCGTCCCAGGTCATGTGACGTCCGACGTCATAGAAGAAGGACGGCAGCAGAGGCCGACAGCGTAGGAGCCGGGGGACAGGTAAGAAACAGTAGTTTTTTATGTTTTTATTCCCCCGGGTCTCCGATTATTATACTCTGGGGTCTGAAAACACCCCAGAGTATAATGATTGTTTATGGGTGTCCACAGTGGGACATAATACTGTGTTCAGGGGCCACTATGGGGCATAATACTGTGTGCAGGGGCCACTATGGGGCATAATACTGTGTGCAGGGGCCACTATGGGGCATAATACTGTGTGCAGGGGCCACTATGGGGGATAATACTGTGTGCAGGGGCCACTATGGGGCATAATACTGTGTGCAGGGGCCACTATGGGACATAATACTGTGTGCAGGGGCCACTATGGGGCATAATACTGTGTGCAGGGCCACTATGGGGCATAATACTGTGTGCAGGGGCCACTATGGGGGATAATACTGTGTGCAGGGGCCACTATGGGGCATAATATTGTGTGCAGGGGCCACTATGGGGGATAATACTGTGTGCAGGGGCCACTATGGGGCATAATACTGTGTGCAGGGGCCACTATGGGGGATAATACTGTGTGCAGGGGCCACTATGGGGCATAATACTGTGTGCAGTGGCCACTATGGGGCATAATACTGTGTGCAGGGGCCACTATGGGGGATAATACTGTGTGCAGGGCCACTATGGGGCATAATACTGTGTGCAGGGGCCACTATGGGGGATAATACTGTGTGCAGGGGCCACTATGGGGGATAATACTGTGTGCAGGGGCCACTATGGGACATAATACTGTGTGCAGTGGCCACTATGGGGCATAATATTGTGTGCAGGGGCCACTATGGGGCATAATACTGTGTGCAGTGGCCACTATGGGGCATAATACTGTGTGCAGGGGCCACTATGGGGGATAATACTGTGTGCAGGGGCCACTATGGGGGGTAATACTGTGTGCAGGGGCCACTATGGGACATAATACTGTGTGCAGTGGCCACTATGGGGCATAATACTGTGTGCAGCGGCCACTATGGGGGATAATACTGTGTGCAGGGGCCACTATGGGGGATAATACTGTGTGCAGGGGCCACTATGGGGCATAATACTGTGTGCAGGGGCCACTATGGGACATAATACTGTGTGCAGTGGCCACTATGGGGCATAATACTGTGTGCAGGGGCCACTATGGGGGATAATACTGTGTGCAGGGGCCACTATGGGGCATAATACTGTGTGCAGGGGCCACTATGGGACATAATACTGTGTGCAGGGGCCACTATGGGACATAATACTGTGTGCAGGGATCACTATGGGACATAATACTGTGTGCAGGGGCCACTATGGGACATAATACTGTGTGCAGGGATCACTATGGGACATAATACTGTGTGCAGGGGCCACTATGGGACATAATACTATGTGCAGGGATCACTATGGGACATAATACTGTGTGCAGGGATCACTATGGGACATAATACTGTGTGCAGGGGCCACTATGGAGCATAATACTGTGTGCAGGGATCACTATGGGGCATAATACTGTGTGCAGGGATCACTATGGGACATAATACTGTGTGCAGGGGCCACTATGGGACATAATACTGTGTGCAGGGATCACTATGGGACATAATACTGTGTGCAGTGGCCACTATGGGGCATAATACTGTGTGCAGGGGCCACTATGGGACATAATACTGTGTGCAGTGGCCACTATGGGGCATAATACTGTGTGCAGGGGCCACTATGGGGCATAATACTGTGTGCAGGGCCACTATGGGGCATAATACTGTGTGCAGGGGCCACTATGGGGGATAATACTGTGTGCAGGGGCCACTATGGGGGATAATACTGTGTGCAGGGGCCACTATGGGGCATAATACTGTGTGCAGGGGTCACTATGGGGCATAATACTGTGTACAGGGGCCACTATGGGGCATAATACTGTGTGCAGGGGCCACTATGGGGGATAATACTGTGTGCAGGGCCACTATGGGGCATAATACTGTGTGCAGGGGCCACTATGGGGGATAATACTGTGTGCAGGGGCCACTATGGGGCATAATACTGTGTGCAGGGGCCACTATGGGGCATAATACTGTGTGCAGGGCCACTATGGGGCATAATACTGTGTGCAGGGGCCACTATGGGGGATAATACTGTGTGCAGGGGCCACTATGGGACATAATACTGTGTGCAGGGATCACTATGGGACATAATACTGTGTGCAGGAGCCACTATGGGACATAATACTGTGTGCAGGGGCCACTATGGGACATAATACTGTGTGCAGGGATCACTATGGGACATAATACTGTGTGCAGGGGCCACTATGGGACATAATACTATGTGCAGGGATCACTATGGGACATAATACTGTGTGCAGGGATCACTATGGGACATAATACTGTGTGCAGGGGCCACTATGGAGCATAATACTGTGTGCAGGGATCACTATGGGGCATAATACTGTGTGCAGGGATCACTATGGGACATAATACTGTGTGCAGGGGCCACTATGGGACATAATACTGCGTGCAGGGATCACTATGGGACATAATACTGCGTGCAGGGGCCACTATGGGACATAATACTGTGTGCAGGGGCCACTATGGAGCATAATACTGTGTGCAGGGATCACTATGGGGCATAATACTGTGTGCAGGGATCACTATGGGGGATAATACTGTGTGCAGGGCCACTATGGGGCATAATACTGTGTGCAGGGGCCACTATGGGGGATAATACTGTGTGCAGGGGCCACTATGGGGGATAATACTGTGTGCAGGGGCCACTATGGGATATAATACTGTGTGCAGTGGCCACTATGGGGCATAATACTGTGTGCAGGGGCCACTATGGGGCATAATACTGTGTGCAGTGGCCACTATGGGGCATAATACTGTGTGCAGGGGCCACTATGGGGGATAATACTGTGTGCAGGGGCCACTATGGGGGATAATACTGTGTGCAGGGGCCACTATGGGACATAATACTGTGTGCAGTGGCCACTATGGGGCATAATACTGTGTGCAGCGGCCACTATGGGGGATAATACTGTGTGCAGGGGCCACTATGGGGCATAATACTGTGTGCAGTGGCCACTATGGGGCATAATACTGTGTGCAGGGGCCACTATGGGGGATAATACTGTGTGCAGGGGCCACTATGGGGTATAATACTGTGTGCAGGGGCCACTATGGGACATAATACTGTGTGCAGTGGCCACTATGGGGCATAATACTGTGTGCAGGGGCCACTATGGGGGATAATACTGTGTGCAGGGGCCACTATGGGGCATAATACTGTGTGCAGGGGCCACTATGGGGGATAATACTGTGTGCAGGGGCCACTATGGGGCATAATACTGTGTGCAGTGGCCACTATGGGGCATAATACTGTGTGCAGGGGCCACTATGGGGGATAATACTGTGTGCAGGGGCCACTATGGGGTATAATACTGTGTGCAGGGGCCACTATGGGACATAATACTGTGTGCAGTGGCCACTATGGGGCATAATACTGTGTGCAGGGGCCACTATGGGGGATAATACTGTGTGCAGGGGCCACTATGGGGCATAATACTGTGTGCAGGGGCCACTATGGGGGATAATACTGTGTGCAGGGGCCACTATGGGGCATAATACTGTGTGCAGTGGCCACTATGGGGCATAATACTGTGTGCAGGGGCCACTATGGGGGATAATACTGTGTGCAGGGGCCACTATGGGGGATAATACTGTGTGCAGGGGCCACTATGTGACATAATACTATGTGCAGGGGCCACTATGGGGCATAATACTGTGTGCAGGGCCACTATGGGGCATAATACTGTGTGCAGGGGCCACTATGGGGGATAATACTGTGTGCAGGGGCCACTATGGGGCATCATACTGTGTGCAGGGGCCACTATGGGGGATAATACTGTGTGCAGGGGCCACTATGGGACATAATACTGTGTGCAGGGGCCACTATGGGACATAATACTGTGTGCAGGGGCCACTATGGGGCATAATACTGTGTGCAGGGGCCACTATGGGGCATAATACTGTGTGCAGGGCCACTATGGTGCATAATACTGTGTGCAGGGGCCACTATGGGGGATAATACTGTGTGCAGGGGCCACTATGGGGGATAATACTGTGTGCAGGGGCCACTATGGGGCATAATACTGTGTGCAGGGGCCGCTATGGGGCATAATACTGTGTGCAGGGCCACTGTGGGGCATAATACTGTGTGCAGGGGCCACTATGGGGGATAATACTGTGTGCAGGGGCCACTATGGGGCATAATACTGTGTGCAGGGGCCACTATGGGGGATAATACTGTGTGCAGGGGCCACTATGGGGCATAATACTGTGTGCAGGGGTCACTATGGGGCATAATACTGTGTACAGGGGCCACTATGGGGCATAATACTGTGTGCAGGGGCCACTATGGGGGATAATACTGTGTGCAGGAGCCACTATGGGACATAATACTGTGTGCAGGGCCACTATGGGACATAATACTGTGTACAGGGGCCACTATGGGGCATAATACTGTGTGCAGGAGCCACTATGGGACATAATACTGTGTGCAGGGCCACTATGGGACATAATACTGTGTGCAGGAGCCACTATGGGACATAATACTGTGTGCAGGGGTCACTATGGGGCATAATACTGTGTGCAGGAGCCACTATGGGACATAATACTGTGTGCAGGGGTCACTATGGGGCATAATACTGTGTGCAGGGGCCACTATGGGGGATAATACTGTGTGCAGGGGCCACTATGGGGCATAATACTGTGTGCAGGGGCCACTATGGGGGATAATACTGTGTGCAGGGGCCACTATGGGGCATAATACTGTGTGCAGGGGTCACTATGGGGCATAATACTGTGTACAGGGGCCACTATGGGGCATAATACTGTGTGCAGGGGCCACTATGGGGGATAGTACTGTGTGCAGGGCCACTATGGGGCATAATACTGTGTGCAGGGGCCACTATGGGGGATAATACTATGTGCAGGGGCCACTATGGGGCATAATACTGTGTGCAGGGGCCACTATGGGGCATAATACTGTGTGCAGGGCCACTATGGGGCATAATACTGTGTGCAGGGGCCACTATGGGGGATAATACTGTGTGCAGGGGCCACTATGGGACATAATACTGTGTGCAGGGGCCACTATGGGGGATAATACTGTGTGCAGGGGTCACTATGGGACATAATACTGTGTACAGGGGCCACTATGGGGCATAATACTGTGTGCAGGGCCACTATGGGACATAATACTGTGTGCAGGGCCACTATGGGACATAATACTGTGTGCAGGGGTCACTATGGGGCATAATAGAACGCGCAGGAATGCATAGGAGGGGGTCGGTCGAGATTTTCGGCATCGTTGTCAGTTGGGGGGGGGGGGCATGTGGAAATATCGCCACGGGGCCCCCGCCATTCCTAGTTACGCCACTGTCCAAGGATAAGGAATACATAAGGTTATCAAAGCCAGAGACAGATTTTATAATGTCGTGTACTTTTAGTCTATACATGTGTTTTCTTCTTTTTTTCCACCCTCTCACCCCGTTTTCTCTCTCAATCTCCCTGACCTATTTTACATACCACACTCTGCTTGTTGCACTTTGGCCTCATTTAAGATAAATTCACATAAGTGCAAAGAAAGGTCAAGAGGAAGGACAAAAACCCAGACAATGATTGAAGACATTGCATGATATTAAGTAAAGGGTCTGTTTCTCCCAGAAAAATCAACACTACTTTACTGGTTGTGTCTGGTATAGATCATGTGAATGGGGCCGAGCGGCAATATTAGATACAACCTTCTGAAATCAGTGGAGATATTCCCCAGGGACAAAATAATCTCCTGGATCTTTCAGTCCTTCTGTCTCAGGCTATAATAGGCAAGAGTAGAAGACGATGAGATCAGGAATATGTGGATTTCTATCTATAGATTTCATTCAGTATTTTCATGTAAAAACTGCTGCTGAGACTCATAGAGAGAGCCTGTGAGTCCTGCTTCTCCCCCTACTCATAGAGAGAGACTGTGAGTCCTGCTTCTCCCCCTACTCATAGAGAGAGCCTGTGAGTCCTGCTCCTCCCCCTACTCATAGAGAGAGCCTGTGAGTCTTGCTTCTCCCCCTACTCATAGAGAGGGCCTGTGAGTCCTGCTTCTCCTCCTACTCATAGATAGAGCCTGTGAGTCCTGCTTCTCCTCCTACTCATAGAGAGCCTGTGAGTCCTGCTCCTCCCCCTACTCATAGAGAAAGCCTGTGAGTCCTGCTTCTCCCACCTACTCATAGAGAGCCTGTGAGTCCTGCTTCTCCCCCTACTCATAGAGAGAGCCTGTGAGTCCTGCTTCTCCCCCTACTCATAGATAGAGCCTGTGAGTCCTGCTTCTCCCCCTACTCATAGAGAGAGCCTGTGAGTCCTGCTTCTCCCCCTACTCATAGAGAGAGCCTGTGAGTCCTGCTTCTCCCCCTACTCATAGAGAGAGCCTGTGAGTCCTGCTTCTCCCCCTACTCATAGAGAGAGCCTGTGAGTCCTGCTTCTCCCCCTACTCATAGAGAGAGCCTGTGAGTCCTGCTTCTCCCACCTACTCATAGAGAGCCTGAGTCCTGCTTCTCCTCCTACTCATAGAGAGAGCCTGTGAGTCCTGTTTCTCCCCCTACTCATAGAGAGAGCCTGTGAGTCCTGCTTCTCCCCCTACTCATAGAGAGCCTGTGAGTCCTGCTTCTCCCCCTACTCATAGAGAGAGCCTGTGAGTCCTGCTTCTCCCCCTACTCATAGAGAGAGTCTGTGAGTCCTGCTTCTCCTCCTACTCATAGAGAGAGCCTGTGAGTCCTGCTTCTCCCCCTACTCATAGAGAGAGCCTGTGAGTCCTGCTTCTCCCCCTACTCATAGAGAGAGCCTGTGAGTCCTGCTTCTCCTCCTACTCATAGAGAGAGCCTGTGAGTCTTGCTTCTCCCCCTACTCATAGAGAGGGCCTGTGAGTCCTGCTTCTCCTCCTACTCATAAAGAGAGCCTGTGAGTCCTGCTTCTCCTCCTACTCATAGAGAAAGCCTGTGAGTCCTGCTTCTCCCACCTACTCATAGAGAGCCTGTGAGTCCTGCTTCTCCCCCTACTCATAGAGAAAGCCTGTGAGTCCTGCTTCTCCCCCTACTCATAGAGAAAGCCTGTGAGTCCTGCTTCTCCTCCTACTCATAGACAGAGCCTCTGTATAATATACTAGCAGTTACCTGCGACTTCATCTGCGGGTTGGCAGTAGTGCTGAACCGCTTATATTTCTTGTTCTCCTCGTCTGCCCCCAGTTTCTTGTCCCCCCATCTCTGCCTCCAGTTTCTTGTCCCCCCATCTCTGCCCCCAGTTTCATGTCCCCCCCTTCATCTGCCCCCAGTTTCTTGTCCCCCTATCTCTTCCCCCAGTTTCTTGTCCCCCTATCTCTGCCCCCAGTTTCATGTCCCCCCTTCATCTGCCCCCAGTTTCTTGTCCCCCCATTTCTGCCCCCAGTTTGTTGTCCCCCCATCTCTGCCCTCAGTTTCTTGTTCCCCCATCTCTGGCCCCAATTTCTTGTCCCCCCATCTCTGCCCCCAGTATGTTGTCCCCCATCTCTTCCCCCAGTTTTTTGTCCCCCTATCTCTGCTCCCAGCTTCATATACCCCCTCCCCACATCGGCCCCAGTGTAGTTGGACTCACCTTGCCACGCTCCCCCGCTGCTCCCTCCGCTTGCTCACTGCACATAGGTGTCGGGCGGCTGGCTGCGTGTGGCATATATGAGGCAGAGCGAGGGCCGGCGTCAGGTTGCTATAACAGCCGGAGCCTCGTGCTGCCTCCCTGGCCTGTCGGGCGTGCGCTTGTATAGCAGCTTAGACAGGTAGACTGCAATAGAGGCACCAGTATTAAACAGTGCATTGCCGAATACCGGCGCCTGTATTGCAGTGTACCTGCCATACGTAGCCAGCTGACCGACACCTATGTGTAGTGAGCGAGCGGAGAGAGCGGCGGGAGAGCATGGCAAGGTGAGTCCAACTACACTGGGGCCGATGAAGGGGGGGGGGGACATGAAGCTGGGGAATGTGGTTGATCCCTGTGGACACCGACCTAGGGACACTACCCCCCCCCCAGGACACCCCCTCACCAACCCCCTGTACCCGCTGCACTGACCTGTGGTGTGTCGGCTGCAGCAGCCTCCTCCATCCGCGAGCTGTGTAGGTGGCCTGGGATAGCTGCGGCCCCGGGACCATGTGGGCTGCCGCCATCTTCCTCAATGTTTCCTTGCTGAATCAGCACGCCCACCTTCAGCCCCCAACCTATGGTGCCGCAGCCCTGGCTCCAGAGCCCGCCCACAGCCTGCCATGCACTAATAGGAGGTGCGTGCACAGACCAGCGCTGGCGGAATGCCAGCTGCTACAGCCGTGCCAGAGGATTGTTTGGAGGGTCATGGTGGTGATTTGGGGTGAGTGACCCACATTTAAAGTAGCCTACTACCTTTTCCTGGGAAATATGTGTGTGTTGTGTGAAATTTCCCCAAAATCCATTCGGCTGTGATTGAGGAACAAACATCCAAACCCACAAACTTTCACCTTTATAATATTAATAGGATAGCACTGATGATGGAGGAGGCTGCCGAGAATAGCCGATCAGTGGGGATACCAAGTGTCGGACCTGCTTCAATATGACATTGATGAACAAATGTATGATTCTGGGGTTTTTTAGGAACTGCAGGACTCCATTACTTGGCTGTTTAGCAGTATTATTTGGACTGAGTGTGGTGCTGTCATTTAGGGACTATGTGACATTTTATTTTCTTACTTGTTGGCATTATTTTGCATGCTGTTTATGACAGTACTGTTTGTGAATTCTATGTCAGTAATATTTATAGGTTGTTTGGTAGTACGATTTGTAGACTGTATGATTTGTAGATTGTTTGACAACACTATTTGTGGATTGCTTAGTAGTATTATTTGTACACTCTGTGATGCTACTATTTGAGATTGTGTGACATTATTATTTTTGTATTGTGTGACGGTATTGTGGATTGTGTAGTAGTATTACTTGTGGATTATGTGGCAGTATTATGTGTGAATTGTGTAGCAGTATTACTTGTGGATTGTGTAGCAGTATTACTTGAGAACTTTATAGCACTGTTGTTTTTATCAGATACTCAAAGGGCACCTATCACTTTGACGGATGGTTCAGTATAAAAGACATTAGAATCCGCTCCTTCCTCACCCCTGAAACTACTAAGACGCTCGTCCAGGCCCTCATAATCTCCTGCCTAGACTACTGCAACACCCTTCTCCATGGACTCCCAGCTCACACCCTCGCCCCCCTCGAGTCCACCTTAAACTGCGCTGCTCGCTTAATCCACCTCCCCCCCTATCTTCATCAGCTGCTCCCCTCTGCCAGTCTCTTCACTGGTTACCTATAGCCCAGCGAATTGAGTTCAAGCTACTAATGCTAACATACAAAGCCATCCACAACCTGTCCCTTCCATATATCTCTCACCTAATCTCCCGCTACCTGCCCACACGTAACCTCAGATCCTCCAATGACCTCCTACTCCGCTCTGCTCTCATCCGCTCCTCACTCAACCATCTCCAAGATTTCTCCCGTGCATCCCCCATACTCTGGAACTCCTTACCAAGACACATAAGACTGACCCCCACAATCACAGGCTTCAAGAAGGCCCTGAAGACTCCCCTATTCAGGAAGGCCTACACCCCCCAATAACACTATCCCCGCACCGCCATCTGTACAGTCTCCCCCTCTCCTTCTGTCTCTCCCCCCTTCCCTCATAGATTGTAAGCCCTCGCGGGCAGGGCCCTCTACCCCACTGTGCCAGTCAGTCATTGTTAGTATTATATCTACCTGTATATTCTGTGTAAGTAACCCCCAAATGTAAAGCACCATGGAATTAATATAATAATGTACAGCACCATGGAAATAATATAATAATGTACAGCACCATGGAATTAATATAATAATATACAGCACCATGGGATTAATATAATAATGTACAGCACCATGGGATTAATATAATAATGTACAGCACCATGGAATTAATGGCGCTATATAAATAAACAACAATAATAATGTTAAAGAGGTTTTCAGGCATAATAATTGATGACCTATCCTTAGGATAGGACATCAGTTGAAGATCAACGGGGGTCCGACACCTGGGACCGCCACTGTTCAGCTATTTGAAGATTCCTCAGTATTTGGGTAAGCATTGCGCAGCGCCATACTCTCTATAGTGGTTTTGCTTGGTATTGTAGCTCAGCCCCATTCTTTTGAATGGTCCTGAGCTGTGAATAGGCCTTGTAACTGATGAACATGAGGTCACATGACCTACATAGAGCCATCGGATCGCCACTATCCAAAAAAAAAAAAAGTGCCTTTAATTATTTTCCAGACCTTATATCGTTCATAAAAGCCGTCTGTATAGAATCTCATTAGGATGTATTAGGAAACATGTAAGTACATGGATCTGATTTCCATTAAAAGAACGCTTTCCTCTGGGAAATATGCAATTTCACAATAATCCTTTATGATTCATAAAACCCAGCCCTTATGTCTACATTTGCCTAATATCTATCTTATCTCTGGCGTACGCTTTCCTCCTGTAAAATTGCTGAATACACTTCACAGATATTGAACTTTCATTGTAAAAAAAAAAATAGCAACCAATCGGAGATCACCTTTCATCTTCTAAACGGTTCCAGGGAAATAAACCATGAAGTCTGATTGGTTGCTGCAGTGACGGTGCGGATCCCGTATGTGCTATTTATTAGTAATCCAGTGTACAAGAGCAAATGGCTGTCTTCATAAAGGCCAATGGGGCGCCTGCCATAGAGGACGACCCCTCCTGTATACTGCTACTTGTGCTTCCCTTCTCAAAGTCAAAATTACGGTTACCCACAGCCACCAATAGGGGGAGCTTACTGCATACAGCCCCCACTGGTTTTTAAAGTGGGTTTTCCAGGAAAGTTGTTAAACCCAAGAGGGAAGGGGGGAGTAATATAATATTAATAATACCTCCATTCCAGCGTCCGGTCCCTGTCCCTTGCCGTGTTTGCAGTGACGTTGAGGCCAATGATTGGCCGCAGCAGTCACCTGAGTCGCGTCACTTCCAGCCATTGCCTTCACAAAGTATAACAGGAGGCCTAAGTACTGGAAAATCCCTTTAAGTGGGGATCACATCTGCATTTTCATCAGGAAAAAATTGTGCTGTATGCTGTGCTCTTGACAGAACCCGTGAAACAGCAGATATGGATGGAATAAAACACTACAGACCTTCTCAATATCCTACCGATCCAGCGCGGATAGTCCTGTGGCCTCCCATCATTCCTTGCTTATGATCGGTCAGCAATGATTGTTTAGGACATGCCGGCCGACTCTCACGTGCCATACGTAATGATGCCATGGCTGTATGCTGACCGGTGACCAGCTGGAACCACTGGAACATCTGCAGGGAATAGAAGAAGTTAGTATAAAAAGGTTCTCGGAGGAAACTTTTGGGTAGTGTACCTTGGTGAGAGATCGTTGACTTTTAGACATGCCTCTGTGATGCAATTGAAGAGTCGGACCACGACGGACCATGAGTAGAGATGAGTAGGGATGTTTCATTCTCCAACAAGTAGAAGCAGCTCTCACAGTCTCCTTGTCCACTGTCTGGACATGGATGGCATCGTCATTACTCACCCCTCTCTGCCCGCCCTGAGTTTATGTTCCGGACGAGGATTTTTGAATGTTGGGTTTCAAAAAGTTGTAGGGGCGTGGTTTTATAACTGCCATTGTACAACCTTTCCATGAACATCTATAACCATCTTTTTGCCTGGGGCACAAAATTTGTATCTGCTCTGGAACAGAACTCAATGGCAGAGACGAGTATCGCGACCCGTGTAACATTGTAACACATTAGACATTGATGAATGGGTTAGAACCTTCTGCTCTCCATTCATATGATCTGTATGTAAATCACCAGGTGGATACAGTTCAACCTCTCCGTGTCCTTCACATCCTAGACATTAGAGTCATCCGCAGGAAAGATGACATTCGTGAGGGAGAGGCGCAGGAAATTAAAAGAGGAAGTGCAAGCAAATGTTTGTGGTGCAGAGAAATAAACAGGATTGACCAAGACAGCAAATTGTTTTAATTCTTAAAGGGATTGTCCATAATAGCTTATTACTTATGCATCGCGTACGTGAAAAGTGTCTGATCTTTAGAGGTCGCACTGGGGGGAGCCCTGCTGATGACAGGAATGGGGGAGACGCCCTTGTACCCTATTTCACGGACAGTCGCAGAGTCTGTAGAGCTGATGTAGATAGCGGAGGGCTGTACTGGTACTTGGGTATCTCTGTCACTCTAATCTATAGGAAAAATATGCAAATCAATATCCCCCATCATGCAACAAAGGCTTGTTGAAAAAGTCGGGCATGATCTTCAAGGGAGCTACCCATAGAGGGCAGCATACAGAGGCAGTGTTTTCCTATTTACATCTTGGGAAACAGATTTGCATATTTTTCCCATAATCCCCCCAGTGGAGCTAAGAAGGCTTTTTGTAAGACTCCATACACCTGAGAAGGTGATCTCTCCTTAGGGAGTGATATTATCCCCAGACTCTGATATATAGTAAATGGTGTCTACACCCGTACAAGATCATGTGTATACAGGGAAAGGAGACCCTCATTCTTGTGGTCGATGGCGAGACCCCCAGCGGTCATACAGTAATCACCTATCCTGTTATGGTGGGACAACCCTGTTAATGGAGACTTAGGTTCTATATTTTTTTACCTCTTCCCAACATTCGCCATAGTTAGGTATCAAGTTTTTTAAAAATATATGGTGCCCTCTCAGAAGCCAAGTGGGTACCATAGCCATCTGGTCTCTGCCGTGGTAATACCCAAATTCTTTCTATTGCATTAACTCTTTATATGTCTGCATTTCCTCCGTACTTCCCATGGGGTGCTGTCCCCCTCACCTGTCACTCACCTTCAGCCTCTTGTATGGCAAGCTACCAGGAGCCATCCAGGTACTATGGCAGCCTGCAGCCTTCTGAAGGCTCCAATGCCGGCCATATTGGATATTTTTGAGATTTAGGTCCCGTGCACATGACAGTGTGCAGCCTATAGGTCAGTGAAAACAGAATGGTTGGTATCCTTGTGCGGCCCGGGGCTCTCATTGACCCATGCACTTGAATGAGCTGTAGAAGTTTTAAGGACCATTTGCAGTTCTTGGCACGTTATATTTAGACCCAAAAGAGACTGAATGTAAAACCTGTATATTAACTTTCTTTAGAAAATCCAAAATAAATTCACTAGGATATGCCTTCAACTTTTGGATCCAAACTATGGGACCGCTATGATCCTTAGAGTTTGTTCACAGGGGGAACTTTTCCTTCTTTCACCAAATTTGAAGCTAAATTTTTCCACTTGACCAAATTCTATGGCAAATTCCAAACCTTACCAAGTAAAAATGTCTGCCTCCTACTCACTTCGCTGGAGTTTATCAGACAGAATTCACCTGAAGATCCAGCATGGCACTTATTCTTTTCCCCTAAATTAAAAAATCGGCTAAAGGAAAACTTGAACTCAATGGAAGCTGGGTTCATGTGAAATTTGGAGCTGATTTTACAGTGGAATCTGTCTCAAATTCAGTGCCAAATTCCGCCATGTAAACATAACCTTAGAGGACATGGTTACGACACTCATTTAGTACTGCCTGGCATTGATTGTTTTTCCTTGACTTCATCACTCCGGTCAACTGCAGCCTGGTCCTGTCCAAGTATATAAGATAAGATAATCCTTTAATAGTCCCACAATGGGGAAATTTCAGTGATACAGTTTCATAGATGGTACAGTAGTATATAACAGGAGAGAAACACATACAAGCTCATGGCAGATAGAGAAATCCTAGGAATCAGAGCAACTAAAAAGGAAAGAAACACAGACACACGGCAGGATCATTTAGTTCTCTGTGTGAAGTGATGTTAATAATACAGCCCGACCGTGGTTGGAGGACACGAGGAGGGGTCACAGCATGTAGATATAACAGGAAAAAAACGTTTTTTTTGCAGAGGTGGGGGACATATGCAGCTATCATGATAACATGTGGCAGTTCCTTTGGTAGGTGGTGAGATCTCCTGCTCACAGCTGATAGTTCGGTATCTTGCATCAGCGCTATTGTCCATTAACCACAAAAAAAATGCCCCAAATGTCCTTCATCACAAGCCCTCCTCCTCCTCTTCCTCCTCCTCCTTTCTTCTTACCACTGTGTTCTACTGCCCAGAGAGGTCTGAAGCCATCCAGGTATACAGGGTGCTGCTCTCTTGCCAAGCTTCCATAAACACATGGGTAGGTGGGTGATGGTAGGTTCCCAGGTTGTAACAGAGTCCCACGTGTACACAGTAATAGAAAGAAATACCAGTCAGCTGTAGCATCTTCACACATCAGCAATAGACTCCAAAAATCATCTCCTTGAAAAGAAGAAGTCCACACTTCCATGTAGGTTTCTCCTCCATGCCACATGGTGTCCATGCTGTCCTTAGCTCCTGGGGGGATGGTAACAGGCACATGTGCACAGGAAAAAACTCCAGGTCTTGAGTCATTGTGCATGCTTAACAATAGAAACAAAAGGAACAAAATACTCCACAGGATCTTCCATTCGATTTATAGTTGCTAATTCATAGTGCTAGTTTGCTTGGTTACAGGATTCTTGAAGATAAAGAGAAAAAGAGTCAAAAAGGAAAGATAAAGGTTGCTCCCAGCTTGGAGCACTGTATCAGGCAGCCACACACAAGGCGGCGCCAGGAAGTATGCGGGGCAGTTGAAGTTCTGCACTAATCTGCACTGTGGTCAGAAGCTTGACTGTAGTGGGAAAATATAGAAGAGGATGGAGGATGGAATTGGATACTGCCTCAAAATCCGCCCCCTCTTGCCTCGTGTGAACAAGCCCTAAAAGAAGCAGTGATGCGGACCCAAACATGAAAAGACAGGGACACAAAATATGAAGCAAACTGGCTTACCGTATTTAGGGGGAAAAAAAACAGGAATATAAATAAACCGTGACTTCAGGCACAAAATGAGCAAAACAAAATACAGCCTTAACTTCAGGGGAAAACAAAATAAAAACCCTGCTCGTCTGAGCAACTAACGAAACAGAACTGATAACCTTACTATACATGTGGCTTACTACCAGCCACACGAACAAAACAAGCGCAATATTGTCTCACCGGACTCAGGGTTACAGGACAGAACCAGACACCTCCTTTCACTCCAAGGATCTGCACTGGAAGGCAGGATCTGCAGCCTTTTTCTGGCCCAGTAATGAGCCCAGGATCTACACCCGGGCTGAGACCTGCTCCAGATCCGCCCTGGACCACACATAGGTCAGAAATCTGAGTCTGATATACCTGGACTCCAGCACTCTGCCTGTCACCTTCTCACAATGTCTAGGACACCTTGGGGATAGACATTTATCTGACTATCGTTTTTGCCAAGGGATTTCCAAAAATTTTACAACCATGATCAGACAAAGATCCCCAGACGCAGTAGGAAGAAAGAAATGGAGGTTAAAGTGGCCGTCCGAGATTATAAAATTGGGGCAAAGGCAGGCAATGATATAATATAAAAAAATAAGCATTGCTTACCCGTTGAATGCCCCGCCGATCCGGTGCCACTCCCCTATTATTCCACCAAGGCCAGTTACAAGTTGCTGACTTTTTGTCTTTGCTGTGGCCCCGTAAACAAGCCCCAGCAAGGAGTACGGGAGTGAGGCCAGATTCACCAGCTAAGCAATGCATTGCCTAAATTTGCGCAAATTCTTTATGCTCTTGGACTGCCCCTTTAAATAGCATTAAAGGGGTTCTCTAGGGAGTCTTTTTTGACTTACTTCCTCTGGGTGGTTTTTGGTGATCTGGTCTTCCTGGCTGATTCTTACCTCTGGTCATTGGATCAGAACAGCACCTGGTCCCTGTGTTGCTCCGCCTCCTACCTCTTCTGTATTCACCACTTGATACCTATGAGAAGACGTAGTGACCCAGGGGCCGAGTGCTGGTTCTGATCACATGATCCCAGTTTGGTACCAGCCCGAAACCCGGAGGTACAGCCTTTAAAAAACCTCCGAAGAGCCCTTTTATCTACCAAAAGAATCCAACACTGTAAAAACAGATTGTCTGTCAATCGCATAAAAGAATCTAAAAAATTACGGCCGGTTTAGTTACATAGTTTGACACGATCCAATCGGTAACAGAGAGCGGCACAACACAAGAGTTCCAGGAAAAAGATGCTCCAGAATTGCTAGTTCATGGGAAATGCAAGTATTTACTAAAATAGACATGGCCCGTGAGAAAACCAAGTTCGCATGACGTAGAAGAGAGAGTTGTTTTTGCTTGTTTTTAGTCTTTTTAGAATAAGGCCCCACAAATCGAAATGAAGATTTTTAAAAAAACTCAGTGGGAGTTTCAGCCGTATTTTTCAGTGTTTTTTTTCTTCCTCTATTAAATATGTAAGTTAAATGCTCACGTTTCCGAAGCTTAAATTAATATGCATACATTTCTGACAATTTGCTGTAAAATCGGACAGTCTAATAGGGCCTTCACACTGCCTGTCTATACAATCTGTGTGTGCTGTGTGCAGAATGTCCAGTGTATCCAAGGAGATGGTGTTGTGCAGTGATTTAATCTGTGTAGTCTATACAATGGTCAGCTGCAGCGCCTCTGATTCAAACTTCCTGTCTATACTGTATGTGTGTGCTGTAGGCAGAGTCTCCGGTGTATACTATGAGATGGAGTGGTGCTTGAAAGCCGAAAATGCACTGAATTCTGCGCACTATCGGCTTTCCCTTTCTGTGACTCCCGTGAAGAGCTATCGGTGCCAGTACCGTAGCTCTTCACTGTCAGAAGGGCGTTTCTGTCAGTCAGTTAGGAACGCCCTTCCTCACAGTAGCACCTATACAGCTGTACTGTGAGAGCGGTGAGGAGCGCCCCCTCCCTCTCCTCACAGCAGCGTCTATAGCGTTGTACTGTGAGAGGGGGTGTTGCTTATCCAGTGATGACGCTGAGCGTTGAAGAACGCCCCCCCCAGTACTTGTCAATGGACGAGTACTGTGAGGAGAGGGAGGGGGCGCTCCTCACCGCTCTCACAGTACAGCTGTATAGGTGCTACTGTGAGGAAGGGTGTTCCTGACTGACTGTGAGAAACGCCCTTCTGACAGTGAAGAGCTACTGTATCAGCACTGATAGCTCTTCACCGGGGGCATAGAAAAGGAAAGCCAATAGTGCGCTGAATTCAGCGCACTGTTGGCTTTCTAGAGGTGTATTAAACCGCATGTCCCCAAAATGGTAAAAGGTCCTCTTTAATAGGTGAAGTCAATATAATGATCAGCTGCAGCACTTCTGACTCGCACTACTTGTCTGTACTGTCTGTGTGTGCTGTGTGCAGAGTCTTCAGTGGACAGTCCCGAGTTTCCTTTATAGAAAAGAGAGTTACATTGCCACAGATACCTTCTGACCAGCCATGCATGTTTGTGAGTTATATGTACTATGGAACCAGCATATAAAGTATATTAATTAAAAATATCTTCATAAAATGATGTCCACAAAGGAGAAAAAACAATGAGGTTCCAAATGGACTAGATAATGGTTTAACCCGAGATGACATTGACTGTGTGCTCTTCAGATCCCAGGGAAGTGTTTGTTATATGGAATTACAGAGGTGTGGTTACTTTTTTGCTGCCAGAATCAAACTCAGGTGAGCCAATTCATACAGAGCGAGATCGTTTCCTTGATAACAAGAGTTACTTGACATAAATAGCGCTTTAAAGGGAGGAATTTTGGCAACTGTATAAAAATCATGTGTCTCCTTAACCCTCTAGAGTACGAGTGAGGACCTGGGGTAAGATGGAGATCCCCACAGGGCGTTTACCTGCTGCTCTCTGCACAATGTCTGTAGTAGGACTATGTGCAATATTAACACAGTGCGGGCTATAATACCCAATATGGTACAAAAAAGTATCTCATCGCTACAAAGCGGCGGCACTACAATGCTGTGAAACAAAAAGAATGCACAAGGAAGGAAATCACTTGTAACACAAACACACAAAAAAATGCCACGTGTTACCCAAGCAATATAACAGAAGACAGAACATATATACAGTCTATGTGTATATAGATATATAACTCAATCTTCAATTTTTAAAAAGGACCTTTCAACACCTCCACTTCAGGTCTGAGTACATAGCCCCAGGCTCTTCCGAGGGGCTTCCGATGCTCCCTTCCAATATCTATAGAGCAGTCCTATCCTGCTCCATGACAACTGAACGGAACCCCCAATTGAAATCAATGGAGGATTAAAGGCACTCTGATGTCATCCGAATGCATTTTGTTAGAAAAATCAGACCTCGTTGGACCTTCACACTCTGATTCCAACACAGTTGGAATTTTTTCTCTAGCCCCCACCGTTCCTGAGCAATAATAGTTTTGGTACCTATGGTGTATGATTATGAGATTTGACACTGTCCAATCCTTTGTCTTATCCTGACTGGCACCGCCCACTTGACAGTAGAAGCGTAATTGGCATATCAGGCACCATAACGAAGTGCACTGATTGCTCAGGAACCGTGGGGGCTAAAGAAAAAATTCCATCTGTGCTGGCTATTAAAGAATAAATAGAACCCTGTAATGGTATTATTTATGTTGGTCCGGGATAGTAAATGGGTCTTTGTTACAGAGATCAGAACCTAAAATCCAAATAGTTTGCAACCTCACTCGTCATTGAGTTGCCTTATAAACTAGCGGCCAATCCACCATGTGTGATCGCGGCCTTATTCCAGTCTTTTATGTTGCCCAGTATTTATTCTATACTACTTGTTATAAGCCGCGATATCTAGTCTATCTCCATGACAGAGGTTAAATATATTCGGGTTACATGTGACAGGAAATGCTGATCTATACCTCAACAGGAAATCTAGAAGTTACATAGAAGACCAGAAACTTTAAGTATCACACTCCTAGATGTCTGCTTCTATACTTATACATATAGGACCATATTCACACTAGGTTACCATACTATAAGGCATGTGATAAAGACTCACTCTCTTTAATGGAATCTATCAGGTCCAAAATGTTTGCCGACCCAATCATAGGGTCATGTCATGATCACACGATCACAACCCCAAAGCAATGCAGAGATTATCATCGATTCATGGATGGGCAAATCAGCCGGTAAGTGCACTGGGGGCGGCCCAATAGGTGGCGTTCCACTAATTCTGCCGCAGTTCATTCTGTTAGTTCCAGGTCACATGATGCTAATTATGCTGTCTACTGTCTGACACCGCCCGCCAGACTGTAAAGAGTATATTGAGGGCTGAAACTAACTGCAAAGATTGCTCAGGAACGGTGGGGACTGGAGAAAAAAAATCCAGCTGTGCTTAAATCAGAGATTCGGGCCCCTATTAAGGGATATGTAGAGTTAGAGATGTGAAGGTAATGAAAGGAGTGATCCAGTTATATCTGTGGGGGTCCGACACCCTCGACCTCCTGCTGACCACTGGTACCATGGCAGCACTGCAGTAACTACACTCACCTTGGTACCAGTGATCTGCGGGAGTCCCAGGGGTCAGACCCTCGCAAATCTAATATTGATGGTCTATCCCAGGGGTAGGGAATGTACGGCTCTCCAGCTGTTGAAAAACTACAACTCCCAGCATGTATACTGGCTCTGTTGTTCTGGGAACTCCCATGGAAGTGAATGGAGCATGCTGGGAGTTGTAGTTTCATAGCAGCTGGCGAGCCAAAGGTTCCCTACCCCTGGTCTATCCTAAGGATGACTCACCCTGGTTGGGGATGCCTCACCTTGGCTGATTTACTAAAACCCCCTCCAGTTTCCTGGTCCCTGCACCCGATGGGCCATTTTGGATCTCCATGTTTTCTGAATGATTGGGCTCTTCTGGGTGAGATGTCAGAGTTTGTGTCATGTTTCTCCCTCCCCCACATTCCCACACACACTGAGGGAGAGATACTGCAGCAGCATCCCCCTCCTCTCCCCTCCTTCTTGTCTAACATTTACAGTTTTGGCCTAGACAGACTTTTTTTGACGACTAAGACGGTCTCTCAATATTTTCATACAGTCCGCAGACAAGGAAAGAGAAACTACAGACTTCTGGAAGATGTGGAAGGTTCCCCCTACTGTGATATACTACAGAGTCTTGGGTGTCCACATGTACCCTAAGGGTATAAGGCCTGGGGTGTTCTTATAAATCATTGCCCTTAAATAAGTTTACATATCATTTTGTTACTAAGTTGACGTTTTATGTAAGTTACAGTCCTATGAAAAAGTTTGGGCACCCCTATTAATCTTAATCATTTTTAGTTCTAAATATTTTGGTGTTTATAACAGCCATTTCAGTTTGATATATCTAATAACTGATGGACACAGTAATATTTCAGGATTGAAATGAGGTTTATTGTACTAACAGAAAATGTGCAATATGCATTAAACCAAAATTTGACCGGTGCAAAAGTATGGGCACCTCAACAGAAAAGTGACATTAATATTTAGTAGATCCTCCTTTTGCAAAGATAACAGCCTCTAGTCGCTTCCTGTAGCTTTTAATCAGTTCCTGGATCCTGGATAAAGGTATTTTGGACAAACAATTCAAGTTCAGTTAAGTTAGATGGTCGCCGAGCATGGACAGCCCGCTTCAAATCATCCCACAGATGTTCAATGATATTCAGGTCTGGGGACTGGGATGGCCATTCCAGAACATTGTAATTGTTCCTCTGCATGAATGCCTGAGGATTTGGAGCGGTGTTTTGGATCATTGTCTTGCTGAAATATCCATCCCCGGCGTAACTTCAACTTCGTCACTGATTCTTGAACATTATTCTCAAGAATCTGCTGATACTGAGTGGAATCCATGCGACCCTCAACTTTAACAAGATTCCCGATGCCGGCATTGGCCACACAGCCCCAAAGCATGATGGAACCTCCACCAAATTTTACAGTGGGTAGCATGTGTTTTTCTTGGAATGCTGTTTCTTTTTGGACGCCATGCATAACGCCTTTTTTTATAACCAAACAACTCAATTTTTGTTTCCAAAATGAAGCTGCCTTGTCCAAATGTGCTTTTTCATACCTCAGGCAACTCTATTTGTGGCGTACGTGCAGAAACGGCTTCTTTCTCATCACTCTCCCATACAGCTTCTATTTGTGCAAAGTGCGCTGTATTTTTGACCGATGCACAGTGACACCATCTGCAGCAAGATGATGCTGCAGCTCTTTGGAGGTGTCTGTGGATTGTCCTTGACTGTTCTCACCATTCTTCTTCTCTGTCTTTCTGATATTTTTCTTGGCCTGCCACTTCTGGGCTTAACAAGAACTGTCCCTGTGGTCTTCCATTTCCTTACTATGTTCCTCACAGTGGAAACTGACAGGTTAAATCTCTGAGACAACTTTTTGTATCCTTCCCCTGAACAACTATGTTGAACAATCTTTGTTTTCAGATCATTTGAGAGTTGTTTTGAGTAGCCCATGATGCCACTCTTCAGAGGAGATTCAAATAGGAGATCAACTTGCAATTGGCCACCTTAAATACCTTTTCTTATGATTGGATACATCTGGCTATGAAGTTCAAAGCTCACTGAGGTTACAAAACCAATTTTGTGCTTCAGTAAGTCAGTAAAAAGTAGTTAGGGGAATTCAAATCAATAAAATTATAAGGGTGCCCATACTTTTGCACCGGTCAAATTTTGGTTTAATGCATATTGCACATTTTCTGTTAGTACAATAAACCTCATTTCAATCCTGAAATATTACTGTGTCCATCAGTTATTAGATATATCAAACTGAAATGGCTGTTGCAAACACCAAAATATTTAGAACAAAAAATGATTAAGATTAATAGGGGTGCCCAAACTTTTTCATAGGACTGTAATTTGTTCTAACATTCGTTTCTCGGTTTCCTGAAATGTCGTCATTTTTGGACTAAATATATAATGAGGAAGCTGAAAATTGAGACTTTGCCTGTGATAGTTGTGACTATCCTCAGTTTTGTGTCTTAAAATGGCAAAACCGTTCACAATGACACTTGGTTTCACTGTGATGCGCCAATGAATGAACTTCTATAGAGACAGTCTGATTTCCGTCGTCATCTCATACGGGCAAAGATAATCGGATCCATAGGAATATTTATAGTCTGGAGATGGTAAAGTAGGCATCGGCCAATTGGTAGGATCATCTGGCCAAATAATGTCTTCTGTATGGCTAGCTTTAGTGGTATTTGGCTAGTAGACTAGTGGGTTTCAACCACTAAGGGCAACCATTGTTTTGCTAGTAAAGTTGTTACAGTGACGTACCCAAGATGCGGCTTCTCTTAAGTCGTAACCCTTTGGCACTAGATTGGGCTGCCAAGTCCAATGGATCCCCTGGTCTTCACTCTTGCAAGTAGGAGTAGACTTTGTTGGTGTTGGTGGTCGTCACCAGGCAAACAATTAGGATGTGGCAAGCCAGAGGATAGGACAAAAACATAATGAACTAGGCCAAGTATCAGTGCTAGAAGTAGAGCTCACAAGGACTAGGCAAACAAAGTGAGGAACGACATCCAAGAACTAGGCCGAGGTCAGGATCAGAATTACAGTACAAGATTTACAATGAAAGGTGTAGGACCAAAATCTCTAGATGGATACACCTGGGTCTCCTCTAAATACCTCATCCAGGAGAACCCCATTTGCCCTAGCAACTTGATGCCAAAGATCGAGTAGCGTACCCCCCTGTCGATGCTTTGGTGGTCCTTGACATCAACATAAGTCATTAACAAACTGCTTGACAGAGTTTACTTTGTTCTCTGCCTTATAGAGGATCTTTCACCACCTCTGCCAATGTAAGTTCTTAGCATCTATTAATAGGCGCCCCTCCACTGATTCCAGCACAGTTGGATTTTTCTCTTTAGCCCCCACCCTTCTTGAGCAATAAGCGCAGGTAGTTTTGGTGCCGGATGTGTTATTTAAGCTCTGTAAGGTCAGGTGGGCGCTGTCAGACAGGAGGGTGATTCAGAGCTCCAGGTCAGAGTCACACCGCCTTGTCTGTTCCTGCCTGACACCGCCCTCCTGACAGTACAGAGACTGAAAAGCATACCAGACACCAAAACTAACAACATAAATTACTCAGGACTGGTGGGGGCTAGAGAAAAAATACTAACTGTGCCCGACTCAGTGAATGCAGCTGCTATTAGTAGATGCAAAGAGCTGGACTTGGTGAAAGATCTTCTTTAAACAATGTTTTTATTTCCTGTCTTTTTAGATTTTATGCACCGTTTACAATTTGGGTAAAAAGGAGGAAGATCTGACCTACGATCCAGACAGCAACTTCTGTTAAAAAAAAAAAAAAAGTCCTGAAACAGTTCATCCTATTACATACCGTGTGACGACAGGAAGTGGACTCTTATCGGCAGAGAGAATAAAGGTACGGTGTACATTACGCTCATGTCTTCTGCTTTGTCTATTTACTTAAAAACTTCCTGATATTGTAACCCATCTGCACAAACCTAAGACTGGAGTGACTGCGCGCACACCTGATATGTAATGCCCGCTGTAATCTCGTGACTTGCTAAGCTGGTATATAGACTTTGTCTCATGTAGAGGTTCTTTACCTGTCACAAGACTTGTGCAACAGTTTTACATGTTCAGTGTACCAAAGATATTGGGGGATTTGTAGGATACACAAGATTATTGTCACACATAGTCACTTCCACCCACAAAGTCAACAGACTTCTCTCCTGCCGCTGTCATTAGTTTCATGTCTGGACCGAGCACAACTTATTTTATTTCCATTCAGATCTCCTATCTACTGCTTACTGTCCTTGGTTGAGGTTCATCAGCCTGTCCTGTGTGGATGACTTCCTCTGAAACAGCTTTTATGCCCCTCCCCTTCTCACCAAGCTCCACCCTCATTGTGCCCCTTGTCTATAGTGCTGCCAGAGATATAATTTCTGTCCTATCTAAGGATTCAGAAGAGAAGTAATGTAATAGGTGATAGATACAATGAGCAGCTACAGCGTTATCTATAGTATCGGTGTGTGCTGTGTGCAGAGTCTCCAGTGTATCCTATGAGATTCAGTTGTGCTGTGATATAATAGGTTGGTCCCTTCAATGATAAGGGGAGTTGAATATTGATGACCTTAGGCTAGATTAGCCATATATTATTGGGGACCGATATCCAGGACTTCCACTTCACATGATACACTTGCCACAATAAATAACATTTTTATTTCAGAAGGGGGTAATTTTAATGCACCTTGACCTCTGTCTCCGTTTCTCTTCCCCTTTACATGACAGTAGTAGTAGTTTAATAGTTAAATATTAAGGACATGCTCTTGGTTTCTACAGATGGATGGCTCTTCTACAAGACTGCCGCCTTATCCCATATGGTCTCCTTTCGAAGAACCAGTGCCTTTCCCATCTGGAAATCTTATCCTGCGTAACTAGAAGACTCGCCTCTTCCAAATAAATGGGCACGCTCAATACTTAAACTGTACGCTTTATTTTCTACTCATCTCTCAGGGATATTCTCCTACATGGGCACTGCTCCAACCAGATCTGGTTACCCCAGTCACTATGGAAGAGCAGCAGATGTACAAGACACCGCTCGTATCCAACAGTAGCGATAGTTTGTACTATCAACAAATGCAGCATCAGGCAAGCGGCCAGCTGCTCAACCACAGCTACGACTCTCTGGACATGAACGCCTCCGAGTCGTCTTCATCCTCTCCTCACTTATCCCAAGATTCCAGAGATGTCACGTTAAATCCCGCAGCTAAAAATACCGGACAGGTCGACGCGTCTCGAACTTCTCATTGGTCGACCGTAGGCAATCACACTCAGGGGGGCAATAATAATAATAATATCCATTGCTACGACCAAAGCTTACAATGGAACGCACAGGTACAACCCGATACCACGTCTGGCGCCTACCAGATGTCTTACTATCCCAAACTTGACAATCGGCCCAAAGTGACCAGCAGGGCTTTACATAAGTTGGATTCGTTCACGCAGGTATTCTCCAGGCAGAACTTACGAATCCACGCCATGGCTCAGGGTCTACCCGAACAGTCGCTAGCGGACTGCGACAGTACTCTCAGGCAGCTGCTGTCCGTCAAACCAAATGGCGAGCAGCGAGTGCAACCAACCGCGATGGACAGGTATCCTCAGGTCTCTCAGCAGATGCATCAAAGCCTATCCAACCAGCAGCAGAAGCATCACCTGCAACCGTTGCAGCAATCTCAGTCACATTTTTACTATGACTATTTTCAGGACGCGCCTCAGGTGCACACAGAGTCTTTACTGCATCAAGGGCAGGCTTACGGACAGCAGGTGCAGTCGAGTCAGGTTCTGCCGCAACACGGACAAGGCTTGCAGCAGACCCGTTACTATATGCAGCATCATCAGCCGGAGCAGCATCGACTCTTACATCAGGCGATACAGCAGCAGGCTCCGTTCTCTGGTCAGCTGTCGGAGTATTACCAGGGGCAAGAAATGCATCACAACCTGCTGCAACCGCATCACCATCACGTGCAGGTGCAGCATCAGCCTCCAGCCTACAGCAATGCCAAAACTGAGCATTATACCCCAAATCAGTCCCATGATATGCAGCTGATTCAGTTGGGTGCAGCGCCGCAGTACAACATGTATCAGAACACTCAGCCGGTTAGAACGTCTTATAAACACAATGTGGCCTCACAGTTGACCCTTCATCAGGATCTCAGTACTCAGAAGCCATATAAAAACGAAGCTCAACCTGCCGTTCTTATGGACAGATCTGCGGGGCTAGCAAAAACAGACAACCTAAATAACTATAACCAGAACAATATGGGAATCGTGGCTGACAGTGCCGGGCAGCGACATACTTTACCCCAGGAGAACTCCTACATGCTTAGTAGTCAAGGATCTCTTCATTCTCCGAGCAGTGTGTGGCCCCAGGTAGAGTCCTTAATAATAATCTTATCTCCATGCTATCCTTGTAGCCATCTTCCTAGTGATGTATAACAGAGCCACAGACGGCCATTGTTTCCCCTATACTTTAGGTATTAGAAGTCTGATGTATTTATGTAGTGTAAGTTCCAGCCGCTGATTGACAGCATTCTCTCTATTACTGTACAGAATCAGTGGTGAGGGACAAGCCTGTCATCAGACTCTTCCTTCACAACACCAGCAGCCATTACACTGGGTGTTTTCCCAGACGTCACATCCTATTGTTTCCCCCTATACTTAAGCATGAGTGGAGTCTGATGTATTTATGTAGTGTAAGCTCCTCCCACCCTCCTATTACTGTGCATGGGGAGAAAGCTATCAATCAGCGGTGGGGGAGCGTGCCTCTCATCTGACTTGTCCTTCACTACTCTGGCAGCCTAAAAACTGGGCGTTTTCTGATTGTAGATCTATTTTGTACTATTTTCTTTACATGAGTATGGGGGCAACTATTTTTCCTTAAAGGCATCCTATCATTTTTTTCTGACTAACATGTAGGAATATCCTTAAGAAAGGCTATTCTTCTCCTACCTTTAGATGTCTTCTCCGCGCCGTCGCTCAATAGAAATCCCGGTTTTCGTCTGTATGCAAATGAGTTCTCTTGCAGC